>NC_139170.1:25372998-25776341 GCF_965202585.1 Thalia democratica | reverse complement strand
AACCTTAAAAACTTTTTTAGATACAAAAATTGTTGTTATAACGAAAATCTTTTAAATAAAAAAACTTAAATTGCCATAAAAAACAAAACAGCTAATAATAAAATCTTGATAATTAAATTTATCGTAAATAAAATTTTAAATGAAGCATGCACAAAATTTAATGTATTAAAGTAAACAAGAAAGTAGTTAGAATTTTTTTTCTCAAAACGTTCAAACTATTGTTTTTTATCTTTAAAACAGCCTAATTTTAAGTTTTTTATTGAAAAAAATGAAACCAATTATAATATCGCCCATGCGTTTTAGTTATAAGTTATTACTTTTTTGTTATAAGTGTTATGACTTTCTACTTTTTATAGTTTGTTTTTATACAGTTTGTACTTTGTACGGTATAGTTTTGAACAAATCTTTTTTGAAAAAAAAAATTTAACATACAAATTACAATTGTTTTAACATAAACTTTCTTAAATAATTTCAAGTTTTAAACATTTTAGGCTTGCATTAATTGTTTTTGTTTCGTTTAACTTGATGGGAAACAATCTCATAAAAACAAAATAAAAAAAATTTAAAAGTCGTTGTCATTCAAAGCTAAACACGTTTTATAAAAATCAAATCAAACAAACGTGTTGCTTTCATCCCATATTTTTATCACGCCATCATAGCTGGAACTAGCAAATATTTTTAACGTCAGCGACGAGTCGAGACCAGTGACGGGTGCCAAATGGTCCTCGCTTTCCACGTGAACCAGTTCCTGATCTGCACATCGAAGAATGGCGCACGACTCGTACATTTTCTTTGATAGCTTTTTTGACTATAAAGATTTGTAAAACTAACTTACTATTTTTCTAGTTTTTACGATTTTGTTTTAGATTTAGAGCATTAAAAATTGTGAATTAAAAATATATATAGTAATCTGTTTTTGATAACCTTTAAAAATTGTTTGTTATTGTACTTGTTTACTTTTGCTCAGGTTTAAATATGCATCGATAATGTGGAGAGAATAATTTTGATAACAAATTAAGATATTGTGGTATATAAAGAAAACATACATTTATTGTTGAGACCATATCTATACTGTTTATTATCTATTTGTTATTGTTTTATATTTATTTACTACCTATGAATTACACTTGTAATTTTTTGCGTCATTGTTTTATTTTGGTTTTAGTGTTGTGCATTTTTTACATGAATAATTTTTTGATCACAATACGCATAGCCAATTTCAACTGACAGCGGGTCTAGTATTTTTATTATAATTGTTTTCATAACAACACTAGTTTAAACATTCTTATTTCACCGATAACACAATATACAACGTATATGAAAAATGGTATATCTTAAAATACCTTTTATTTGAAACTTAAAATACTTTTAGATATTTTTTCAACAAAATATTTTTTTTTTAATCTCATGAAGATAAAAACTAAGGCAAAAAACTTTAACCTATTGACTTAAGAATTAGAACAATACAAGAACACAAAAACTATATGGTAAATTCCAAAATGTTTTAAACTTTTAATTTAAAAAATTTTGTACAATTGATCAGTGTGTCTGCTTAAAACTATATAAGACAATAATGTAATATACTTGTAAACCAATGTTTAAAAATGTTTTTATATAATGTATATGTTTTAGTTTATGGGGAGTATATTAAAAGAAATATAAAGTCAAATAAAACGTGGCATTTTGTAAAAATATATATTTGAAACTTTTACTCATACATACTTCAAGTTTAAATTAACTTCGTTTTCTATTAAAAATAAAATTCCCAATCTTTAAAAAAAAATTACTTTCATCAAAAAGACTTTGTTGTTTTTTGGATTAAGCTTGAACACTTTTATTTTACCGTCTTTTGTAGCTGCGCAAAGCTTTTCGGGCATAAAACAAAAATACTGCAAAGGTGAACATTGGATTAGAATAGTGACCATGGGCATTAACACTAAGCACCAATCGAAATTTTCTTGCATGTGTGGGTGGTCACCAAAATCTTTAGTTAAATAAACTCCCCATGTTCTTATTGTACTTGTCCCACAGCTGACCAGTGTTTCGTAGCACCACAGCTGCTCTTGCTCATCTGCAGATTGTTGAGTTTCTGTTGAAAATGTTTTTTATTTTAGTTTTTAGAACACAAATTTTTGTTTTTTTATCAAAGTTTTTTTTTTCAAACTACTTTGACGATTCACAATATAACTTTTGTACTTTATGTGTTTTACTAAAAACTATTTATGAGTAAAACTTAAGATTATAACCTATATTATCATTTTTTAACGAGATATATAACAATTTAAAGTATAATTGCCCACATAAAAAATACCTTTAAGATCTTATTTTGGTTTATATATCTAATATTTGTTGCATATCTTATTTTATTCAAAAAGTATAACTTGCATATCTTTAGTAAACTTTTAGTGCATAAGGTTTTTAAATGTTTTACTTTTGTTATAAACTAGGTAGGTTTTAAAAAAGTTTCTGAGATTTAATTATTTAAATATTTTAAATTGCTTTAAAATTCTTTTGAAAACATACTTTTTTATAAAAATGTTTGATGTGAAATGGTATATTTAAAATTAACCAAACAAAGAATACACTTCACCGTAAGTTCAATTGTAAACTAAAATTTAAAATTAAAGTACTTCTTTCAAAATTTAAGGCAGTTATAGAATTAATTTTAAGCTTGCTACTTTATTAATTTTAGCTTGCCATCTAATATTTGACCCTGAAGTAAGATTTGAACAAAAAATGTCAATTTGCGACAAAAACCTTTCCAATAACTTAGCACTGAGAATTAAGTAGATATTTTTTTTTTCAAAAAAGGGTTTATAATATTAACCTTATATTATTTTAGTATAGCTAATAAGCTTTTCAACATTTAAGTTAGAAGTACTTTGACACGAGTAGATTAGAAACAAACTACTTAAACGTTCTATATACATTATGCATTAGAGTGCATCTGTTGTCCATTAAAAAAAATTAAAATTTTGCTTACTCAATTTTTTGTAGGTGGGAAATCACATTAATAAAAAGAACAAAAAAAAAATTCCTAGCTATAAGCCTGTTAGAGCTAGACACTTTAAAAGATTTTGCTTTATATCAGTATAATTAAAAAAACGAAAAAAGACTATTTCACTAAACATCTATTTTCTCCTACGTTTTTCGAGATAATTACTTTAAACTTTTAGGAAACGTTCCTTACCATATTTAGAAAATTCTATAGTACAAAATTTTTTTAAATTAAAAAATTAGAACTTCATGCAAAAAAAGTGAAAAATATTCAGTTTTGTTTCTTTTTAATTGGTATTATTTTTATTTTTTTATTTTTTTATTTTTTGATTTTGCTACGAAAGAATTTTCTAAATATAGCAAGAAACATTTTCGAAAAGTTTGAGGTAATTATCTCAAAAAACATAGGAGAAAATATATTTTTAGTGAAATAGTTTTTTCGCCTTTTTAATAATACCGAAATAAAGCAAAATTTTCAAAACTGTTTAGTTCTAACAGGCTTATAAATAGGCAGCTTTTTTTGTGCTATCTATTTATGTGATTTCCCTCCTACAAAAAATAGACTAAGCAAAATTCTAAGATCGGGGCAATAGATGCATCCTATTATGCATATTTTTTTTTGTTTGATACAACATATACAAAGTTTTAAACATTATAAAATTTCAACATAATTTGTATATAAAGCGGTGTCATTTAAAAATAAAAATCATGAAGAAACCTATATATAAGTTTAAAAATAGGTACAATTTAAAACTAGTACTTTCTCTGAAAGTTAAGTTGTTTATAGCATTCTTTTTAAAGTTCGTTTTTTTCGGTTTAATAAAAGTATAGCTTAATGATTTATAACAGCAATAAGAAGCACAGTTTATTACTTATACAAAACAAAGCATAGAGCAGTCATAAATTTTTCAAAAATTTGTATTTAACTTTAAAAAATTTGAAAAAAGAATATTTAAACTTTCTCCTAAGTGTATCCATAATGAGTAATACTAAGTTTGCAACAAACAGAAATATCTTTATTTGATTTGATACGATATAGTATGATTAAGTGAGAACTTTTTTATTTTTTTGCAAATTTTTTAAGCTTACTTTCAAACTGTTATAAAAGTTTTTAATTTTTAGAAAATCTTTTTTTCTTTATTAAACGTAGCACAAGCTTAATTGTTATTAATACAAATATACTCGTAGTTTCATTCAATACTTTTTTAAGTAAAAATCAAACATTACTTTTTGTTGAGAGTGAACTTTTTAAGTAGTTTTCAGAGCGTCGTTTTTCCCACAATGTTTTTTCAATAATAGGAGCATACTTGCTAACATAAGCGCCAACAAACCTTACTGACTCTGTTAATTTTTGTTCAGTTATTATCTAACAATTTTTTTTTGAAACAATCTATTTTTTTCCAGAATACATAAGTTACTAACAATATTTACGATACTTTTTACGATAAAATATTACTCAAAGATTAAATACTTTTTCTATATCTTAAAAAAAAATAAAGTAGTAATTGAAGTTCAATTTATTAACGGATAAACGCTTAATATTAAGTTATCTATTAATTAATTACTTAATTAACTATTACTTAGCTTAAAAAAGCTGCGTTTTTTGCAGTTTTTATACTTGATGCTATTAAGGTAATAATTAAGTTAATATAAAACTAACAATTAATATAAAAGGTTATTAAAAAACTCTGATTAATTTTGAAAAAGTTTTAAATTATCAAACAATTATTAAGTATGTTAAAGATACCACTATGTGCTTGAACGGGAAACATATGAATATTTTTTGGTTGACACGACCCAATTTGACCATTTGCTAATCCAATCATTACCATATTTTTAATACCTTCCTTAAATCCATGAACTTTCAAACCAACCATACAGGTAGGTACCTGATCTTGTTTGTTATCGTGTTTAGCATGAACTCTTCTGCGGTAATTCGATGTCGTAGAACAACAGTATTCCTCTAGTGAACCATCATTGTTTAACAAAAAGAGTTCATCGTGGTAAATATCATAGACTAAACTTGTAAAAGCCTGTAGTGCAACAAATTGAAGTACATAAGTTGTACTCAAGTTTTGCTTTGTATACATAATACGTAGATTCTATTTGTTAATTAGAATAAGGTTTTGTTTAGAAGTTCTTCAAACTTATAATATGTAATTTTACAGCAAAGTATTAAAAAAGAATTTTGTGAAGTTTAAATGTTTGAATTGACTATACTGTAAAACATTAGTATTGTTTCTCTGAAATTATTATTGCATAAAATAATTGTTTTATTTTTTACCTCTTAAAATAAAAAGCTACTTATGTTTTTTTTAAGTTTTAAGAAAGATAAAAGTTTTAGTTTCTATTTTGTTTGAGTACTACGTAATTTTAATACTAGTTTTTAATCTAAAATTGAAATACAAAAGCATAAAAAAATACTCTTTTTAGGTTTACGACTTTATACTTTTATAGTTTAAGCGGCAAAACCTTCAAAACTGTTCATACAATTTTACAATAATTTAAAAATTAAATGTTTTTCAACAAACTAATGTTAAAAATCTTTCCTTAGAATTTAAATGTATATTACCAAGCTTTTTTCTTACTAAGTTTGAATGAGCAGGATGGCTTACGGACAATAAACAACCGTTAAGTGGAGAAAAAAATGCAACTGAACCATCTGAAAAGTATGCTGCAACTTTACCAGGTATAGAGAGATCTGTGTCACTTCTTATATGCTGCAGTTTTAGCACTGCTGAATCTAGTTTTGCAAAGTACTGACAAATATAAGACACCCAATAAAGGCCGACCTAAAGTAGTTTATTCACAAGTAGTTAAAATTATCTATATGAATTCATTACTTTAGTGCATGCTAGTTTCAACATTTTTTGTACAAAAATTAGTTGGATATTAGAAAAACATATTTTTTTATATTCTACTGGAAAAAAAATTAACATTAATAGGGATATGCAACTGAAAAAACTTTTGTTTTAACTTTTGATTAGCTTGAATACCACCTTTAAAGTTTATTTATGTTTAAGAAAATTGTTAGCTATATAAAAACAAATTTTAGTTTAAACGACTATTTTGTTTTGATGTTTTTATGTATAAAATGTGTTGATTAAATTCAAACTTTATTTTAATTTATTTATAATAAACAGTTTTACAAATTTTTAGTAAAAATTAAAACACATTATAAACTAACAGACTTAGCAGTACTGTAAGCAAGCAGGCTGTTGTCTTTAGACAGTTGAAGCGACTCAATATGATCTGGGACTTTGATCCGGTCAATTTGAGTAAATGTTTTCATGCACCACATTCTGATTGTAAGGTCTGTTCCTGTGCTTATTACGATTGGGTTTTTCTTGTGACATTTGAGCTCAGTAACTGCTTCTTTGTGCGCTTTAAGTAACTTTACAAAAGTAAAGTACGGCTAAAATATTAATAAAAATAGTCCTGAATTTGTTCATATTATACCATTAGAAAACATTAGTTATTTCTTTTATGAGCGGTTTCATATTCAAATAATGATAGTTTTAGTAAAACTTACATGGGTCATGTCTTACATAAAAACAGTTTAGATAAAAAAAAAGCGTTAACCATTTAAAATAGTCATAATTAAGTGTATTAAAATAAGTTTTTTTTTTGTTACAGTGACCGTTAGAAAATTGAAGGTTTTTAAAATTTACAATCGGGAATAATTGTATATGTTATTAAAATATTAGAAATCAAAAAAAAACAACAACCCTTAAGAACACAGCAAA
This sequence comes from Thalia democratica, assembly GCF_965202585.1. Classification (NCBI taxonomy): domain Eukaryota; kingdom Metazoa; phylum Chordata; class Thaliacea; order Salpida; family Salpidae; genus Thalia; species Thalia democratica. The sequence goes on along the minus strand of NC_139170.1, from coordinate 25,769,598 downwards.
CTAAAAATATTAAAAAAAAATAATAAGAAGAAAGAAGTTATATATTTTGGCTAAAACATCTGTTAGAGTAAAAGTTTCAAACAAAAAACATTTTTTTCTAAGGGGCCCTACTCAAGAATTCAAACCCCAATCCAATGGATTTTTTTCTTACTAATGACAAAGGAGCATTCTCTAGAATTAAAAAAAAAATCTTAGTTAGCTCTAAAGATGAGGAAAATAGTTTGATCTTTAGTTTGGACATATTTAAAAAATTGCAAAAAATGCTAATCGAACTAAGTTAATGCCCGTAAAAACTTCAACAATTTACAGTTACAGTATGGACCAAGGTTTCCCAAACTCATTTACTAAATCGCCCCCTTTTCGGAAGTTCAGAAAAAAATCGCCTCCATGATTTCATACAGTAATTTTTCTCTTAAGTACGCATTTTTGAGCCAAAAAAGTTGTGTTTGAAATGTAATTTAGACTGCTACTTCCTAGGCACGCTTTTTTGGGCTGTATTTAAAGTAATTTACAGGACTTGAGAAAACAATTTGCTGTTATTTTATTATAGGCCTGGTAAAAAGTTTTAAGATATTTAATTACTAAAAAGTTTTATGTATTCTGTAATCAATTCTGTCCAAATATGAATTGTTTTGAAACTAGTAAATCCTTTATGTTAGTGGTGGACAACTTTTTTGTCAGCAGGTCATATTTACTAAAAAATCCTTTATCTTGTCGACTTGTTAAAAAAAATGTACTTGCGGGCAGCGTTATTTTAAAAACTAACATATAAGAGTTTTAAAAACTCCAGCAAAATTGTAATAAAATTATCTAGTATTATTGTGACCTGAGAAATGCTATTTAGAACTGAAAACTAAATTAAAAGCGTATTTAAAAATATTAGCTATCAAAAATTTTATTTGTTTTGCACAAGTAGTTTTCAAGTTACTTAGTGGGCCGAAATTTTACTGGATCTGGACCATACGTTACCCATCTTAAATCTTAACTGAAACCTGACATTATAATAATCTCTGATTTAACGAATTTCGGACATTTAGTAGTTAATTCTAAGTAACTTATTTAAACCGCACAAATTATTGTGATTACCAAATACTTATAATAATAACAAATTTGCATATACACTACCTGGGAACGGGTCAAAATTGTACGAAAATAAAATTCACGGGGTTACTAAATTGCACGAGGGGCTAAATTGCACGAGAACAAAATTGCACAAGTGCATAAAACTTCACGAGGTCACAAAATTGCACGAAGACAATTTTGCACCTAGGGCCAACTTTGCACGAGTTACATTTTTGCACGAGAGTAAAAAAAAAGAGAAAAAAAGTAAATTAAAAAAAATAAATAAATAAAAAATAAAGGATAAATTGATAAAAAACAAAAAAAAAATTAATCAAAAAATAAATATAATTAAAGTTAATAAAAAAAAAAAGAAATCAACCCGTGCAAAAAATTCTCCGTGCAAAATTGTCTGCTTGTACAAAAGTGTCTTCGTGCAAAAGTATCTTCGTGCAATTTTATCCCCTCGTGCAAAAGTATCTTCATGCAATTTTGTGCACTCGTGCAATTTTGTCCTCTCGTGTAAATTTGACAGCACACTACATATACTTAAAGTATTTGATTATCATGTGAGTACATGATAGTCAAAAGTTTTTTTTTTAATTTAGTAGTGCAGGCTCAAAAACAAAATATTGATTTCAAAACATAACTTACAAAATATATCTTAATAGTTTACAACATTTTTTTTGTTATATTGAAAAATTGACTTTAGAATAGTTTTATTTTTAGTCTAACTAAGTTACTTTTTTAAAAACAATTGGAAATATAATGAATAATAGTTTATAATAGATAACATAGATTTTTACAAACAACTTATGATCCCAAAAAGCATATATGTCAGATCATGCTCAAAATTTTAAAATTGAATTCCCCCTTTCGCCCTTTTACTAGTTATTGCTACCGACCTACTAAAATCGCCCCCAGGGGTGCGGTACCGTCCATTTTAGGAAACTCAGGTACGGACATTGATAAAGTACTCACTAAATCTTAAAAGTTAATGGGATTTCTTTTTTTTCATTACACTTTATTAAACGAAAAAGTTAAAAATAACGAAAATATGACTTTGGTATGATTAATGCACTGATAATATAATTACTTTGTGAAAAAATATTTTTACTTAAAAATAAACAAGAATAGCTTGTATTTCTATTTTAAAAACCTAAAAAATGGTAGTTATTAGCTATTACTTGGCGTGAAAAGATTGATACTTTCCTCAAAAGTTTTAAACAAAAAACACTCAAAAAGATAGTCAGTCAATCATATGTATGTGTATATAGTTTTTAAGTCTAGCACTAAATCCAACTTCCTAGAACCCTAAACATATTTCTTTTGATAAAATAAATTTTTAGCCCTCAAATTTTATTTCATTAATACATTAAAGTATACTTTTAATATTTAAAGTGATCGTCAAAGTATACAAAAATTTTATAAATAAGAAATTGTGCTTACTTAATTTTTTAAATACAATTTAAAGCACAAAGCCTTACGCAGTTTAACACGAAAAGTTAAAACTTTTTAAATCTTTACTATCTGTGAGGATTTTATTGCAAAAAATTTTTAATTCTTTCTAGTTTTAGTATGACTTCATTAAATATAATCTAAAATCCAACATTATTTTACCTTTATGAGATAATATGTGTTATTGAAACGAGACAATACCTATTTTTTCTTAGTCTTTGTACACCAAGTACAAAGTCGTCCAGCCTTGGTCTAAATAATGCTTTTATTCAGATTGTCTAAATAGTCTGAACAAAAGGTACTATGTAATTTTTTACAGCAAAATACTTATAAATGCTTACTTGTTGCAATATAACTATGTTGCCTTCAACTCCAGCGCTGATGAACAACTTAAGTTTTGGGCACATAGTCATACACGTAAATCCAATATGTCCTCGCAACCCATACGAAACTGATCTAAATTTTTCATCTAAAAAATAAAAAAAATAAAAAATAAAATAGAACTATTGCTTAATTATTGCAAAAAGAACCACCATAGGTTTTATAAGAAACTACAAATACAATAAATTACGTAATGGTTAATGAATATACTTTTGTAAATAGCTAAACATTGTTTCAAAAATAATAAACCTAAACATAAAGTTAAAAAGATATTAGTTTTATAAATCAAGTTGTCTATGCAAAGCACTACTACTAATTAAAATATAATAGTAAAAACTCTAGCAGCCATATCTTGTATATTTTCTTTGTCCTATTGTTTGTTGAATGCTAGTCTATAGGTTATTTTGAGGTTTTAGGCTATTTTTAAACAAAAAAGCATAAAACGCGTGCTATAAACGCGTGCTAATAAAAAAAATCGATAAAATGGCACTCACAATAAGTTTTTGACTAAATTAGCGTATACCAGAATAACTTACTTTTTTTTACCATAAGTTCTTTGTTCCAACCAGGATTGCCAATGATGTCCCACATCATGTTTCCTTGCAAATTGAAATTTAATTGTATGTCCAAGCCCATAATCCACAACTGTCTTTTCTTTTTGTAATCAATGGCTAAAATCCTTCTGCTCGTAACCGCAATTAGGAGACAGACCGTTTTTTCGGTCGCGTGGTTGTGATACTGGTGGACTGCTAAACACACAACCCAGTCGTCGTCTTTTAAGTCGCAAGAATAAGGCTCTAGTTTCTAAAAGTAGAAACAATTATTTTTATCAATTTTCTTATCAAAAAAGGTTTGATAAAATTTAGATTTTAAACAAAGTTGTTTTTAATTGTCATTTTTTTCGGCTGACGATTTTTCGTCAACATCGAACAGCACTTTTTAGTGGTATTGTATAAAATTTTTGATATCTTGAGAAAAATTTATCCAAATCATTAAATTTTTTATGTTTTTTCATTAAATTCGTTTTGTTACTTCTTTCAAGAAAATTTATTTAGTTATTATAGTTATAATTTTTCTTTATCTGAATTAATATCAAACAATTTTACTGATGCTGCTCTTCAACAAATGTAAAGTCTGTATGGAGGACTCGGGTATTATTGGGATGGCTCTTTAAAAAGCACCAGACAGTGACTATATGCAAGCCTCTTCACTCTGTCATTATAACTCCTGTTTGTTGCTCCTTCTACATGACATATCAGTCAAAACTTAATTATATATTCAATTATACAATTTAGGCTCCGTAAAAAAGCTGACGGTCGCCTTTCCATCCTTGCACGTGTGAAAGCAAAGCGGAAAACGAAAATCTTTAAAGTACGTGATGATACTGCACTCTGCCGAAGATCTTCAGACACCACTAAGTCAGTGTCTAAATGCTCGAATTTTGGTCTGCCCATTAGCCTTGGTAAGTACTACACCAAAAAACATTTATTTTACCACCAATCAAGATCGACGGCAAGAACATCAGATAACTCTGTAAACCTTGGCTCGAGTTTTGCGTACACTGTATTATTTTAGAGAGGAATTAGTTGTCGGATCGTAAGGATCTTCAAGTACTTTCGCTTGAATGACTGCAAGGATTTGGAATAACCAAAACTCATGTATTTTCACAGGGGTAAAATAAACACCTTCAACCTACGATGTCTTCGTCTTATCTTTAGAATTGAATTGCAACAAAAGATCATCAACGAGGAAGTGTTGAGACGTATTTGTCTCACCATAAGGTACTATACCCTAAGCAAGTGCTAGCTTCACTGACTAAATATGTAAACCGAGTTGTTTGTTATTAGACGCAAAAATTTTCGACTAACACTACACTTTAATGATTTCGGCAAGCGCTGATAAGAGGGGAAAGCTTTTTAATGAGGATAAAACCAGGTAGCACAATGTCTGTTTTGAGTTTTTGCTGATGATCGTATGATTCAATATGATGTTTAATGATTTAAATATAAATCGTTTTCATCAAAAACAATTAAATGATTATTTTTAAGTAAACTTTGACTCATTTTTTAAGTTTCTTGTCCTTCACTGGTGATAATGCTTTTTACAAACGATGCTATTATTTAGCTACAACCTATAAAGATCTAAAGTTAAGAATCTTTTTATGTTTATTCAAATAACTAGACAGAAAAGTCTGAAAAAAAAAATAAAAATACAGTTGTATAAATGGTGTATACTATCTATGAGTAACTTATTCTTTTGTTAATTAAATATATTAAAATAAACTGATTTGTTTCTACAACATAACATAACAAAACTAATATAGTGTTTAGTGTATAGATTCCGCATACTTCTAGTAAATGACGATCTTTTCCATAATTTGAAAACTTCACTTCTTTTTCCTTAACACTTCCTAATTCAGTATCACTTTCTGCATTTTTTTAAGATTTGTTATACTTTTAAACGTTCTGAACCCAACTTAAACCTTTATTTTTATTTCCATATAACTGCTTTAAGTATTTTTATATCATTAGAATTTTAATAGCCTATTCTACGGTAAAGTCGTAAAAGTCAAATACTTAAATTTTATCTCTTATATTATTAGATCTAGTAAAAATATTTACAATTCTGTTAAAGTTTATTTAGTTTTATCAAATGAAAGATACAACAACGGAACTTATAGAACTAATTTTAACTATTTCAACAAGACAAATTTTTGAAAAAAATTATATTTTTTACCTAACTTTATACACATTACAATATTAGATTTCACTATACAAGTACAATTTTTAATAAAATTTAAGCTTATTAGATGAAACTACGTAAGTAACATTTTTAAAAGTGTAAAAGTCATTTTTTCTACTAAATCACGTAAATTAAAGTTTAAGAAAAAACAACTAGTCAAAATTATCAACTGTTTAAAGTAGACTAAAACTATTATTTTACTTCAGGTAACCGTAAAACTCAATATACAGTTTTATTAAACTAAAATTCCTATAGATAACAAAAGCCTTAGATTCTTTCCTTTTTTGACATTAAAGATAAGTGTTTTGAACTTTTTGAATAAAATATACAGTAAGAATTATTTAGTAGAAAAAATATTTATATGTTGTTGCTAAACAAAATTTCAAAACTTTAATTTTAATGAAGCTAAATAATTAAAAAAGTACCAAACACAGCATCTTACAAGCAATAACCGAAAAAGCAACTTACAATTGAAGGTAAATTAAACAGATCAACTATATATAAAAACTTTAAAAAAAGAAAAGTACACAGATAATAACTATTTTGATGTATACTTAATGTTTTCTAATAGTTTTACCTTTATCCTCATTTTCGTCGTCCTTCAACTCTGTTATGCACACTTTCCACGGCTCAATTTTACCTATCGAGCCAACAACCACCTCATCCGATTCTTTCAAGTAAATCAAGCTCAACACGAGCGGACTACAAAATTGTGGTTTTGAAAGAGGCTGGCAGCCGTTGCTCGTGTCGCTGAAAACTCGCCACTGTTTGCCGCAGCAGTGAGCTAAAAAAACTCTGAAAATGCAAAATTGCTTGTCTTTTAATATTTGAAAAGAACAGTTTAGAGTTCAAAAATAACATTGAAATATTTCCTTAAATTCATTTTAAAATAGCATGTATGATCTTATATTTTTAGTTGTGTACATACATATTTTTATTTAAATTGAAATAATCACTAACATTTTCGTAGCCTAAATATATAAGCTGTTCTAAAAATTTTTGTGTTTACAGTAACCTCTCGCTTATTTACGCACATTGTGTCCACAGAAAAGTTGCGTAAAGATACGAGAGATCGTAAAGATACGAGTGGTTCTAAATATACTTACTAAAATGGCTGCTTTTTGATAATGCTTCTAGTTAAAATCAGACTGGGGACTTCCCACATTTAACAGTTTGTTTACTTTACTTCTAAATTTGAAAACCAAACATAAAACTATACATATATCAAAAAAAAAGGATTTAAATTTAATAAAATAACAAAACTTGTAGAAAAATTTTACTTATTTTTGATAGAAAGTAGACTTTATCTTTATCTTTAATTATATGTGACTTATTTAATACTTAACATTTATATAGTTCTACTTAGCAAATTTGATTTATAATTAAGCATTTGTTTACATTTAAGAAATGGTGTGGTGTCTATATTAAAATTTGTTTATACAGCCCTTTACAAAAATATGCATTTGGTGCTGTAATGGGTTTCTTATTTAGAACAAAAATATGTAAAATATAAGAAAAATGTTTAATAAAATTTTTTTATGTTTAGAAATTTTATTTAATCTATTATTGTTAACAAAATTTCTGATATACTTAAGAATAATTAAATGCTTATCAATTAGTCAAGGAAAATAAGTTAACAAAGTCTTAAGATATAGAGAGGTGAAATAATTTTTTTTTTAATATTTCAAAATAAAAATATACAATAAACCTAATTTGTGCAATATTAAAAAGAAAATGAGATTTTTATTTTTTGAAAATTTTAGAATTCTAAAATGCGTAACTAAACGAGAGTGCGTAATTTCACGAGAGCGTAAAGATGCGAGAGGTTACTGTATTTAGCTTTATTTAATACTTTATAAAATTCCAGATCAAAAAATAAAAATGATGTTTTAATGGTTTAAATTTTGCCAAATGTAACTTAATTAACGATATATATTACAGATAAAATATTTAATCCTAATATTTTCAACAAAAGTGCTGATACATTTAAACAATCCAGTCCTTTAAAAACAAAAAAATTGTTTTTTATCAAAAAAATTTTATCACTTGAAACACTTCAAAAATACATTTCAAAAGTAAAAAACAACAAAAATCTTTAATAGCTAAATAGTATTTATTAAATGAATCACTATACTTTTTCAGTGTAACTAAATAATTTTTATATTTACAAACAAAACATTTTTTCTTTTGGTAAAATTTTAATGTTGAAAAAAATTTAAGCTTTTTTATCTATTCTTATCAATTAAAATTCTTACCTATGAGTAGGTATCCAAAGCAAATGGTTCACTCTAGGAGATTGAATATTGTACGTTTGTGTTGTTTTACAGGTTTTATCTGAATAAAACCATATATGATTATAACATTTTTTAACAGTTGTTAAGTTTTAAACAGTACAAAAAAACTATCCTTATATAAAACATTTTCTATTCAGTTACTTCGTCATACTATTTTTTAGAAATTAATTACAGTTATATATGAAGTATTTCTGTCGTAATTATAAAATAACTAAATAAGATTTTTGTTTAGAAAAGCTAGACTACTTTTTTGCAGATGGTGCTCATTGAACTAACAAAGTAAATACTATACAACTAATTATTACAATTTTCTTTAAATACTATAATCTTTTTCTGCAATACATTAGTTATAAAATCTAGTATAACTAGTTTCTATTGTTTTAATATATGCAAAACTTTATCTTTTTATAAAAGTATTGTACAATTTTTGCATAAAAAATGTTTGTAATAAGATAAAAATAAAGTTTATTTTTTTATTTGAATTTTTTAAATAAAAGTATAAGAAACGTCTGAAATTAAAACAATAAAGCAGTGTAAACTGTTGCTTTATTTTATTAGTAATTAGCCTGAAAAGTATCAGCTAAATTTTGTTAAACAACTGGTCATTCTAATAAAGAATTGTTACTTAATAATTTTTTCTTTTGATCAGAAAGTGTAAAAAAGATTCTTTCTTAAGTGTTTGTTTTTTCAGTTTTAACATGTATAAAAAATTAGAACAAGATATAACTTTCTCATGGTTGTTATATAAATATAGTTTAAAATAAAGTTATTACAACGCCATTTGTCACTAAATAAAAGTAGGAAAAGTTATTTTTAAAGTTTAAGCTTGATTTTTTTTTATCAAGTACTTAACAATATTTTTTATAAGTTTCCTTATTAAGTTTTTTTTCCAATTTAAGACAACTCATATAATAAATTTTATTAGGACATTTTTTTGTTTTTAAAATTTTAGCTTCCATAACACAACAAATTTTCATTAAAGCAAAACAAAAATTATAGTAGATTGTTATTATGTTTTTTTTTAACATTTAAAAATATTTTGGAGTTTTATAATGATGCTCTAATATTTAAATACTTACCATTAACGTCGTCATTAACATGGCTAGGTTTCCGAACTGTTCTTAGATTGAAACTATTACGAGCTCCAGAAAAATGGTTCACTGTAAAAGTTCTGAAACTATAACTGTTATAATACAATTAGTTTTATTTTAATACATTAAAAAAATTTTTTTGTTTAAATATAGCTCAATCATACAGTTCATTCTGATCTGTTACAGCTTTTAGTACTTAGTAACGTAGCTATCTTTGGCCGCAGTTTTGTTCACAAATGTGTCTACAAAGCAGATTAGTTATAAATGAAGAATTTTTTATTTTTAGCATTTTTAAAACTTATACTTTTTTGCACTTTATTATCAAACTAAACGCATTACGGTCTAGGTTTAGGAAACCATAAAATTAAGAACCGCTAGATTTACAAAAACTTATCTTATAGTAGAGGTGGAAAATTTTTTTGATATGCAGGTTAAATTGACCATAAAAAACTCTTTCGCGGGTCGGAATTTAAAAATATTCCTAGCGGACCGCGAAATTTTGAAAAATGTTTACTATAGAAATTAAAAAACTAATTATAAGCAAAAGTACGAGAAGCTATCATTTAAAAAGCGCTTTTTTTACCGATTTTCAAACTAAGAACACATTTCAAAACACTTGTTACAGTTTTATCTATTTTGCTTTAGCTATTTTCAAGCCATATTTTGCTTACTTCTATCTAATAACAACTTTTACGATAGTTAAATTTATAAGTCTTCGAAAACTATCTAATAAGTGAGAACTGTAAAATTAAAACTTCAAAAGAATTTAAAAAATGTTTATTGCAAAAGTTAAACTTATCAATTCAATTTTTTTAATTTTTTAAACTTGAAATCATATTATTCACCTTATCATTATTTACCCAATTCAAGTTTGAGAACTTTTATTGTAATCTCAAAAGTTAAAAGTACACAAGTTAAACTTATGTCTAATGATAGTAAACTGATGATTTTAAATCGTTATTTGATAATTTTGTGAGCTTGTTTTTTGTGACGTGTTTTTCAAATAATAACTTTTCAATTTAAGAGTTAAGCAAACCTAAATGCATTGAAATAATAATCAAAGCAAAAAATCCGAACAAAAGCTAGTTACTTTTAACATTGAAGGTATATAAGTGTTTAAGAAATAATTAAAAACTACTAATATACTAAAAGTTTTTTTATAATTAAGTGATGTAGCAAAGCTTAACTACGGAAAGTAAAACCGGTTAATCAATGTAAAGTGTTTTAATGCAGTCACTAACTTTAAAATCCTTATTATAACTTAATCATAACTAAAAGTATTACTAATTACTATAAGATATTTTAACTTCACAGTTTTGTCCAATATATTTTTTCAAAAATCAAAAATATAAGCAAATTATTGTTTTTCTAAAACAGAGTATTTTTTATTTGAAAACAACATCCGGAATAAATTAAGTTTTTTGTTTTTTTTCAATTGTTTATACAAACAAATTACTCAAAACTTAAAAAATAAATACTACACAAGTTTTTTATTTGCAAATTATTTAAAAGTAATAATTTTCTAAACCTATAAATTCTTCATTGTGACGAGTGCTTCTCTGCGCGATGCATCTTATCGTTTCGTTGTACTTATGGGACGTGTACTTGTGCAAGCCGTGACGCAAGTGAAACGAATTCAATTTGGACGCTTCGTTTCCGTGGTCGCAAATTTGCTTCAACTCGGCTTTGGTGTCCGCCCATTTTCGAAAGAAATTAGTCGATGAAATGTCCATCATACTGTTTTTGAAAAGCAAAACAAGTATCGAAATGCCGAGATTTGACTTTCAAATGTTGCTATGGAAATATTTTAACTAAAATAGTTTAACTGAATATTCTATTTAGATAAGAATCGTTTAACAACTGAAGATATCTTATATTTTACTATAAAAGTGAAACATTATATTGTTTATAATAGTCTGCAAAAGTAAAATCTAAAATAGTTTTACTTAAAATAAGTAAGCAAAGAACTACTGGTATTTGACTTTTTACTAAACTTGTTACGCAGAGATTAGTAATTGCGAAATCACTTACTGATAATTCTAGGTAATCTTTATGGTATGAAAATATTAGGTCTGCTACCTAATAAAATTTTAGTAAGTAGTTCTTTTTACTTTATCTTTTTGTTACAGCTTATTTTACACGACGTTGGTTAAGTGACGTGAGATCTTATACTGATTTCAGCTTTCTTAACTTTAAAACTTAAGTTTTTTAAAGTATTATTATTAACAACTTACTATCTTATGAAAAAAAATATTTTATTTGTTTAGTCCAAGGTTTCCTAAAATAAACCACATGGCCCCTTTGCCATAAGCTATAATCTGCGAAGGGTCCAAAGGGGCGTGACTAGTTAGGACATAAGTCCATAATTTGAAACTTACACTAGATATTTTGGAGTTGTACTTCCTTGATTTTATAGCTCTGATGAAGTGTGTTAATCCGTAAACACACAGAAACATGTGTTAGTGTAATAAAAAAGGATACTGTATAATTTGTTGTTATTATATATTCAGTTAACTTGTTTCGCTAGGATCTTTCGTTAACAAACGCTTAAATTTATATTTTTGAATAGTTATTTTGAAGTTAGTGATGAAAAGATGAAAAGCAAAAAAAAGTTTTAGGCGTACTTAAGGGTAACTTTGAAACTTATACTAGATACTATAGAGTTAATTGCTAAGAGCAAAATTGGTCTTAGGCATATTTTTGGGTAGTTTTAAAATTTATGCTAGGTATTACAGAAAAATTTAAAACTTACACTAGACAAGGACTACCCAAAATGGGCCATTTTCGAAAGTTAAGGCCATAAGCTGTAAAGAAGGGAAGTTAATAAGGTCATAAATTTAAACTTACACTAGATACTCTGGAGATGATGATGAAGAGCAAAAAAAATCTTAAACGTATTTAAGATCAATTTTTGGATAAATTTTATCGGAGAAGCCATAGCATAGCCTTTTTAATTTCATAAAAGGGACCTTTAGAAAATTGGGAGACCACCAGGGTCTAAATGTTTTCCAATTCTATGTTTTTTAATTGATAAGCATATTTCTGAACTAATTAACTGTCTAAACGTTTATATACTTCAGTATGAGAACCAATAAAAACAATTCTAGTATAACATATATATATATATATATATTTATTTATTAAATTCTTTCAAGATATTTTAAAGCAAACTCAGTTTAAACTGAGTCTGCTTTAAAATATCTTAAAATAATTTAATAAATATAATTTATCCTCTAGAAGTTGAGATCTTGTTATTAGTTTTCAAAAAATCAAAACATATAATAACATATTTATTATAATAAGTACAGTAAATAAGGTTATTTTGCCTATAAGCATTTAATTTAACAAATATTGACTGCTTAAAAAAAGGCAAATGTTAACAATAAAGTTTGAAATGAAATGTACACAGATAGAAAATTCTTACAACTTTAAAACTAAGCAAGTTTATTTTAAATTTTGATCTGTAGTTAGTCAAAAATAAATTACAAATATTAGTAAAAGTAATTAAAGTTTAATACCATTAAACTTGAAGCACCATCTATAATGGCTCAGCAATGAAAATAAACTTTTATTTGGACACAAAATAAAACCTAAAACAGAAACTGTGGTCACTAATATGTACTAGTTTACTTATAATTTACATTATTGTTTAAAACAACTTCTAACGTCTTGTAAAAGGTGTAATTACGAAGAACTGGAAATTAAGATTTATTGAACTCTAGTTAAAAAAATGATAATATTTGAAAAACGTTAGAATTCTTTTAAAACGAAATGTAATTTTGACATCTGCTACTAACTAAGCGAATATTCCACATCACCTCGAAATTTCGCTTGAATTATAAGAATCTTGACTTTTTGATGACTTAATGTCAAAAGTATATTCGTTTTTTTTTTGCGTTACGGCGACAATATTTACAAAAACTCATTTTAAACTAACAATGATTAAAAAGAATTAATATTTGTACAACTTACATAGGCATGATTTGATAATTTTACTAACTTTATAGTAATGTATTTAACCAACTTCGGCAAAGCCAAGATGTTTTCTCACTATCACAATAACCATCATTAAACTCAACTGTTCTTATGACCTTCCTATTCTTTTTTCAAAGTAAGTATTTTGTACTATACCTTATTCAATAATATAGTAACTAGTAAAACTTTAAAAGCTTTAAAGAAAACATCAAACTTTAATTTATTGCTGAGGTAAATAAGTTAAATCGTGCAAAACTTAGTTAACATATCTCAGTGATTATTAATATGGTAAGTTATAGTTTAAGGAAAAACGTATACTAAAATGAAAGTATTACGTTTACTGGAGTACTATAATTTGTTTTTTTATTGTTTATTTAACGACAAAAAAGCACTCTAAAAGTTCGATCTATGGACCTGGTGTACGAAAAACCTTAAGGTTATCGAGTCATACTACAAGGATGCAGTTTAAGTCCTTATAGAGTTTTTATTGTCTTTATTTTATTCAATAGTTATTATAAAAACATAAAGCAAGTTGCGACCACTTTAAAGAAAAATGTTCAAGATAGTAACATTAAGTTATTAAACTAAAATACCTTAGATTTTCTGTGTAAGTTATTTAAACTCACTTTAAAAAAAACTTTTGGAAAACATATTTTAATGAACATAACAGATAATAATTATTTTTTCTATAGCTTCAAACTGATCTTGCACTGGTGATAAATTATTAGAATAATCGATTTTCAAACAATGAATATATAGGTATATGTAAAGAGTGTTCCTTTCGCACAAAAGATCCTATGCACTCCTTGAATTCGTTTTGAATAGTGATTGTTCCCTTTTATAACCACATTCTCCTGCAAATAGTCTTAGAATATCAAGTGTAAGTTTGATATCTCCCGTCAATTTACCTCAGACCACTTTTAAACTTATTATTAAAAGTTGTTAGATATTTAGAATAGTGTCTTACTAGTTATCTCCCCATTATTTTAACGTTGACCACAAATATTTTAATATATGGTAAAGTACACACTACTCAGTCTAGTTAGTATTATGTTGTTTATCATATTAGTAACATTTTATGTTTGAATAAAGCATATTTTTTATGCTCAAAATTTGAAATGAAAATAAATAAAATCGTACTAAAAGGCTTATTTTTGAGGATATAATATTTTTTTTCAGTTCTTAATAAAGAAATTATTTATGTACTAAGTTAACCATATATTATTGATTTTTAAAACAGGGCTCAGCAGGTACTTAGAAGTCGTGGGCAAAAATAAAAAAATAAAAAGTTTTGCGGGCTGCAGTTGTACTTTTAGTTACTAAGTAACCATTTTTAAATAAACTCCAAAATTATTCAATATTGTGAAGTCTTTTCATACAAACACAAGGGCAACCATTCAATATGATGGTAGTGTATCTGATTCATTTGAAATCAAAAGTGGGGTAAAGCAAGGCTGCGTACTTGCTCCAACTTTGTTTGGAATCTTCTTTTCGATGCTATTAAAGCATGCTTTTAATTCATTAACCACTGGAATCAAGCTTCATACAAGAACTGACGGACACCTTTTCAACCCTTCAAATCTAAGAGCTAAGCGAAATCTGAAGAAAATCACCATACGTGATCTTTTATTTGCTGACGATGCTGCACTCGTGGCTCACTCTGCCCAAGACCTGCAGACACTGCTGAATCAGTTTTCTTCGGCATGCTCGGATTTCGGCCTTACTATAAGCCTTAAGAAGACTAAAATTCTAAGTCAAGGAACAAATATTTTACCATCAATCAAGATCAATTGTAAGGATATCGAGAATGTAGATAACTTTGTATACCTTGGCTCAAATGTTGCGTCAAACGCATCATTGGACAAAGAAATAAATAGTCGCATTGGCAAAGCATCAGGCACTTTCGCTCGCTTGACTGCAAGAGTTTGGGATAACCAAAAGCTAAGCATCCGAACAAAGGCTAACGTTTACCGTTCCTGTGTCTGCAGTACTCTGCTTTACGGTAGCGAGACATGGACGTTACCTAGCGTACAGGAATGAAAATCTATACCTTCCACCTACGATTCCTTCGTCGCATCCTTGGAATTACATGGCAGCAAAAGATCACCAATGAGGAAGCATTGAGACGTACTGGTCTTACCACTATGTACTTTACCCTCAGTCAGCGCAAGCTTCGCTGGCTAGGTCATATCCTGAGAATGAATACTGAGCGGATCCCAAAGTTTCTATTGTATGGCGAGTTGGTCGTTGGCAAACGAAACCGAGGACGTCCAAAATTACGTTTTAAGGATGTATGCAAGCGCGACCTAAAAAGCTTGAACATTGGAACTGATGATTGGGAGTTGCTTGCAAATGACCGTGCCAAATGGAGATCAACTATACACAAAAGACTGCAAGAAAGAGAAAAGGAATATTTTAGAAAAACGAAGAAGAAGATGAAGAAATAAGAAGCAGAATGAATTTAATTGTTTTTTGTGTGTTTATGTTTTGTTTATTGCATCACTGTGTATGTTTTTTTTTTTTTAAACATGTAATTTTTTATTTTTTTCTCTGTGCACAACACGCATAGCCGATCTCGGCTGATAGCGGCCTTATTATTATTATTATTAACCATTTTTAAGCATAACAACAAACCTAAGAATATCTAGTCTAAGTTTTATATATCTTGTAACTTACATTTGTGAATTGTGACCTTTTTTCGTACTCTTTATTACGAACCCCAGTACGTCTAGCATAAGATTTTTATTTTGTTAAGTATGTTTGTAACCTTTCTAGTTCTATATTACAAACGCAAGAAAATCTAGCGTAAATTTAAACTATTTCTGGTTTAGCGGGAAAAATTAACGTGCTCATGAGCCACATGTCATTAAAATTAAAAACGTCTTCGCGGGCTGCAGTTTGCCGACTATAGTACATTATAACATTTTAGTTTTTTACTTAAGTGTTTTTAGAAAATAACTTTTAAAAACTTTACGCAGTTTTTAAAACTACTAGATTTAAATTAATTTTATTTCATATTTATATGCGTTTTAAAGGAAACAGATATTTGTTCTACAATTAAAAGAATCAACAAAAAACATCGGGGAAAGTCTGCAGAGCAGAAGCCTGGACTTTCGTATGCCGTGAGACAAGCTCAAGTTTAACAAAGGGTTGTTCATACCAATTCGATCATCAGATCACAAGCATTCGGTAGACTGAGATAATTAAAAGATTGAAGAAAATATCGGTAAACATATATTATCACCAAGACCTTAAACTAAGTGTGCTGTGAGTCAAGTTCAAGTAAACACAGGTTTTGATCATACCACTTGGACCATCAGACCACAAGTTTTTGAACACGTCAATTAATCAAGACTGACTTACCTTCATTATAAACTTGATAAACCGTTTGTACACTGAAGATTACAAGTTTTTAAGTTGCAACTTACTGACACGTTTCCAAAAAAAAAACGAAACTTGGATTCATTCTTCCAAATACTAGTGATCTGATAATCAAAGTAGTATAATTGTTAAGGGAGGTATAAGTATTTTAAAAACTATTATATCTTTGAAAAGTTGTATAAGTTTTTGCCTTTCATTGTTTTTTTTGAAAATTTATAACTAAGTTTTCTAGACGTAACTTTGATGGTTAAAAAAAAATATGTTAATCACTAGTATAAATTATTTAAACATTGTTAACTCTTAATTTTATTTTCTAATAAAATTCTGAACGAAACAAGCTTGTTGAAATAAAAAAAAAAGTTTTAACAGCACTCATTTAATAAAAAATTACGACACTTTTTTATTTTTACATATAACATTAAGAAGCTTAGTCTTTTTTAATTGTATTTAGAACTGTTTATTTTCTGTTGTTTAATTATAAATAATCAAAACTTATATCTGTCCCGGTATATTTTCTCTCATTACTAATGAGTATGCTTAAAATAAAAAGTAACAAATACTTTTGTTATTCTGAACTTATTTTCTTAAGAAATAGTAAAAAATAAGCTTTAGGTAAAAAACTAAAAAAACCGACTAAAACTGGATCGGCTGCAATTGTAAGGTTTTTAAAGGTTTTATTCATCACATTATGCAAATGAGGTAAAAAGATAATACAGCAGTATGTTAAGAAGGCAAATATGCACGAAGGGACACTTTTGCACTACGACACTTTTGCTTAAATGGTCACTTTTGCACGAATGGACATTTTTGCACGGCATCAATTTTACACGAAGAAACTTTTGTACGGGTTGAAAAGATTCCTTTTGTTGATGTGACGGAAATCCCCCAATATTTGCTGAGTCATCATAAAAGAATTATAAATTTTTTATCTTTTAATTAGTTTTTAATATGTTTGGGTAAAGTGGGTTAGGGTTAAGGGTATAAATAAAAAAAAATATTTTTTAGGTAAAATGGGTTAGGGTTATGAATGTAAATATTAATTTTTTTTTTAAATTGATGATTCAGTAAATGTTAGGGGAAACGTTTTTGCTTTAAAATCGGACCCGGTTTAAAATTTTATTTATTTTATTTTTAATTATAATTTCTAATTTACTTCATTTCTACTATCACTGTTACCCCTAACCCTTACCCTCAGTCGGTAACTTTGTTTTTCTTCTTTTTTGTTTATTTATTATTTTGTTCTTGTTTATTTATTTTGTTAATAACTTTTATAGGTAATTTTTATTTATTATTTTTACTATTAGTTTTACCCAATAACTCTTACCCTCGGTCGGTAACTTTTTTTTTCTCCTTTTTTAATTTTTAATTTTTTTTTTTTTATGCTATCAATAACTGTTATTAGTTACTTCTAATTATTACAATCACTGTTACGGTAACCTCTAAAACTACCCTCGGTCGGTAACTTATTTTTCTTCTTTTTTGTTTTTTAGTAATTTATCTTTTTTTTCTTGTTTATTTTGTGTTTTTTTATTCTCTCGTGCAAGAGTGTCTTTGTGCAAAAATATCTTCGTGCAAAATATCCCTTCGTACAAAAGTGTCTTCGTGCATATTTGACCCGTTCCATCAGAAAAATCTATACCTTATTTTCTAACTCACCTTACCCAAGTATATAAAAATTAAACAAAAAAAAAAGTTCTAATACTTAAACTTTAATTACAAATAAGTAAAATATTATAATCAGAAGAGCCTTAGATTTGCAGACGCATTAAAACTGGATCTCTGCAATTCCTAGCTAAATTTTAAGAAAATAAATTGGAAATTTAGTAAAGATATATGGGAAATAGAAATTAAAACATTCCTTTCCTCTATGATAAACTCATACTAATGTCAATGAAGTATAAATATCTAATATAAACAAAAACTACCATAATCTTATATCTAAATGCATTATCTAGTTACATGTTGCTTGTAAACTTAAAAAAAAAAAGAAATCCAATAATGAGTTTAAAGAAAATCCTCAAGTTTTTTCTATTTAGTTGAAAAAATAGTTTTTATTTATGTAACTTTGACAAATAAAAGTTAAATGTCAAAGGGCAAGGAAAATTACACATGTTGTAACACATTCACTTTTAAGCTTGGTTCAACTTTTTGTGTGTGGCAAATCTCATAAAAAAATAGCTTTGTGCCTTTAACAACTGTAGTGGTAGTTATATTTTTCTGAAAACAACCGCTTTGTAAATTGTATGGGACCTTAAAAATTAAACAAGTTTTTGGCTGAAAGTTTTTGTATGTGTAGTACAGTGCTTATTCACTTATTTGGACTTCACTTATCCGGACGCTCACTTATTGGGACAGATTCGGTCAGAAGAAAATTTGAAAAATTTTCAATAGTAAACAAAAAAATTCATTCAAAAAGTTTCACAAAGTTTAGTCAAAGTTTCTTGTTTTTTTTCTGTCTGTTTTTTATTAAAAAAAAAATCTTTTAATTCAATTTAAAGAGATAGTTTTACATTATTTTTTGTTGTTAAAGATAAATTTAATTTAATATTTTCTCTAAAACATAAATTGATTTTTTTTTTAAATTAATAGTTAGGCCAGGTGGAATTGCAAATTATGAATTTTACTTGCTTGACCCTCAAAAAACGTATATAGTTGTAAAGGGTTAGTAAGTCTGGTGGTTTTCTACCATAAAAAAATTAATTAACCTAAAGTTTAGCTTTTATTATTTATCATTTTTTTATATATTACTCACAATTACTATGTATTTGTTTTTACCATAACACTTTTATTATGCACTGCATTATACACAGCAGTTACATTACTATATGAAAAAAATGATTTTTTTGTAGTTTTTTTTGGATTTTTAGTTATCATCCGGACATGTTTACAGAAAAATCTTGCCCAACGTGTCCGGATAAGTGAATAAGCACTCATTACAAAATATACTAGTTTATTATATAATTTTTGTGAATCTCTTCCAACTCATGCTCAATTGACCTGTGCAAAATTCCCACCGAATGAAATTGAAAAAATGCTTTCTCACTAAGGTTTAGGTTTAATGTATAATTTATGAGAGTAAAAGATGGGTGGGAATTGTTAGTATACCATAAACTCCAAATATACTCTTTTATTGATGGTGCTAATTGTGTAGTTGATCATTAAAATATTTTCAAACAATTTTGTAACGTAAATGTTAAGGCCATAGTGGGGAGTCCTAAAACATATTTTTTACTGAACAAGACATTATCCGTGGTGTGCGACTCAAAAACCAAAAGGTTATTTGTGCACCAGGTCCTAGGACCAAATATTTTGAGCGTCTTTTTTTTTGTTATTCAATAAACGTTTTACAAAAATTTCTATTGGCTCTTATATGAAAGCTTAAAGTATAAGCTACAAGATTTTTATAATTTTTTTAAATTTTTTAGAAACTGTAACTTTTGTGAAAACATTTCTCTATACAAACAAATGGAAAAAATTATTCATTGTTAATTTTCTCAGAACTTGAATATTCACTAAAAATCTATGTTATTCTTCATTTTTATGACCTACAGACTTCAAATTTCCAGGAAACATTTCTTTTATAGTTTCAAAGACTTTGGTTGTTGGAATTTTATAAATATTAAAAATAGAAATTTTAGATTATAAAAACAAAATAAAAGTTTTTATTTTACGTTTAATTTTTTTTTCTTACTAAAAAAACTCATCATTGAATTGATTTAGATATTAATAAAGGACATAATGTAAAAATTTGAAGAAAAGTGGTTATAAAATGAAGTAGAAGATAGATTAACTGAGGTCACCAACTTTGATTACTTATATCTCAAAAGTTACTTAACATATTGTTAAGCAGTTAAAAATGTCTGATAGCTCAGATTAAACTCTACAGAAATAGATCAACTTGTAAAAATTAAAGTGGACCCCTATGGCCTTAATACCAACTGTGGAGCTAAAGGTTCTAGCTTATATTCAATGTATATTTTGCTATTTTTCTTTGAAAAAACGTTTTTAAAAGTCTTTATAAACACTAATAATATCAATTAGTTATCTTTTATTTATATCTTATTAATAACAATTCAAATTTTTCAGTTTAAATCTTATTAAATTTACTTTTTATTTTTCATGTAGTTTTTTTCAAAAGTTTTTAACAATTTGTGCAAATTTTAAGTTGATTTATTTATTAAGTTTTTTTCTAGAAAAATCTAAAATGTATTTTAAATGTTACAATTGTGAAAAAGACTTTTTTCTTAAGTCAGTTTCCATTAAAGAGTTTGCCAACTGCGTGTGCGGTTCACTCTTGTGTCAAGAATGCTACACCTACTTCCTTAAAAGGAATTCAGGAGTTGTCTGCAGATTTTGCCGCAGAGAATTTTTGCAACCTTGTCAGCTACAAGACAATGATTCATGGACTAAACTTGTCCAATACTGCCGTTCCACTCCAACATCGTTTTCTTCCTTAAGCAATGGTTTTGCCAATAATCTGTATCAAAAAATCAGAAATAACTGCAAAGCAAAAACAAAGCAGAACCTTAACAAATGTTATGAGTGTCAAAGAGTTGAAGCTCAAGTTTTCTGTTATAATTGCCAAGTAAATTACTGTAGTTTTTGTTTTGATGTTGTGCACAACTCTTCAAGAGCAATGAGAACACATAAAAAAAGTCAAATTGATAAAAATAGTTCTTTTTGCAACAACCACCAGCTTCTTAGAGATCAATTTTGTCAGTCTTGTAACAAAAATGTTTGCAATGAGTGTTCAAATAGTCATCACAAAGATCATCAGGTTATTTATTTTACAAAAATTTTATTGTGCCAATTTTAATATAAAGTAAATTGATTATATAAATAGAGATATGCAATTTAAATATTTTATTTACTACCAGGTTTTGGTGGCAAAAATTGTTACCTTTTCAAGTATAGTAAAGTAGTAAACTGCTCATAACAATGTTGCTTATGTATAATGTTATTTAAAAACTTATTCATGCATGAAAATCTAAACAAAAAACCAAAATGTTACATATTCGAAAATTAAAGCTTGTCAGTGTATAATTAGGTAAAATTAGTAATAATTTTAAAACAAATTGAACTTAACTAATGTAATGAGTCAAAAAAATAATAAATAATCTGAATTAAGAGCTTTTTAAAAAAAGAATTTAAAGATGTTTATATCTATAAATTTATCTAAATGGAATTAAAAACTATCTAAAATTGGAATTTAAGCCAAGTATCAACAAAACATTAGCAAAACTTAAAGTCACTGAAAATTTCAAAATCTAATTTGTATCAAGTTAAAAAAAATATGTCTAAAAATTATCTAAATTGAACTAAGAACTACCAGAAAATTTAAATTTAAACCAAATATCAACAAAACTCAATTAAAAAGTCAAAAACCTATTTTGTACTAGTATTATGTTCTGATTTAAGTTTTATTTGCTTTCACGTTTATTTAAAAAAATGTTTCTGTGTCTGCATGAGTTCATTAATTCAGTTCTTTTGATGATGTAATTTGTATTAGGTTCAAGTAATAGTAAAGCTTCTTTTAAGCATAACATGCATGTTATTGTTCCTGGTTTAGATTTTTTTCCTTTTTAGTATTTTCCAAATTGATTTGTAATTCTTGTTTTCATTTTTTAATTTGTGTGTTAGTTTTGAAAGTTCAGTTGCTTGTTTGTACTGGTGTAATGAAACTAACATTTCATTTTAATATTTTAAAGCTCGTGAATAAATATGTTATTTTTTGTAACAATAAAAGCTTTTCCAAAACATTTTAAATTATTCTCAAAACAAGCTTTTCCAAATTTATTTAAAAGCGGATGTTGTAAACTGTTTTACGCAGATTTCGTGATGTGCTTCCAGTTTTGAAAAAACAAAGATTTTTTATTGTTAGGAGTTACATTTGTTTTAGTGCTTATAAAACGGAATTTGACTTTCATTTACTTGCAGTAGCAGTTTCGGCAGAGCATTCGGCAGTTATTAGTGTGCTTTAAGTTAAGATGCATTTTAAACACGTTAGATTTAAGAACTGATGTTTTCATGTGTGTTTAACTTTAGTTCTCGTATAGAGTGATGTAATTGTATCTTTGTGTTGTTTAGTTTATGTAAATAAAATAAAAGTGTTGTTTTGATTGTTGTACTAATCTACTTTACTAATCCCTATTACCCCCTAAACAACCCTGTAACGAGACACTGGAGGTAGTTTTTGTCGTCTAGTTTGTGGTATTGTGTGTTGCTATATTTTTTTAGCTGATTGGCTCTAAGTCCAATGTATATTTTTGATGAATTGTCTGTTTTTATTGTTGCCTGTCAAATTACATTTTCTGGCCTACATTCTTCTCCTTCCAGGGAACATGTTTGTTTCTTTCTGCAGTTACATGCTTCATCTTTGTTTATTTTATTGTTCTTTATTATTTTTTTGTTGTGGTTTTTTATTATTGTTTTAATGTTTGTCATGCAGCTGTAGCTTAATTTTATATTGTTTTTGTTTAAGTGTTTGTTTAACTTACTATTTTCTCCAAAGTGTTTGTTTATTATTTTCAGAAACTTTTTGCCTATGTTTGTTTTTACAGATTTGCAAAATGGGGGATTGAACCATATCATTTTTCTTTTTCTATTTATTTTATTTATTTTTGCATTATTCTGTATAGTTAATTTCATAATTGTATCTGTTTATCTTTAAAGCATCATTGTTGTCTTTTTTATGTTGTTCAATAGGTGTTTGTTACTTGAATTTTTAGAAAGTCTGGTCTCTATCATTTTTAGGATTTGTTTGAGTACGGTTGGTGGGTGCTTTATTTTGAATTTATATAATTTATTTTGTTGTTGTTTTTTCTGTATGGGTAGAATGTATGGTTCAGTAGGTTGAAATTTACATCTAAGTAGTCAGTCTTCCAAGAGAAGTTTTCTATAATTTAATTTATGCCTATGCTTTTAGTAAACTTGTCCTTTTTTTATTTATTTTTTCTATTTGGTTATTGCTTAGATTCTTTTCTACAGCTATTAGTCCGTTGTATCTGTATAATCCTATTATTAAGTTTGGTAAGATGATTTAGTCCCTGTAAAATATATAGCCCAATTAACTCACATATAAATTGATTATATAAATATTGAATGCAACCTATTAGTACAAAATAAGTTTTATAATAATTAGAGTTTTTGTAAAGTAAAGACATAATTAATTTTATTAAAACTAATTCATCAACCTTATTTTAGGTTGTCATGTACAATAAAAAAATAGAAGAATGCTTAGATACCATCAAAGAAAATTATGAAAAAGCTGGTTCAGTAAAACAGCTTTTAATTGTTCAACTAAAACACATGGACTCTGAAGCTGAAAGCCTTTGGAAAGACACAAATAAAGTCATTCATGCGGCATATGTGATGTTTTGTAAAAGGGTTGCTTGTTTACAGGTTTCCTTTTAAATTTATAGTACTTAGCTGCCATAGATGTTTATAAAATTATTTAGATTAGTGTAAACTGAGTTTATTTTAAGTACTTAAAAATATAAAAAAAATGATATAATTTAAATTTTTATATACTAATTTTAAGGAAATACTGAGTAATTAAAATAAATTAAAATTAAATAGTTTAAACATTGCTTAATTAGACATTTAGTTTAAAAATTATAGTTTCAGTCCTGAAAAAGAAATTTAAACTGTACCATAATGGTTTATGACTCAATAACCCAGGGGTCTGCAAACTGCTCGGTGAAGGCCCGCAAGCACATTTGTTTTTTGAATAGAATGTGGCCCGTAAAAAAAACCTGGCCATCAAGCATGTAAATGTTGCCCGCCAATCAAAGTTGTTTTTTCAGTTTTATTTTTGGTAAAACTGCTCTAATTTGATTAATTTCATTTTAAGTCCCTGATATATTTGATAATTTCTTTAAAAGTTTACTGCTTAGACTTAAAACTGTTAAAAGACAGACTGGCATTGTAGCAGTGTTTTTTCTTCTTTTATAAAATAACTTCCTTTTTATAATAGCAATTAGTGAACCTAAACAAGAATTTAAAAGTACTTGAGTTCAATATGCTAATATTGTAATATTAAAACAATTAACTTAATGTAAATTTTTTCCATTGTGTACAAAATTAATGCATAGTAATTAACGAAAATGTTATATTTTTATAATTTAAGAATTTTTATATATATAGTTTATAACTGATTAGTATTATAAGATGTAACGTTAAAAGGCGTTAAATCCTGGAGATCCTGGTAAGCTAAGCTTATCGGAATATATACCACAGATGTTCTTGTGCTAAAACTTTATTTCAACTAACGGCGTTTCACTGCTCTCAAATAAATTTAAGAACAGATCTACAGAGTCTATAAAATATTAACACACATTAGAAAAAAAGCAGAAAAAGCATGTATAATTATGTATAGTGTTTATGTAGGTAGTAACTATAAACGAACTTTATGGTTTAAAAACAAAGTTTGGGATAAAAACATTGGTAACATGGTTTGTTTTTTTACACAACTTTTGTTCGTAATAAAATGCACGCCATCTCATCTTTATAAACCATGTTACCGATGTTTTTATCCCAAACTTTGTTTTTAAACCATAAAGTTCGTTTATAGTTACAACCTACATAAACATTATACATAATTGTACATGCTTTTTCTGCTTTTTTTCTAATGTGTGTTAATATTTTATAGACTCCGTAGATCTGTTCTTAAATTTATTTGAGAGCAGTGAAACGCCGTTAGTTGAAATAAAGTTTTAGCACAAGAACATCTGTGGTAATTAGTATTATATATTTTTTATCACTATACATTAAATTGAAGTGTGAATAGAAACATTTGAAACACCATACCAATAATACATTATGTAAAATATTTTATTAATTTTTTACTTTTGGTTTTATCTAAATAAACTTTTTGTGCTCAAATGCTCATTTTCATATTTTTATCTTTTACTTAATTTAGATTAAGTTTAATTTGATCATAGTTCATTTTTAAATAGATGGCTTATCACTATATATTATATTTAAGTGTGCACGTAATTATTTCAAATAAAATATAAGGTATAACAGTTTTTTTAATCAGAATTAATTTTGAATTATTCAAGTAAATCTTCTGTGAACATAATTAATTTCTATGCACACTAGTGTACATATATATTCAGTTTTAAAACTAATTGTTCAAGTAATATCTAAATTACAGTAAATTTTATTTAAGCAAAGTTTTATATATGTTATTTCACTACATATTATATTTGAGTGTTTACAGGTACATTTAAAACTGTATAAGGATATGACATAAGCTAAAATAGTTTTTTTTCAGAAAATATTTTATTTTTTTTATTTATATTTTGTTGCAAATTAAGTTAATTCTTACACCTTACACACTAATATACACTAATGTTTTTATTTGCATTTACCTATTTATGTTTACTTGATCTAGGATGTTAAATTTAGTAGCATATGTCATGACTTCTAAACTAGAAACAAATATTTGAAAAAATATAAGAAGAAACACATAGAAAAAAGTTAATAAGTCACATAAAATATATTAGTTTCTTTTATAGAAATAACTAAAAATATATGTTTTTTGTGGATTTTTAGTAAAAATTTTTTTTCTAGTGTAGTTGAACCAATGACTTATTTCAAACAATTTCAAAAACTTTTATTTCAAAGTAGTTTTGTGTTACTCTATCTATAGTCTAAAAAAGGGTATAAAAACAAAAAAATCATAAACATAGAGTTGTTGTTTAAGATTGTTGTCAGCAGAGTTTCCAAAAAACCTGGAATCCTTGAAAAACCTAGAGTTTAAAAATTTAGTCTAAAAGAAACTGGAATTTTAGAAAAATTTAAAAAAAAAAACTGTAATTTTAGCAATTTTAACATGTAAAGTGACAAAGTTTTAATTTGACACAAAAAATCTGTCATATTGATAAATGTTTTTTGTAATTTTTGTGTGTTAAAAAACACATTTAAAGTAGGTTTACAATGTATTTTCAATGTTTTTATACTAATTAAGACAGTTTTATACCTTATACTTTACGTAATTTTAAAAATAGACCCAAAAAATTGTACTTTTGAAAACCTGGAAAACGTTTATCAAAACCTTTGGCAACCTGTGTTAGGCAAATTGGTTTTGTAAACTTTAGTTTTTGATAAAGCAAATGATTTAAAAAAATTGAACAAAATATAATAACTTTCACTGGTGTTACAAATATATTTGTTTATTTGTTTTTAAAAAATAAAACAAACACATTTTATTTTTTCTTGAATATATTTGAGTAGTTTATTAGTAAGTCTTATCAAAAAATTGTATCTTACTAAATTAAACTGAATTGAATCAAGATTATACTTTTATTTAAAGTATATATTATAAAATGACGTAATAATCAAATGTAAAAATTAAGGCTATAGGTGGGTCCAACACTTTTTTTCACAAAAATTGACTTTGGCTTTCATATGAAAGCTTTAAGTACAAACTACAAGCCATTTTTGAAAAAATTCAAAATTATCATTTAACTTTTCAGATATTTTAATTTTTTGTAATAAGTTTCCAATACAAACGTATAGAACGCAAATTTTTTGAGGTCAACTTTCTCGGAAGTTTTAAAAATCACTAAAAATCTATCTCCTCCTTCATTTTTCAAGATATCTTCTTCAAATTTTATAGAAATGTTCATGATATTATAGGAGAAAATGTTACTTATGAATTTAAATAATTAGAAAAAAAAATTATGACAAAAATTGTAAAAAAAGTTTTTTTTTTCAAAATAATAGTATTTTTACTTGAAATATTTTAAAGTTCAAAGTAACGTTTTTTTTATTTTTTTATAGATTAGACTGTAAAAGTTTGAAGAAGATTGCTTGAAAAATGTAGGAGGAGATAGATTTTAAATGAAATAGTCTTTTTTCGCTGTTTTAGTTTTCCCTTCCCACAGGGAACCTATAATGCGTCCCGACTTTGACCTGTCATATCTCAAAAAATAATTATTTTTTTTTAAGACTGTAAAAGGCAAGTTGAACCTTAGTAAAAACTCTATAAAATAAAATCAATTTGTAAAAAAACATGGCTGACCCCCCTATGGCCTTAACTTAATGCTTATACTATAGAACTTTGCTGTACTAATAAAACTTGTTAGACTAAAATCAAACTAAAAAAAAACCAACGATAAAAATAAAAATACACTTATAATTTTTTTACGAAAGACTAACCACTTAAAAATTACTAAATATAAGGATTTAAAAAGTCTAGTTTGGTATACGAACTTTTTCTGCTTACATAAACTGGGCCTTAAAGATTGAATGCATAAGGCTTCTAGAATATGTCGCTGAAAAGAGTTCTCAGCTCTCATTAAAACTTTAAAGTTCTCTTTAAAATTTTTTGCACACTCATGATTGTCCAACAAAGTTGCCATATTGCCGAAAAGTATTTTTTTTTAGGTTCTTCGAGAATGTTTATTTTCAGAAGCTGGCAATTTTTACGAACAAATGCGAAATCGATTGCATTTAAAAACTGGCGAGAAACTTTTATATCTTTATAACAACTTTAAGAACAAGAATAGGTTTCTTTGTAGCTTAATGGCGTTGATATTAGTAAATGTTATTTACTTAATTATTTATTTTTTTATATGTTAACGTAAACAGTTGCTAAAGAAGTTATTGTTCATCTTATAGTTCGAACTTTTAAAAATAAAAAATTTATGTAAAACTGAACATAATTTAAATAATTAAATTTTTTTTTAAAGCATTGTAACATGTAATTTCTTTTATGTCATACAAGGTACAAATTTCAAGTTTAGTCGTATAAGTAACTTGAAATTTAACATTTAAACTGAGATTTCAGATAAGTAGATTTTTTACAACGTTCTTTTTCCTTATGTTAAAATACAATATTTAGACAATAACATTGTGTTTTTTTTAAACAAAATATTTGTATTAAAGTTTTTACTATTTAATGGTATTATAATAATTAAATTTTATAAGTTTGTTCTCTATTGAAACTACATAAAACTCCAAACATATAGGATCTTAAATTAGAAAAAATATCCAGAACCGTCCGAATCCTAAATAGTAGATCAGGTAGATCACTAAAAAACATAAGGTTATTAATAATTCATATCTTTTGTAAATTTGCTAGTCACCATATTACATTGGCGAACGGCTCTAAATTGCACGAAGACAAAATTGCACAAGGGAACGAAATTACATGAAGACAATTTTGCACCAAGGGTCAATTTCGCAAAAGTTTCATTTTTGCACAACAGTGAAAAACTACAGAAAAAAAAATAATAAAAAAAAAAGTTACTGACCAAGGAAAGGGTTAGGGGTAATAGTGATAGTAAAAAAAAAAATAAGTACTAAAAAAAACTATTTAAAAAATAAAATTAACCCGTGCAAAATTGTCTGCTGGTGCAAAAGTGTATTCGTGCAAACGTGTCTTCGTGCAATTTTGTACGTTCGTGCAAATTTGACAGCTACCCATATTGACATAAGTTGTTTTTTATAATAGGTTAGTTTTTTAACATCCTCAGATTAATTCCTAATTAACTATAAATTTCACAAATTATCAATTGATATTAAAGATTGTACCAACGTTTTTTAGTATAAAAAAAACAGTCTGTTTGTTATTCTTAACACCTTATTTCTGATTTTGTAAGTATTGAAACTTGTATAACTAACTATTTAGAAATAAAATATTTTAGTTTAATATTTTTGTTTAAAAAAATACAGGTCCAATATCAAAGATGCATTAATAATGTTGAAACTGAAGTTCAAAAAAAGATGATAGACATATTAAAGTATAAAGAACAAGTAAATGAAAGCCTCATGGCAATAGATGATATTTTTGAAAAAACAAAACCTGTAAGTGAAACTAGTTAAAAATTTAAAATATATAAAAAAACGCTTTTTATACATTTATTACTATTTTGATTGGACTATTGTTGAACTTTTTTACTTTAAAATAAAAATATGTCATATTTTAGATTTTATCATCAAGTTCTGTCCTTGATCCTCATGCATTTGTCAATCCACATCTATTAAATGAAGAATTATTAAAAGTTCAACAAATGGCATTCAAGTTTCAAAACAGTATTGGTAAAAACAGGTTAATTATAATTTAGCTTTTAAATTTTAAGTGAATAATTATCTTAGTTTAAATCGTTAATTTTTTTAATGATTTAGAGAATACCACCTAAAAATATGCTATGTCTTAAACTTAAAAAACAAAAAAAAAGATAGATAACAGAGAGTTTGCTCTCTATACGTCTGTAAGAACATTTTTACTAATGGTATCACAAAAGTTAAAGGAAAATTTTATTAACTATAATTATTAGTTTATAAGTCGTTCTTAAAAAATAAATATAGCATATAACCTGTCTGTCCTGGACAAGACCTTAAAAGGTATCCGTGGTGTGCGACTCGATAACCGAAAGGTTTTTTCGTGCACCAGGTCCTAGGACCAAATATTTTGAGCGTATTTTTTCTCGTTCAATAAACTATATATTAATTTAGTAAAATAAACTTTCAACCCCAAAATGCATTAATTTGAATTTTTATAAAATAACTATTGTTTTTATTTATTTTGACATGTAAATTATATACATTAAGTTAATTTACACTTTTTATTATACCTGCATGATTAAAGGCTTTTTTAGTCAAAATATTTCCTATTTAGAATTAGTTATTACCTAAAATATAAAGTAGTTAAATTAATCTAGTATTAGTTACTTTAAATCCATTTAAAAAGTAGTGACTATTGTTGGCATTGAGTTAATAAGTCTTGCTTTTTATTTAAGTCTTATTGTTTCAGAATTAATATTGAGTTTGGGGAATTCCATCCTGTTAGCAAGTTTGCTGATGTGACAAGCACCTTGTCATACGAGTTCAGAAAAGTTGATGCCAGCTTATCCGAGTTGGCGCCCTACTTTAAAACGAAATTACCAGACCCAAATAAGGGTTGCTTGTTGACAAGCAAGCTCCAAAATAAGTCATCTGTTAGTTCTTTTTAATTTCTGTTTTGCGGTTAAACAATCACAAGTTTATCTAAGATAGGGTTTCCGAAACTTAGCCATTAAATTGTCCAATTTTTAGTTAAAAAATAATTTTCTCTTGGTTGAATGAACTTTTTACAAGATATTTTATATATTTTTACAAATTGTAGAGCTATTTTTTTTATTTTTCTGTAGTAATTTTATATTTAAATACTAAGTTTTATTAAATGCTTAAATAAAAAAACTGAAAAAATTATGATTTAC
The DNA here is from genome assembly GCF_965202585.1 of Thalia democratica. Lineage (NCBI taxonomy): Eukaryota > Metazoa > Chordata > Thaliacea > Salpida > Salpidae > Thalia > Thalia democratica. Next base: position 25,739,007 of record NC_139170.1, on the reverse strand, counting down.
TTTAACTAAGTATTAGAACTTATCTATTTTTTATTGTTGTATATGATAGTTATTATAATTTAAGCTATAATTAAAACTTTACTTTAAATGATCTAATTTTATAGTAATTAGTAATCTATTTTAAAAGGGTGTTTAGAAAACCTATAACTATTTGTTTAGTTACAAAAGTAAAAACAAAGTAGTTGCTTTGGATATGCAACTGAGACAAGTTTATTTTTTTGCATGAGCTTAATTTTTAAATAAAAATAAGTATTTAAGTTTTTTGTTTTTAGGTTTTAATAGTTTTATAGAGTTTACCTTAGTTATTAAGTTGGGCTTAAAGTTTTGATTACACTATTTTCAAAACAATATTAACCACTTTTCTAATATCGATCCCTCTTTTTCCATATATTATTTCTTCCTCTATGACTAACTAAGTTGAAACCCTTATCTAAGATGTATGAATAATAATTGATTGAATAGGAACAAGACAGCGAACAAATAACTTGATAATTAATTAATAAATGGGCGATTTCTTATAAATGGGGGTGATATTTTTTTAAATTTCTGTCAAGGGGCGTTTATGAGAATGAGTTTGGAAACCTTGCTCAAAATGTTTTGTTATTTATTTTAAAGTTATGTACATTTATGACTTTTAGACTAAGAGTTCTTACTCCTTATTGATTTTTGTATATTAAATGTAATCTATATGTATAATGTATAAAAGTATCTATAATTAAAAAAACGTACATACAGTTACATGTTTCTGTTATAGATTTGTAACAAACTATTTACACGGACTTCTTTAAAAGTGTGCCCTCGTGCTAAAGTGACACTCGAACAAAAGTGTCAACTTTTGCAAAAGTAACCCTTCGTGTAAAAGTGAGGCTTCCTGCAAGAGTGATTCTCGTGCAAAAAAGACCTGTTCCCATCTTTAGACTTTATAAAATTGTGTTTCTTGACCAATGGATAAACATTTAATTGTGCCTCAGTGTACCATAAATTTTAATAGTTAAGCAGGGTTGCCAAAAAACCTTGAAACCTGGAATTTGACAATTTAGGCTATAAAGCCTGAAATTTTAACAGTTTTAATATGTTAAGTAGTAGATTTCGATTTAACACAAAAAATCTATCCCATAGATAATTATTTTTGTCTTCATCAAAAAAAAAATTTTTAACACATTCGAAGTAGCTTTAAATTATCTTTTCAATGTTTTTACACTATTTAACACAGTTTCTTACCTTAAACTTAGCTTAAAACTAAAAAATAAACCCAAAAATGTGCTCTTTTAAAAACCTAGAGAATTGCACGAGTTCACAAAATCGCACGAAGATAGTTTTGCACGAGGGCACAAAATTGCACGAAGACACTTTTGCACTAGCAGAAAATTTTGCACGGATAATTTTTTTTTTAAATATCTGAATTAATTTTTTTTTTTTTTTTGATTGATTTTTTTTAATTATCACTATTACCCCTTACCCTCGGTCGGTAAGTTTTTAGTTTTTATTTTTATATCTATTTTATATATATTTCTTTACTATCACTGTTACACCTAATTCTTACCCTTGGTCGGTAGCTTTCTTTTTTTTTTAAATTATTTTATTAGTAAAATTTTTATTTTTACTATCTATGTTACCCCTAACCCTTATCCTCGGTCAGTGACTTTTTTTGTTTATTAATTTTTTTTGTATTTTTTCTGTTTTTTTTTTAATTTTTTTTTTTGTATTTTTTTACTCTCGTGCAAATATGTAACTCGTGCAAAATTGACCCTTAGTGCGAAATCGTATTAGTGCAATTCTGATCCCTTGTGCAAATTTGTGCTCTCGTGAAAATTTGGGTGCAATTTTGTTCTCGTGCAATTTTGTCTTCATGCAATTTAGACCCATTTCCACCCAACACAGTAGGTATTTTTGCTACATCCTGTTTGATTATGTTTCCTTGTTTAATTACGCACTTGTTGAGTACGAAGTGTGCGTAGATTCGCAAGAGGTTACTGTAGTTCTATAAAAAGTACTTCAAATCTATAATGAAGAAATACAATAATATCAAGGCAAACAATTAGTAAGTGAAAAATAACATGGAAGTAGCTTGTTGTTCTATAATTTTAGAAAGCTGTGCACGCCATACTATTAGAGATTTTTTTTTCAAAGTCTTTGTTAAATATGTTTAATCAGTTTTTATAATTTTTTTTTGAACAGGGTTGCCACACACTCAGGGAACTCAGGGAATTTTCATACTGTAGAAAATCTCAGGGAAACTCAGGGAATTTTGACATTTTTCTTTTAACTCAGGGAAACTCAGGGAAGTTTTGATTTTTTCTCTAAATTTCAGGGAAGTTTTTGAAAATCTCAGGGAAATTTTTTTCTAGATCTAGAATGAGGTTTAGTTAATCCAGTTTCAATATTTTGTTCAAAAGTAGTAATTTTTATTATTTAAGTGGTTATTTAGAATTTTTTTAGCCTTGCGGCTAGTTCTTCAATATTCTTAGTATTAACATTGTAGTTTTTTTTAAGTCTAAAATTTATATTTACTTAAGTTAAATCAAACAGTTTAGAGAAATGAAAGTTGTTGTTAACTATTTATTGAAAAGTTCTAATAAACTTTTTATTTTTAGTTACTTATGTAGTTTAAAAAACACTATTTTTTTAACTTTGTTGCCTCAATTTTGGTTCCATATTTAACAAGGTATCAGGAAAACAGCCCAAGCATTCCTTTCATGTATGATGATATACAGAAGTTAGTATACAAGTTAATGAATATTGTTTTTACTACTTCTTTCATGGAAGCCCATTAAAATGGAAAAAAGCTACTTGAACTAAATAATGTGCATTTTAAAAATAAAAGTTTTCACAAAAAAGATGTAGAGTTAGGATGTGCTGCTTCTACTTTAATTCAAGATTTGCTAAATCAAGGTAAAGTTTCTAACATTTTGTTCAAGTCATTTCACAATGAATGTAAACTTTTTATATTTGCTATAATAAAAAAAATTAAAACAAGAATGACTGTTGGTTTGAACTTTTTAAGAAGGGCTGCTGTTTTAAATCCGGCATGTCTAATTGGAATGGGTAAAGACCGTTGTGTCAGAAAGTTTACAAGGTTGGTTTAACAACTTGTCAGCATGAAGATACTAAAAGCAAAAGAGGGTGATGACAGCATTAATCAATACATTGATTTGTTAAGTTCTTCTAACACTCAAATACTTTTTGAAAATTTTCTTGAAAAAAGTCACAGTTTAGACACCTTTTATTTTGACACACTCGATATCCCAAGCAAGTATAAAGATTTAACAAGAGTCCTTGAGGCTGTTTTTGTGCTTCACAATGGCCAGGCAAGTGTTGAACGGGGTATTTAGCTTAAATAAGAAAGTAATATCAACTAATATGGGAGAGATGACAATAAGGTCCCGAAAAATGATCAAAGATCATCTATATGCAAACAGTCTAGAACCAAGCACAGTTGAACTAAGTTCTGAATTGTTAAAATTTGTAAAATCTTCTAAGGCCAAATATTTAGCATATCTGTTCCAAATAAAGGTGATGCTTTGAGCAAGTTAGGAGAACAAAAAAGTAAACTTACAAAGCAACTCGAATGTTTGAATGAAGACTATGACAAATATACTGCAGATGCCAACAAACAGTCTGATTTAAAAGCAATGAAATTTAGAGGAATAGCTGCTAAGGACAACGCAATTAAAATAGATTGTGTATGAACATCTAAAAAACATTAAAAAAAAATTAATTTTAGATTATTTTGTATCAGTTGTTAGGTATTAAGTTGTACTTTGATATGAGATATTTCTTTAGCTATTTCTATAAACTTTCTTTTTGCAGGTTTTTTTTACAAGAATGTTAAGCTTTTAAGTTTTATTTACTGCATTCAGAACAGTTGCTAGGAAAGACATACAAGTCATAATGAAGTTATTATGTATGCATTTAAGTGAGTTCTTCATGTGAAATTATTATTATAGTATAATTAAATTTTGTCAATTAAAATGTCAAACAAATTAAATTTTATTCTTTTATGTAGAAAGTTAACTAACAAGTTTACACAAAGTTGTGCAAAAATTTAGTTTTTAATTTTTAATTGGTGTAAACCTTTTAAGATTGAGTTTTTGAAAACAGTTTTTTTCATAAATTTAATGCAGAAGCATACACATACAACCTTCCTTTTATTATTAAAGAAGAAAAATGAGAATGAGGTATTAATAATTTGTGTTAGAAGAGAAAAATTTATTTTAGGATTTGAAAAATACTCAGGGAATCTCAGGGAAATTTAAGGTTACTCAGGGAAATTTTTGGTCACTCAGGGAAGATTTTTTGGCTCAAAGAGTGGCAACCCTGTTTGAATTAAAATGTTGTGATGTTTTATGTTGAATATTATGTTTTTAAAAGAAATGTTTTACAAAAAAACTTTGTCATTTATTTTGTAGATTTTTTTTGATTTTTTTAGATTTTAGCTTAGCCACTAGACTCAAACTGACTAAACGAATTTTGTTACCAAGTTTTTCAGCAGTGCTAAATAGTGCTTTATAGCTGATAAATTTAAAATATTTCAAAAAAAAAATTCTTTAAATATTTCTTTTAGTTTTAATTTGAATCTTGTTTGTACCGTCATTCTACTTTTACAAACCTGCAGTGACTTTTTAGGAACTGGAAATAGATTTATCATTAGAAGCAGAGGTGTGCGTTGTGCTCGCCAACATTGTCAGTCCTCACGATTTCTACGTAAGGAAAAATATTGACAAAAGAAAAAATGCCAGCAACAACAAGGTGATTTGTTATTATTTACTGGAAAAAGCCAGTAAATTTATTGTGTTTATAACAATGTTTCTAACTAGTACACAGCTTAACAAGTTTTTTTTAGTACAAGGTTGAAGTTAAAAATTCTACAACCAGCATTGTTGTTGTATAAAATCAAGTGATTATAGTATAAAAGGTCAAATTAAAAAAATCTTAATCTGCAGAAAACGCTAAACGCCCCCACAAGAAGGTGTTCGTTGATAGGGTTGCGGCCACCCGATGGCAACAAAGAGTGGACGGAAGCAACGAGAAAGGGCATGATCAGGCTAGTGATGGCTTCCAGCCCCGTCTACATGAGCGTGGTGTCCGTGGAAGGCGACATGCTGATGGTGGATTTGGTGAGGAGACCCGGAGACGGCCACGGTCCGGCCCACGAGTCCGTCAGAAACATGCTCGTTTATTACGACCTGGCAAGGTTTGTGTGAAACAATTTAAGGTTTTGAATAACTTTTGTTTACTGTTTGAAATTTTTAACTGTGCTATTTGAAAGCATGTGATTAGCTTATTATACAAGTTGTAAATTGAATATTAAAGTTAAACTCAAAATACTATAGTTAAATAGCTTTTATAGTTATATAGCTAAATTAAAATGCTATTCAAATGTCACATAATAATAATTATTATTTTTTTACTATATGGTCTGCTCTTTAAGTGAGAATACGTAATGTAGAACGATTGCTAAAAACAGGGTTGCCAAAAAACCTGGAATTTGAAAATTTAGGCTCAAAAACCTGGAAAATCTGGAATTTGAGAAATTTTGAACAAAAAACCTGGAAAACCTGAAATTTTAAATAAGTTTAACATGTTAAGTAGTAAAATTTCAATTTGACACAAAAAATCTATCATATAGATAAAAAAATTCGTCATCTTCAAAATTTATATTTATTAAAAAACACATTTAAAGTAGTTTTACAGTATCTTTTCAATGTTTTTATACTAAATAACACAGTTTCTAACCTTAAACTTAACTTTAAACTTTAAATAGACCCCCAAATGTGTACTTAAAAACCTGTAGAAAATTTGCCAAAAACATTTAGAACCCTACCCTGTTAATAAAAATATAAAAATGCTATTTATAAAAGAAAAGTTTTATATTTGAAAGTTTCTTAAACTAAGCTAACAAATCTTAAGAATTTATTTAGCCATTGTATTTTTTTTCAAAAATACTTTATTTCATCAAGAACAAGGTTCGGCAAAATGCAGCCCTCTAAGCTAAAATCAGCGTCTTCGAATAAGTACTTTTCAGCTAAAAATATACCTTTTCAAAACAAAAAAAAATTACGTATTAAAATCTTACAATTAAACTTTTTGTTCAATTAATATATTTAATCACAATTTTAGTTTAGCAACAAAAACATTGGCGAAAGTCTGCAGAGCAGAAGCCTGGACTTTCGTTTGCCGTGAGACAAGCTCAAGTTTAACAAAGGGTTGATCATGCCAATTCGATCATCAGACCACAAGCTTTCGGTAGACTGAGGTCAATAGACTAAGTCTTGCCTAATGAACAGTTTCTTAAACGTTGCGCGGAAAAAATACAATGCTGATGACGTCACTGATCATTGCCAGCAAATGGGTGCTTCATGTTAAAGCATAATAAACCGTTTGTAAATTAAAGACTGCATGTTTCTTCCATTGTGACTGAGTGATAAATTCTATTGAGGACAAAACCGGTCTCAGTTTACCGAATGCTTGTGGTCTGATGATCGAATTGGCATGATCAACCCTTTGTTCAGGGTTGCCACTTTACCTGGAATTTGAGAAATGAAACCTGGATTTTTTTCAGTTTGAGTTATTATTGATTTTTATAATATATGTTTTGCTATTTTAGTTAAAGTCAATTTTTTTACAGAAGTTAAATAATCTATTAAGGGATAAAATTAAAGTTTTGATATAAAAATTGTTGTGAAAGAAAAGTTTCAATAGAAGCAAGTAGAAATCAAAGAAAAATAGTAAGTTATAACAAATCTTAGTTCTGCATACTTGTTAAATTTTATTTCGGTTCTAGCACTTACTTCTAGAATTTAGTTCTTGTTTAAAAAAATATTTTAACTAATTATTGCAACTTTTAAAATATAAAATAATCATTTAATAAAATAGTTTAACAAGAATTAATGAAAGATAACACGTTTAAGCTAAGAAAAAACGTAAGTAGACTTGCTATTTATATTAAACCAACATAAAGGCTTTTGAACAACCATCTTAGAATAGTTTAGTACAGCTTCCAACATAATAAAATAAATTGCAATACTTACAGTTACTCTTAAGTAATCTATATCTTTTGAACAGCAGTTTTTTAATAATAACTTATAACAACTAAAAATTATAAAAAGAAGATGTGCTTTCAAAAACCTGGAAGAAATTTGGAAAACCTGGAAAAATTTTTGAAAAAACGAGTGGCAACCCTGTTTGTTAAATTTTAGTTTAGAATATTATCTTTGACTGATTACCTTTTTTAATAACTGCATCCTGCAAGCAAGTTTTATAGAAAAAGTTGCTTGCATTATAAACTGCCGATTCCTGATCTGGATTATATTTAGTCTAGCTAAACTATGATTGGTATTAATTTTTATGATACATCTTTCTTTGAACTTTTTTTTTATTAGGTAGCACTACAAATTTTTGATTATATAAGTTGTTGACTTAGTTTAAACAACTTTGAAAATATAAATTGGTTTTATTAATTAAAAATTAAGGGATATTTAATACAGGTTTTAATAATAATATCCGTAAATAGAAATAGGAAAAATGTAAAATTTTAACTTTTGCACAAATAAAAATGATAAAATAGAGTTAACTGATATTTTAATAATAAGTTTTACGTTTATTTTACTAACTATAAAAAAATAGTGAAAACCCGTGCAAACTCTCTGGTGAACTGGAAGAAAAGTTGAAAAAGAAAACATTTCGCGCTTTTAAACCACCACCTACATTGAGAAAAGGTGACAATAAAGAAGTAGTTCTAAGTCATTTGGAATCCCCGTCCCGGTAAGTTAATTCTTATAAAAATAATAAACTTAGTAAATCAGTATATCAAAATTACTTTTTGTTGATCCATTTGAAAATACTTACTACTAGCATTTTAAGCAAATGAAAACTTTAAACTTTATCAATAAACCTTTGCTTCTAAGTTTCAATTGCTTAAAAGATAGACCATCTTAAAACTTTTAAAAAAACTTTTCTGGGCTGGAGATCGAAACTGAGATAAGTATTTAGTTTCCAACTTGATTTGTTAGTAGCATTGCGTTTGTTTAACATTTAATTGAATTAAAAAAGGTATTTAAGTAGTTATAGCACAGCATAATGTTTGTTGTCTTATGTGTTCATGCTCTTCATGAGAAACATAATGTGTTAAACAAGTATATTTATAAAATTAAAACTTAAGACTGCAAATAAACTTATAAAAATTTGTCTGTGCATTTATTTCAATAGAACTTTTATTTCATTTATTTTTTTTAAATTTTGTAAACAGTATAACTTTGTTTTACATTAGTTTTTATTTAATTGATAATGAATACATATGTTTACTAATAGCTTATCTTATCTATTTTGGAAAGCTATTGATCATTGTAATAAAACTTAAGAACTTCAGTTGTCAACATTTCATTTTAAAGTCTTCATATGCGCACTGTTCTGAACTTTTTTTGTATCTATCATAATTTATTACTATTATATTAAACATACTTCTAAATTTGTTTCTGCTTCATTTTTAGTATGTATGTTATTTTTAGGTTTGATAACTTCGATTAATTTTTATTGATTCAATGCAGAATCTCCCAAACTCAGTTTCATAACCTTCGACTAGGCAGAAGTTACAAAAAAACTGCCCTTCATAATTAAATATCCACCATCTACTTTTCACCCCTTACTAATTATTGCCCACTGGTAGCCAAAATCGCTACCAAAGGGGTGATATCTCTAACTTCGCGAAACCTTGGCCTAGTTAGTACCATGCAGATACGAACAGCTTCTAATAAACCAATTTAGCTGAGCACTTAAATTGTTTGTTCTTTGTTAACAACGTACTTTTATTCTAAAAAGAAAACAGTTAATTTGAGCTAAATGTTTCAAACGTTAGACACATTTACAAAATGTTATTAGTAGAAACTGTCTTAAAATTTAGTTTTAAACATCATTTTGGTTTCTTTGTTCCCCCTCTTTTGATGTTTTTAATTTCATAATATTTACAATGGAAAACGTTTAGAAAATTTAAATTAAATAGTTGTTAAAAAGTTTTTTTTTACATAACAGTAAGTAGCTTCTCATACTAATTAATTAGTTCAATAATACTTATAGTTTTATTTTTTCACTTGTAAGCAAATAAAATTTTTCTTATTTCGTTCTTTTGTTTCAACCTTTTTATTTTGTTATAAATAGACTAGAAATTAATTGCAAAATTAAACATTTCGTATGTGAAAAGTGATAGCTTTTGTTATTTATGTTGTATTGTTTTTAGTGTTTTTTGATACAGTTGTTTCATTTAAGAAAAGTGTTCAACTTCTTAAAAAGTTATTAAACAAAAAGCTCATGAGAACATAAAGTTGAGTTGTTCAATGCAAGTACAGTTTAGACTTAAATCTGTATAGCTCAGGGTTTCCCAAACTCATTTACTAAATCGCCCCCTTTTCAGTAACTTGAAAAAAAATCGCCCCCCACGATTTTACAAAGTAGTTTTTCTTTTGAGTACAAACTTTTGAGCTAAAAAAAGTTGTGTACGAAATGTAATTTAGTCTTGTACTTCTTATGCACGCACTTTTGTGTTCACAGGGCTTGAGAAAATAATTTACAGTTATTTTCTTAGAAGCCCAGTAAAGTGTATCAAAATACTTAATTATTAAAAAGCCTTGAGTAATCTGTAATCAATCCTGTTTAAATATGATCTGTTTTGAAACTATTGAAACTTTTACGTCAGTGGTGGACAACTTTTGTAGTCAGCAATTCATATTTACTAAAAAATATTTTCTATTTTCAACTCGTTAGAAATTGTAATTGCGGGCTGCATGATTTAGAAAAATTACAAATAAGAAAATTAAAAAACTCGAGCAAAATTGTAATAAAATGATTTAGTATTATTGTGATCTAGGAAATACTTTTGTGAACTGAAAACGAAATGAAAGCGTATATCAAAATATTAAATATCAAAAAACTAAATTTTATTTATTTTGCACAAGTAGTTTTCAATTTACTTAGCGGGTCGAAATTCGACTGGATCTGCGACTGGATCTGAGCCGTACGTTACCCACCTGAAATTTTAACTTAAACCTGACATTTTAATAATATCTCATATAAAAAATTTCGGACATTTAGAAGTTAATACTAAGTAACTTATTTAAGCCGCACAAAATACTTAAATTACTTTATAAATAGGCTTTTTTAAAATATCTATACCAGAGATTAAAAAACTATAAAAGAATTAACAGTTTATTTTACACATAATGTTATAAATATTAAAACATTATTTCTGATCTTTTTCAAGGAAGTTTGACCGACTGGTTGATTATCTCACATGAAAAGTGGTTTCATCAACAGCTTCAGTTAATGCAGTAAATTTACTAATTTTAATGCTAAGATATATTGTAAGCAAGTTAGTTGTAAAGTTAAAAATTTAATTTTTAACTTTTTAAACTATTTTTTTCGTAGTAGAATACCATGAAATAGCATTTGACTTGGAATAATCTTTAGGGAACTAAACCTTAATTCTAACAATTTTTTTCTTTATTTAAATTCAAAAAAAAATCCAATGTTTTACAGTTAATTTTGTGAACAGAAAGTAATCAATTAAAAAAAACTTTTAACTAGGTTTAAATTTTGTTTTGTAACTGTAGCAGTCTTTTTGATGGCTTATTTAATTCTGTTTAAAAAGTTTTTTTTCTAGCTATTAGCCTACAATAATTTAACAGAGGAAAATTGTGAAAAACTAAAAGCTAGTGTTGAAGTATTAAAATAAACTAAGTATATTCTAATTGCTAATATATATTGAATTCAGATAAAACAAAAAACAGTTGTATTAATAGTTTAAAACTCCTTATATTATAATAAACTTTTGAACAATAATAAATCAAGTTAGAAAATAAAATTGTGTTTAAGAAACTTTTAAATGAAAAAGTAGATGTCATTTCAAATAGAGACCTCAAATTTATACTCTTTTAAAACCAAAAAAATCTTTTTAGAAATAAAAACTTTAATGGTTGTCAAAATATTACAATCAGATAATAGTTTTATGGTGATATAAGTTGTATACAGATTAAACTAGTAATAACAAAAACCTGTCAAATAAAGGTCTTTCAAACAAATATTTTAATCACTATGCTATAAAAACTTTTAGTGTAATGTAAAACAACGAATATCAACTACAAAATTAACCAGGTCAAAATAAAATTATTAAAATCTTTAAAACATAAACCATTTAATAAATATAGTAGACTTCCGCTTGAGTTCGCACTTTGAAAAAAATCAAAAAGTGCAAACTCAAAAAATTATTACCATATTTTTTTTTACAAAATGAGAAATTTCAATATGTTATATTCAATGATGTTATGAATAAACATGAAATCCACTAAAACATAAAACAAACTTTCATTAAAAAAATAGATCTATATAATCTATTAAATATTATATATATTTTGTTTTATTAATATTTAGTTAGTAATAGACTTTACTTAGTTAAATTTAAGAAAATATAAATTTGCACTTTTTTTTGGGTAAAAAGTGCGAACTCAAGAGGAAGTCTACCGTAAATAATATTTATTAGGCATTATGCAAACCTGTTGTAGAATAAATAGCTTAATAAAGTTGTTATTATAAAAAGACTACTTAAATACAATACAAACCAGGTTAAATAAGAAATACTTCAAAAGATCAAATAAAATTAAAAAACTTCCATAAAATAATGTCTGCTACTGAAGTCTTATATAATGTGAAGGATGAGGAATATGACTGCTTGCAAGTTTTTCTAATCTGATTCTTAATTAGTAAAATAGAGCCTTAAGTCACCTCCTTTATAAATATTTAGATTAGACCTTTTGCTCAAGATGTTGATAACTGAACTTAAAGCTTTCTCAACAACATAGCTAGAAGGAAAAGCTATAAACAACAATCTAAATTCCTCTAAAATGATTGGATACTTTTGCCTTAGTTTTTGTTGAGTCCAAAAGCTTTCATATCGTTCTTTGGAAGAATTTACTTTAAGTTCAAGGTCAGTTTGTAAGTCTGAGAAGGTTTCCTGTAAGTCGTTTACTTCAAAAGTATTTGCCTCGAAGGGATCCATACTTTTATCTATATGATAGCTTTTTTGTGTCAAATCTAAATTTTACTACTTAGAATGTTAAAATTGTTAAATTTCCAGATTTTTTCCAGGTTTTTTTTTTTGCTTAAATTGTCAAATTCTATGTTTTTCCAGGTTTCTAGGTAAATTGGCAACCCTGTATAGTTTTATTTCTTAGTCTAACTTAGTGACTTTTCAAAAAGCAACTGGAAATATCATAAGGTGATAGTTAGTAATAAATAACATAGATTTTTACAAACCATTTATAACCCAAACATATATGTCAGGTTATAAAATAGTGAGAGGGATTCCAATCGTCTATGATATATGTAATTGTTAAATATGGAAATATATAAATGAAAATATAGTATTTACTTGAAAGTAGGAGTCATAAGCACTAGATTTTTTTCTTTTTTTTTCATAAATAAAATAAACTTTTTTGTTTAAGTTTTACCTCAGGGTCATATAATTAATAGCAAGCTAAAAATAGTAAAATAGCAAGAAAAAAAGTAAAAATCTTATGATAACCCAAAATTTAAAAATCGCCCCCTTTTCGCCCCCTTACTAATTATCGCCCACTTTGGGAAACCCTGGTATAGCTTGATACTTAAATGTACTCATGACATCATTATCTTAAAAGAAGTAAACCTTATTACGTGCCTATATAATTTATTGTTTGTTTTAAATCTAGTTAAATAATTTACACAACATATCACATGTTAATAGATGAGACATAGATAGTGAGTCATAGATTTAATTAAGTTATGCTTCTCTTAATTCTACTTTTGTAAGGGTTAGGTTGCTAGTAAAAATAGTTAGATGGTTTTTACTCGTTGAAATATCTTCAACTGTTCAATAAAAGCTGGGTGAAAGAATTTAAGATTTCAAAAGTTTCTAATACATATAAAATACTTTATAAGTTTTAAACAAGTTTTACTTTTTTAATGTTTAAAAAAAGAATTATTCTTAAGTGCAGTGATAGGCAGCCTTCGGCCCTCGGGCCAATTGCAGGCCTAATAACCAAAATCTGCGGCCCGCAAGGTACTTTTCAGTTCATAATATACCTCTATAAAAAGTATACAAATTTGTTTTTGTGTTAAAAACTTTTAACTAGGCTAAATTAATAACTACTCTTTATTAGTGCTCTTTTATTGCTTATTTCATATTTTTTCTAGTTTAAAATAGTATTTTTATATTGATTAATACAAACGTTTTAAAATAACTGTTCCCCGCGAGCACCTTTTTTTAATAAAATTGGTCTTTTACTTTTCAAAGGCTTCTGACCAAAGTTGTCAGAACACTAATGTTGTTATTGTAATTAAGTACCTGAGCGTAATAAACTTTTGTTTGTTTTAATTTTGAGTTTCTTGCTCGAATAAATAAAACAGTTAGTTTTAACAAGTATGCTGCCGACCCCTGCTCTAGTGTTTATTTTATTTCCATACTTATATTTTGCTTATCGTAGTTAAGCGGTAGGACTTAATGATTTTAATGTTGATAAAATAAAATAAATGTTTTGAGATAATATGTAATTAAAACTTTAAGGTGTATTATGCAATGTGGAAATGTTTATTTTCATATTCAATATTGCAACACGATAATCTTATGTCAACTACAAGTTCAACCGCAATATAATTATGTTCACCCATGATAATTCCTTTGTGCAGTTTGAAATTCTTACACACCTTACCCGGTAATTGTGGATTTCCTTGATTCGAGACAAGACAATTATGTCAAATTTTACTGAAACGCTTCTCACAATTATGAACAGCTGTGTAATATTGTCATTGTTTGTAAAACCAGTTAAAATAAAAGTTCAAGCCCTCTGAGTTGTGATGTTAGCTCTATAGCGAACGGCGGGTTTTCCCAATTAGATTAATTCTTCAAACTTTATTATATGTTGTTGACCTAATCGATCATTCACATATTTAAGAAGAGCTTTTTTAAGTAAATTTTATATTAAAAGTTGAACTATTCAAGATAAATTTTTTGTTATTATCAAAATCCTGTTGCCTGTTACTTTTATATAATTACAACTGTAAGATTTTGTAATTTATTTACTTAGTTTGTCAGTAGCTTTAAAATTGTTGTTTGGGTCATAATTACAGCACTGCTAAATTTTTTAAAGTAGATACATAAACTAATTTTAAAGCGATTACTACTAAAGTTTTAGTATTTAGCTTTATTTGTCAATACTATTTTTAGTTTCTCTTGTATTCTATAAATCTAGAATTTGAAAAACTATTTTCAAAGCTTCTTATTACTAAAATGCTAGTTTTATTAGTTTTTAATCTCAAACTAACTACTGTTTAATCAAAACTTTGTTTACCTTAATATACATCTAAATGAGAAAGCAAGTTAACATTTAGTATATTCTTACGATGCGCTATTGTAAAATCGTTAAACTTACATTCTTATTCTGATTCATCTAAAACTCCCTCCTAGTTTACAGGTTGTCGTGCTTAAGTTTCATTGTTTAAATTTATAACGAAAATTATTTTATTTGGTTTATCATCTTTTTAAACCTTCTAATTGCTTTCAAATAATGTTTCTTGACCTTCCTTTGTTTTTTCGATATGATTTTAATGACTCTATCGTTGATTATAGTTAACAAACATTATTTATCTTTCGTGGCAATACAGATTTAGAAACAAAAGCAACAGTTTAGTTATTTTGTTAAAGTTATTTCGTTTAATATACTTACAAATTTCTGTACAGTTTACACGGTGTAGTATAAGTTCTACACAAAGAATAATTTTTCAGCTTAAAATTATTAATTGCTGTTACTCTTTAATGTTTTATTTTTACAAAAATTTTTTTAATTTTAAAGCGTAAAACAGTACAGTATTTTAATAAAAGAAATTATTAGTTTCTAAAGTTCTGAAACATTTAGTTAAACTATATTGATCCATCAATGTTATAAGATATTATAAGCCTGAACTTGCAACGAAATATTATCTTATAGTACAAAACAAAAAAAAACAACTCTGAAAAAGCTACAACAAATTACTTCAATTTAAGTACTTGGATTATAAGCATAAAATGACAACTTACTTACGTACAGAAATAAAAACAAGTTTTGTATAAAACAAAAATCTACCTAACTTGAAGTCTTGTTATTGTCAAAATAAGATTTATATACATAATAAATAAAAAAATTAATTAGTAAAAAAATTATGTATTTAAGAGAGTAAGCTGCACTACTACAGTTATTGAAATATAATTTAACATAACCTAGCCAGCCGTTATACTCTAAAGTTAACTCACATTTTCTGATGCAAATTACATTGTATTAACTGTAGTTGGTTTTAAGTTACTGCATTTTTTTTTGTACTCACAATGTTTAAACATTTAAAATAAAGGCAATACGGGTAGTACACTATGATTTAATAGGTTTCAGACCGTAATTTATATCAAATGCAGACACGTGAAATCAATTCATGTATTTTATTTAACTTAAATTTGAAGTAGTTCTTCTGTTAGCTTTGGCTATCTTTATCTTTTTTAGGTTTCAGTTACTTCAGATATTTTGTACGATCTTTGCCGTTCTAATGTTGTAAAGTTTGTTCCAGTTTGTTTCATATCTAATGTTTTCAATTATCAGTTGTTTTCCGACATCAAAGCGCAGTTTTATTTTAACAAATTTGTTGTCATTGTTATGACTATATGACCTATTTTTAAATATCCTATCAGTCGACTTATATTGTGTTTTGTGTCTTTAAAATAAAATATATTTTTACACTATACTCTGTAAAATTTCTCCTATACTGTATTCAGGTTCGGATTTGCTTACACCACAATTGCTATGTTTATAATTGTGAGTTTCTGTGAAATTATTTCAAATCATTTTTCGTATATTTTTATCAGCAACATTTCAAAGGATAAGCAATTATATGTTTTTATTCAACTTGTCAAACAAAATAGAGATGTTTAAGTCCGCAACTAAATTCTTATTTTGTTGTATGCTGCCTTTTTCGAACTTTTAGATTTTTCAAACGAATATGAATGTTGTTTCATAGCAATTTCCTTTTAAGTTTTCTAAAATTTATTTCTATGTATTGGTAGGTACATCTCTGATTTGAAGAGTAATTAAATTTCAAAAAAGCTCTTGATTTCTGTCTACATAGTAAATTCATAAGATTAACTCCTATAAGTAGAGTTTTAACTAGTTTCACTGACTATTTGTTTAAACTAGGGTTTCCAAATGTGGACAATATCATCCCAAAAGGGGAGATTTTGGCTCTCAACTGTGTTAATTAGTAAGAAGGCG
This sequence comes from Thalia democratica, assembly GCF_965202585.1. Lineage (NCBI taxonomy): Eukaryota > Metazoa > Chordata > Thaliacea > Salpida > Salpidae > Thalia > Thalia democratica. Next base: position 25,722,697 of record NC_139170.1, on the reverse strand, counting down.
AAAAATTTAATTCGTAATTAACTAGTAAAGGGGCGACATCTAATAAATAGAGTTGATTTTGTTTGAATTTCTTGCAAGAGGGTGTTTATGAAAATTAACTTTGGAAACCCTGGTTAAAACCATCACATATTTTTTAAGCAATTCGCTTATGTTTTTGTATTTACTTTTTCAGTAACAAAAAGAACTGCCACTGCTGCTTTAAATTTAAATTATACCATAAATCAATTTAAACTTTCAAATTAACAAAAATTGCATTTTTTAAATTCAAAAGACCATGCACAATTTTTTAGAATAATTTTACGGACTCAATTTTTGACTCACACAATTATTCTCAACAGTTTCACAGTGCAGTTGGTGGGCGGTTACACGAGCAAATTGGAAATTTTAAACGCTAAAATAAATAAATTTGTTGCAAGCAGCAGTTCGGAAAGTTACCAGATGTGCCTTCCTGTTGTCGGTATGCCGTGTCTCGCTCATTTCAAACCTTATAATCAGTGGTTCAGAGCGAAAATCACCCTAGTTGATAAAGAAATAGTGGGTTTTTATTACTAGTTCCTTTTTTTTACCTTTTAGCCTTATAGTTTCCTTTATAACGTAAATTTAGGACACTTACTTTTATTAACTTAAGTTATATATCTGTTATATTATAAAGATCAAATAATATTGCATAGTACTTAAACAAAGGTTGAGGTTGTTTATGTTGATTACGGAAATAAAAACAAAGTTAATCTCGATCGTTGCCTGTTAATACCAAATGAGTTCATGCAGTTGTCTTACTGTGTAAGTTTTTCTTTATACCTTAGCACTACATTTATTTGCATTTTATTTTTATAGTAATTTACACTTATTTTACTGTTACGCTAGTTATTATAACTTTTTAGTAAAATGTTTAAAGTTAGTCTATACAGACTTCAGGTTTTTCTTTGGTATGTTAAAAAATAAATAAAATTTAATTTGTAGTTTGTAAGTTCAACATTTAATTTACACTTTTAACAGACTTATGAATGTAGGCTGCACAACATAGAGAGCAAGGAAGCATCTGATTGGCCAGAATCAGCTAAATCGCGTTTTATGGAATTATGCGATGCTACTGAACTGGTCATGCATGTGTTGTTAGTTTCATTCATTTTAATAATGCTTATTATCTAAAAATCTATACAATAAAAATGAATAAATTAAAACTTTTAGTATCGCAGTATATGGGTTTGCTTATGTGTAATAGGGAATAGAAGAGTATAGAAGACGTTTTAGATTAATATAAAAGCGAAATAAAACTAATATTTTATTTACATAAACTAAAAAGCACAAAGATACATGACACTATACTAAAACTACAATTGAACACAAAAGAAGAATAAGAATACTAATAAGTGTTTTAGAACTTAACGAAGCATATTTTATTTAAATCTTACATACTTATATAAGTAATGACACACATCATTACCATTAATTCAACTGCAAGAAATTTCAAGTTAAATGTTTTTTATAAGCATTTCAAAAATGTACCTCCTTGTAATAAAAACCTTTATTTTTAATAATATTTGTTTATGATACTTTAAAGTGTAAAATTTATTATTATTTTTTTTTTTAATTCTGTATTTATTCACATTCTTTAGATTTATAAAATGAAAGATGATTTCATTACATTAGGGCAAATGTTAGTAGTTTAAAATACTAAGTAAAAAAATGTCTTTATCACTAGAATATTTTTATTGCTTTTAACAGCTTCTAAGTATCGATCAAAATTTTAATGTGAAATTTCAATTTGCAGCAAAGAAACAAACGACTTTTACACAGTTGACTTGTGTGACAAGAATGATTTGATGAATGAAAGCGGGGATCTAATCAACACAAAAACATTAGCTGAGAGGCTTGTACACGAAGGACTTGCTTCTTATGTTCATATAACAAGTAATTTGTTTAAGTTATATTTTAGAAATTCCTGGTAACTTAAGGCATAAAAAATTGAATTTACTTATGTACAAAGTTTTAACTTCGTAATTTTGACAAGTCTTACGTTTTGTTTACTCGTCTGTAACTAATAAACTAAAATATCTTGTTTATCTAGATTCTAAGTGTCTATCTAGAAAATGATCATGATTAAAAGTATAATTTTTAAGATAAAAATTTGAAAAACTTTATAAATACCAAATCAGCTTTTAAAAAATTGTTCTAGGCTAGGAATTTTGAACTTAAAATTTTAGTCTTGCAGTTAAAGGTGATTTTGAGAAAATACTGAAATTCCGTTAAAGCTTAATTAACTTCTTTAAACACTTAGCTTTTATAACATTTTTATTTCATAAGTTCAAGTTGTTTGTTGATTGTAGCATCTTTACTTCTTATCTAAACACAGTTTAAAGCTACCTATAAAATAAAGTTAAAGTACAGTCATCTCATCTCTCGTAAAACTACGCACATTGTGTCCACAGCAAAAGTAAGTAACTAAACGAGAGAACGTAACTAAATGAGAGGTAGCAAATATATCTACTTAAGGCTGTTTTCTTGTAAATCATTTGATTAAATACAGTTTTAGGACGTTTTCCTTCATTTTTGTTTGCAAAAATAGTTTTCATTTAAGTTGTACATATGTAAAGATAATTTTGATAAGTGGTGTTTATGTGTATACAAATTATTTTTTTACTTTCTTCATTGCCCACCTAAGATCAAACTTATCTTGCATTTTATTAGATCAGGGGTCGGCAGGTAACTGGTTCTCGCGGGCCAACTTTCAAATTTCAAAAATTTCCGCCGGCCGCAGTTTTAGTTTTAGTCAGTTTTTATTTTCAATCGGTTTTAGTCACATTTAGCTACTTATAGGGCTCTGGTCTGGCCTATTTAAAATATATTTTTATTTTAGAGTCTAAAATTGGTATACAATATAATACTTATGTCCTAATACTAGTTTTATCGTTACTTATTTTTATAAATTTATTTAAATAAAACAACAGTTTTGTTATTTTCATTACCACCTAACTCTTTAACAATGAAATAAGCAATCTATCAGACGTTTTTTGTTTGAAAAAAAAATAGACGATACTTAACAATAAAAGATCAACTACATACACAGTGATGCAATAAAACAATTAATATAATTTGATATCCATTTTCTCTTCTAGTTCGGTTTCATAAAGTGTTGTTTTTTCTCTTTCTTCCAGTCTTTTGCCTTTTGTAAATTGGCGTTTCACGTAGTAAATTACAGGCAACTCTCACTAACATCTGTAAAAAACTAAGCTCAAAAAAAACAGATGTGGATCACTTTGTACACTTTTTATATAATCATCTTATATTTATTTACTTGTTATTTTATTTTAAGTTGTTGAAAATAATTTTTATATATTCAATACATTGCACAGCACATATTTAAAGTTTCAGTTATTTGTTAAATTAACTAAAATATAAGCAAAACATATATTATTAATTTTATTTTAAACAGCGCAAGTTTTTTAAAAAACCCTTAAATACTTTAATAGTCTATGTATTTAAAGTTTTCTTGGTTGCAACTTTTTGAGACAAAAAAGTTACAATCAGTTACATCAAACCAGTCAGTGTTTTTAAAAGATAAAAAAATGTAAAAAAGCCAAGATTGAAAAACTTTGCCATTTAAACAAAATAATTTAAAATTAGAAAAGTATTTTAGTTTTAGTAAGTAGTTTTTGATTTCTTTGCAAAAACTTGAAAAACTTTTGATAAAAATTAGTGGCAACCCTGAATAGTTTACAGGGTTGCCATAAAATTAGGCTAGCACGAACAGTTTTGGCTTCTTTTTTGACGACTTAATGTTGCAGCAAATGTATCCTATTTATATTTTATCAGATATTTTTTCTGGATTACAAATTACATAGTAAGTTTATAAAAAAAGCCTCTTATGAGTTTTTCTGCTACCGTTTTTTTCGAATTATATTGTAAATGTTTCTAATTTAAGTCAATTTGTTAAAAAGCAGATATTAATCAAACTCTGAAGCCGCAAACAGTTGTTTTATCATCATCTTGTAACAATGAGCAAATTAATGCACAAATTGATTTAAATAAAATTGAAGAAAGCGTTGCTCAATTAAGTGTAAGTGATTAATGATTATACTTTTAAAAAATTTTGAATTGATATTTTTTATACCAAGTTTTTAAACAGATATATTGTAGTTAATTATAGTTTTAATTCCAGATAACTGTTTGTTTCTTAAAAACTTTTTTTTGAAGAAAATTATATGGAGTATAATAAGTGTTTTACCATCATAATCTATATTAAAATATAAATGCAGTCAAACGAAAAAATTGACAAAGAAAAAGACGCGAGCGCAAAAGAAGAAAACTCGAAAGTAGCCTTGGTCGATGTGAGTGATAGCATATCGGATTCACAGATAAATTCCGAATGTTTCGTCATGCCCGATCGCGTGAAAGACGACGGGAGATATTATGATGTCAGAGTGACGAGCGTTGAGAACCCTTGTTCGTTTTACGTGCAAACGCAGCAGCAATGGGAATTTTGCAACGAAAACGTCATCAACCCTCTGCACAATTACATGAAAGTTCAACCTGCAGAGGTTAGTATTTTTTATTGGGCATAAATAAGAGTGTTTAATTATTATATAACGCAATGTAGTTTTATATTAATTATATTTTAACCCATGATGTAACCAAACTGCAGCCTGCGGGCACTGATAGCAAAAGTCTACGGCCCTTAAAGTACTTTTCAGCTTTAAAAAAAACTTTTTGCACAAAAGCTTACAATTAGTCTTTTGATGCATCAATTAGTAATAACTGCTGCTCGTAAAGATTTTTTCTATACAATGCGGCCCGCGAGCAATTTTTTCTAAGAAATTGATCTTTCAAAAAGCAGCCGAACCTTTGATGTAACTATACCTTTGTTAAAATGATTCACAATTTAAAAGTATGTACTGCTAAATTAATCTTTTTTAATTAATTTTAATGCAGAAATTTGATGGAAAGCCAGGAAAACTAGTTGCTTGTTTTTCATCGGATGAAAAACGCTGGTGCAGGGGAAGAATACTGTATAAAGTCTCAAATGAGGTAAATTTAAATTAAATTAAAGTTTTTTTTTGTAGCTTTTTGATTTTTTGTTTCAATCTCAGAAGTTTCAAGTTCGTCTGGTGGATACGGGATGTTTGGAAGAGGTTGAATTGAAATTTGTCAGGAAACTTCCTGAATATTTCTGCAAAATTCCTCCGTTTGTCACCAGATGCTGTCTCACTAACGTCATTCCAGCGGGCAATGCTGAACAGTGGACAAATACTGCAAAGAATTTGCTGAAAGTTTGTTTAATTTAAGTTTACATTTACAGCACAAATATATGTAAGAAGGTTTTGTAGTATGAACGCTTGAAAAGATTAATAACTGAATAAAATATATAAGTTGTTTTTAAGATCGGTAGTTAGTTTATTCATGCATAAGAATGATCTGACTTAATTTTCAAATATATTTTTTAGTAGAAAAATTATTATGTTTAGTTTAATCACAGGGTTGCCACACACTCAGGGAATCTCAGGGAATTTTCAAACTGTAGAAAATCTCAGGGAAACTCAGGGAATTTTGGCATTTTTCTTTTAACTCAGGGAAACTCAGGGAAGTTTTGATTTTTTCTCTAAATTTCAGGGAAGTTTTTGAAAATCGCAGGGAAATTTTTTTCTAGATCTAGAATGAGGTTTAGTTAATCCAGTTTCAATATTTTGTTCAAAAGTAGTAATTTTTATTATTTAAGTGGTTATTTAGAATTTTTTTAGCCTTGCGGCTAGTTCTTCAATATTCTTAGTATTAATATTGTAGTTTTTTTAAGTTTTAAATTTATATTAACTTAAGTAAAATCAAACAGTTAAGAGAAATGAAAGTTGTTGTTAACTATTCATTGAAAAGTTCTAATAAACTTTTTTATTTTTAGTTACTTATGTAGTTTAAAAAACACTATGTTGTACTATTAGTTCTTACTTTTTAAATAATAAAGTTAATTGTTTTTTTGTTTACAACTACTTGTTTTCAGTAAAAAAAAATTAAAATGAATACAGATTAGTGTTGTATTACTTTTGTTAAAAAAATAGAGGTTACATTTTTGTTTAGTTGTAGAGTTAGGATGTGCTGCTTCTACTTTAATTCAAGATTTGCTAAATCAAGGTAAAGTTTCTAACATTTTGTTCAAGTCATTTCACAATGAATGTAAACTTTTTATATTTGCTATACTAAAAGCAAAAGAGGGTGATGACAGCATTAATCAATACATTGATTTGTTAAGTTCTTCTAACACTCAAATACTTTTTGAAAATTTTCTTGAAAAAAGTCACAGTTTAGACACCTTTTATTTTTACACACTCGATATCCCAAGCAAGTATAAAGATTTAACAAGAGTCCTTGAGGCTGTTTTTGTGCTTCACAATGGCCAGGCAAGTGTTGAACGGGGCTTTAGCTTAAATAAGGAAGTAATATCAACTAATATGGGAGAGATGACAATAAGGTCCCGAAGAATGATCAAAGATCATCTATATGCAAACAGTCTAGAACCAAGCACAGTTGAACTAAGTTCTGAATTGTTAAAATTTGTAAAATCTTCTAGGGCCCAATATTTGGCGTATCTTGAGCAACAGCGCTTTGCTAAAAATGATCCAAATAAAGGTGATGCTTTGAGCAAGTTAGGAGAACAAAAAAGTAAACTTACAAAGCAACTCAAATGTTTGAATGAAGACTATGACAAATATACTGCAGATGCCAACAAACAGTCTGATTTAGAAGCAATGAAAGAATTATTAGCAAGAGGAATAGCTGCTAAGGACAACGCAAATAAACTTGAAAATAAAATTAAAACTATTGATTTAGAAATTGCATACTTAAAAAAACAGTATTAAGATTTTTTTATTAGGTAATGTGAAATTGTTTTAAAATCAAAATTATGTTTTCAGTTATTTAAAATAGATTGTGTATGAACATCTAAAAGACATATTTTTTTTTTTAATTTTAGATTATTTTGTATCAGTTGTTAGGTATTAAGTTGTACTTTGATATGAGATATTTCTTTAGCTATTTCTTTAAACTTTCTTTTTGCAGGTTTTTACAATAATGTTAAGCTTTTAAGTTTTTGTTACTGCATTCAGAACAGTTGCTAGGAAAGACATACAAGTCATAATGAAGTTATTATGTATGCATTTAAGTGAGTTCTTCATGTGAAATTATTATTATAGTATAATTAAATTTTGTCAATTAAAATGTCAAACAAATTAAACTTTATTCTTTTATGTAGAAAGTTAACTAACGAGTTTACACAAAGTTGTGCAAAAATTTAGTTTTTAATTTTTAATTGGTTTAAACCTTTTAAAATTGAGTTTTTGAAAACAGTTTTTTTCATAAATTTAATGCAGAAGCATACACATACAACCTTCCTTTTATTATTAAAGAAGAAAAATGAGAATGAGGTATTAATAATTTGTGTTAACAGAGAAAACATTTTTTTTAAGATTTAAAAAATACTCAGGGAAACTCAGGGAAATTTAAGGTTACTCAGGGAAATTTTTGGTCACTCAGGGAAGATTTTTTGGCTCAAAGAGTGGCAACCCTGTAATCATTACTGTTAAAGAATAGTATACCTGTTAAAGCACTACAGATCACTGTTTAACTGACTCTTCATGTAAACAGAAAAAGTTTCGTTCTGTTGCTCGTAAACATCTGTTCAAATAAAAATATTAACAAGTATTAGAGTTAAATTAAAGTTGTTAGAATAAAGTTTTCAAGTTAGTTAGTTACTTAGTAAAAAATTTTAAATAAGATAAAATGTAAGTATTAATTTTGTTACACAGCAATCAGTCATGGAAAGTTTGTACAAGAAAGTCAAAGTTGAATCGTTACCATGTCAACCCAGTAGCTGGATGCCGACCCCTGTAAAATTGTACTTGCACGGTCGCCCCTCGCAACCGGATTCGAGCGACCCAGTGACAACTTGCGATGAAAACGAAGTGGGTCGCATTTTGCATTTGGCGGGTGCCGCGCTGAAACCCCTAAAAATGATTAAAACCGGAAAATTCAAAAAAGTTCTTGAAGTTTACCGGAAAGCCGAAGAAAAATATCAGCGAGAATACGACGACCAAAATGAAGATTTTTATGAGAAATTTTCTGGTGAGCTTGATGTTGAAGTTATGATAAAGTTAAAAGACAAATGTATGGTAAATAATCTTGAAACAAAAGTTGGTCAAGAACCTGTCATCGCAGAACAAATTGATGCTGATTCATTGAAAGAAATTTCCGATAAAAGTTCTGTAAACTCATCATTTGTTTTATCAGCGAAGGATGAAAACCTGATAACTTTTTCATCTGAAGAAGAAGGCGAGCCCCCTTTTAAGCTACCGCCAGCCCCAATCTTCCCTGACAACAGCCACTTTGCCTGTATAGTTACCCATATCGAGAAGAGCGACCTCGTCTACCTGGTGCCCACTCTGGTCCCGACCGTTCCCCCCACCAACTTCGACCCTTCAATCTGCCCGCCCCTGGAAAACGCCGCCCCCAACACCCCATGCCTGGCCCCGTACTCGAAAGACGACTGCTGGTACAGGGCGGTGGTCACTCGGGTCCACGACCGAACGTGGTCGACCATTTTCTACGTCGACTACGGCTTCAGCTGCAGATTGGAGGTGAACAAGCTTCTGTGCATGCCCAACGAGTTTAGGGAAATTCCCCAGCAAGCAACATTGTGCAGGCTGGCGGACGTGAGAGACGTGCAAGAGAATGACTTCCACGGCGAAAGCGATTACGTGTCGGCGGTGGCCAACCTGATCAGCTCGCGGGAGCTGCTGTGCAAAGTCGAACGAAATTGTCATGACGACCGCTTGGTTCAGGATTCCACCTGGGTCAGGTTATACCTCGAACACGAGATAGGAGAAAAGGAGTCGCTAAGAGACATGCTGGTTGATTACCTGGACACCGCTGAATGGTAACTTCATTAAAATTTTGTTTCTTTTTCATGGCTTGTTTAAATTGGGTTCTTTTTCGTCTTTGCAAATAAAAATCGTGTTAAGGTTATAAGAATTCTAATCTTGCTCTATGTCTGAGTTAATTATTATTCGAGGTATTTTTTGTGAGGTATTCGAGGTATTTTAACTAGTTAAAAAATAATTAAATTTATGAAATATTAATAATTTGTTTAAAAATTTAGATTTTTGTAGCAAATAAGCGATGCTAATTCTTTAAATTAGAAAGAAAAAGAAAACAACTCAAATTTTTAAATTTTATTGTATAAAACAGTGTTTCACTTGTTTGAAATAAATCAAACGAGATCTTCAGTTGAATTTTAAAATCTTTTTGTATAAACATGCAAGAAGACATTAGGCTAAACCTGAATTAAAACTGGCATTTATGTGTAAAAAACAAACAAAATAAAACTTTTATTTTATATAATATAAGATATTTGATTTGACTAACGCGTTTTGGTATGTGCATATATTGGCGTCAAAAATTTTTTAATTGTTGTTTTTAAAATTACAATAAATACTGGTGCGACTATATGCAACTCTATAAACGTGACATTAGACCTTGCAAAAAACGAGTTCTAACAGTTCATAAAGAAAACATAGAAATTAGATACAGTAACCTCTCGCATCTTTACGTACTCATGACGTTACGCACTCTCGGTCAGTTACGCATTTTAGAATCCTAAAAAATTCAAAAAAATAATATTTAATTTTTTTTTATATTGCACAAATTAGGTTTATTGTATATTTTTATTAAAAATATGTTTTTGAATTTTAACTCACCTCTATATCTTTAGACTTTGTAAACTTATGTTCCTTGATTACTTGATAAACATTTAGTTATACCTCAGTATATCAGAAATTTTGTTAACAATAAGAGATTAGATTTAAGTTTATCTTTATGTGGGCAAAGGTAAAACTAAAAAAAGTTGTAATAAAATAATCAACTTTTATTAAACATTTTTCTTATATCTTATATATTTTTGTTCAAAAGAAGAAATCCATTACAGCACCAAATGCATATTTTTGTAAAAGGCTATAGAAACAAATTTTAATATAGACACCACACCATTTCTTAATTGTAAACAAATGCTTAATTATAAATTGAACTTGTCAAGTACAATAGAATATAAATGTTAAGCATCAAATAAGTCAAAAATAAATAAAGACAAAGATAAAATATACTTGTTATTAAAATTAGTAAAATTTTTCTAGAAGTTTAATTATTTTATATAAATTTATATCCTTCTTTTTTTCAATATATTTATAGTTTTATCTTTTGTTTTCATATTTATAAATAAAGTAAACAAGGTGTTAAAAGTGGTTAAGTCCCCAGTCAGCTAAGTAGAAACAATAACAAAAAACAGCCATTATTGTAAGTATATTTGGCACCTCTCGTATCTTTACGCATTTTTTATGTGGTCACAATGTGCGTAAATAAGCGAGTGGTTACTGTACATTAAAATAATTCCAATCATCTTAAAATTACACTAAGTAAGTAAGTAAGCCGGAGTAAGTGAATACGGTGCATTATCAAACTTCGTATATGTACCCGTCGGTTTAGTCTAATGAAAATGTTTGTGCGAAAAAAGTTGTGTCGTCACGTAACGAGAGGCTCATGCATTAACATCCTTTGCTCTATTTTATTCGCTTAATTTAGTTCAGATTTTTTGCTATAACTTATTTTACTTAACTTTGATTTCATTTATTTTGATCAATACAAGCATACTAATTAAATCAAACTTTTTATTAAGATACAACTACGAAATTTTTACAACTTAAAACTATATAAATAGCGTGTTTTTAATATTTTTTTGTAACGTACTTTTAAATTTAGTTTCAAGTAAAAAATTCTACCGTCTTAAGTGTTTTTATTTTAACATTTTTGTCTTAAAAATAACTTGAAATTAGTTAAGTAAACTTAATTCTATATTATACCTTTAAACATATTTTTACATTTAACTCTTTATGACTTAACTATTTTTAGCAAGATATTTAAAAGATCATTATACACAACTAAATTTATCATAATATTATCAATTTTAAGCAACTTTGTTCTGATGATATGCTAAATGAAATTAATCAACAAACTTCCCAACTTTTCAGAAATGAGTGGTTTGTATTTAAACTTTTTATTAAGCAAGTAGGTATTTCTTATTTTAATAAATTTTATGTAGTTCTGGTTTAATAAAAACGAAATAATTTTAACTATACTATTAATTATAAACAAAGTTATCCAAAAAAGTAGGAACGCTTCACGATTTTGCGTGTCATCCTTGCGCAGGGGCCATGCTAATCTTCTCTGTATCGTTCCAATTTTAGTATATGTACTGCCGAAGCAAGTACGTACAACGTTAAGTCAAAGTTTGTATATATACGCGTCGGTTTAGTCTGATGAAAATGTTTGTGCGCAAAAAGTTGCGACGTCACGTATAAAGAAGCTCATGCATTAACATTCTTTTCTCTCTCTCTTTAAATACAGTATATTTTATTCGAGTATGTGTCAAAAACTCACAGAAAGTCTTTTTTGCACGACGTCATTTGTAAACTAGTAAAATTTTAGACCAAGTTGACACTTTTGCATAGGTGTCTTTTATAAACTGAAATTAAGTTAAGGTATATCTAAACAAACATTGTATTGTAGCATAAAATTTTATTATAATATACTTAGATAGATTTATGCAAAATATATATTTTATTCGCGACAAGTTTCGGTGGCAAAAAATTGCGACCTTATCATGCAAAAATAAAATATTAAACTGCATATAACAATGTTAGTTATTTATACTGTTATTTAAAACCTTATTCATCCGTGATAAATATAAACAAAAATTTAAATGTTGCATACTCGAAAATTCAAGCATGTCAGAATATAATTAGGTAAAACTGGTACTAAATTTTAAAAACGAACTGAATTAACAAAAGTATACTGAGTTGAAAATAAAACTAAATTCAAAGCTTTTTTAAAAAAATATTTATATCTCGAAATTTATCTAAATGAAATTAAGAATTGTCTAAAATTGTGATTTTAAGCCAAGCGTAAACAAAACATTAATAAAACTCAAAGTCGCTGAAGATTTCAAAATTTAACTTGTGCTAAGTTAACATAACAGTCAAAATTTAAACGGATTTAGGATTTAAAAAGAATTATAAAGTTTATCTAAGTTGAATTAAGAACTATCTAAAAAAAATTAATTTAAACTAAATTTCAACAAAAAGTCAAGAAAAACGACCTATTTTTTACTATAATTATAATCTGGTTTAAGTTTTTTCTGCTTTCTGGTTTATTAATAAAAATATGTTTCTGTGTCTGCATGAGTTCATTAACTCCGTTCTTTTGTTGATGCAATTTGTACCAGATTCAAGTGTTGATAAAGCTTCTTTTAAGCACAGTCTGCATGTCATTATTCCTGGTTTAGATTTTTTTCTCTTTGTAGTACTTACCAACTTACTTTGTATTTCTTGTTTTCATTTTTTGATTTACGGGCTAATTTTGAGAATTCAGTTGCTTGTTTATACCGGAGGTAGTTTTTGTCGTTAGGATTGCTTTTTATTGTTGAATTGTGTGTAGATATACGTTTTTTTAGCTGATTAGCACTTAGTCCAATGTATATTTTTGATGAATTGTCTGTTATTATTGTTGCCTGTCAAATTACATTTTCTGCCCTACATTCTTCTCCTTCCAGGGAACATGTTTGTTTCTTTCTGCAGTTACATGGTTCATTATTGTTTACTTTATTGTTGTTTGTTACTTTTTTGTTGTGGTTTTTTATTATTGTTTCAATATTTGTCATGCAGCTATTGCTTAATTTTATATTGTTTTTGTTTAAATACTTTTTCAACTTACTATTTTCTCCAAAGTGTTTGTTTATTATTTTCAGAAACTTTTTACCTATGTTTGTTGTTACTGATTTGCAATAAGGGGGATGATAATCAAAAGTTACTTTTTTAACTTAGTAGTGCAAGCTCAAAAGCAGAATATTGATTTCAAAACTTAACTTACAAAATATATCTTAACTAATTACAACAACTTTTTTATTCTATTAAAAAACTGACTTTAATATAGTTTAATTTTTAGTCTAACTATGTGACTTTTCAAAAAACGATTGGAAATATCATGAGTAATAGTTTATAATAGATAACATAGATTTTTACAAACAACTTATGATCCCAAATAGCATATATGTCAGGTTATAAAATGGTGAGAGAGATTCAATTCATCTATGACCTATGTAGTTGTTCAATGAGAAAAGATATCAATAAAAATATGTAATTTACTAAAAATAGTAGTCCTAACAACTTAAATTTTTTTAAAATATATTTTACGTAAACAAAATGGACTTTTTTTGTTCAAGTTTTACTTCAGGGACAAATATTCAATAGCAAGCTACAATTAGTAAAATAGCAAGCTAAAGAGTAAAAGTTTTATGTCTGCCCAACATTTTGAAGTCTGGGCACTAGTTATTACAAAAACTCATGATTTCTAAAACATATTTAATAGTTTTCACGGTTGAGTAAGTTTGAATATATAAACCTTACATCCTCAACAAAACGAGGTTTAATAATTGATAAAAAACAGCTCTAGAAGCTATCAGAAACTTGAGTCTTAACAAACTAACAAGTTTGCTATAATTGATTGTTTGTCTTTTTTTTATAAAGAGAAAACTTTCACAAAAAAGAAAATTCGTAATTGTATTCCAGTTAATAAGAATTATAAGTTTATACTTAATATTTTTTTTTTTTGACTTTAACACCAGCAGTTAAGTTGTCTTGAAACTTTAAAACTGTACTATGGTCTCTTGCAAAAAGACGTTATCCCTTACAGTACATAAAACAGTATAGATATTTTGATCTAGTAGTAAATAGCTAACAAAATAACACTAAATAACGTGTGGACATCCCTCAGTGAAATAATTTCTAACTTATATTTAATTTTGGTGTAAAGTTATAATAAAAACTAGATTAAGTTATGCTTAGCTTTATTTTAAGTATATCATAATATCAAATACTTTAAGTAGTGTGGGTTGCTGTCAAATTAGCACGAGCGTGCCAAATTGCACGAGTGCACAAAATTGCACGAAGATACTTTTGCACGAGGAAATAAAATTACACGAAGATACTTTTGCACGAAGACACTTTTGTACGAGCAGACAATTTTGCATGGGTTGAATTCTTTTTTTTTAATTTAAAAAAAAAAATTAATTTAGTTTTTAATTTTTTATTATTTTATCTATTAGTTTTTTTTTTGTCTTTTTTTATTTTTATTTTCTTCCTGTTTTTTTTACTCTCGTACAAAAATGTAACTTGTACAAAATTGACCCTTGATGCAAAATTTTATTCGTGCAATTTTGTTCTTTCGTGCAGTTTTGTGCCCTCGTGCAAATTTGTCTTCTTGTAAAAGTATCTTAGTGCAATTCTTTGCACTCGTGCTATTTTGTTCTCGTGCTATTTTGACTCGTACGGTCCAGATCTTAGTATCTTTAAAACTACTTGTGCAAAAAAAATAAAATTTAGTTTTTTGATACTTAATATTTTGAAATACGCTTTCAATTTGATTTTATGTTCACAATAGCTTTTCCTAGATCACAATAATACTAGATAATTTTGTTACAAATTTGCTCACGTTTTTTAAATCTCTTATAATTTAGTTTTTTAAATAACGTAGCCCGCAAGTACATTTTTTAACAAGTCGACACAATAAAGGATTTTCAGTTATTATGACCTGATGACAAAAAAAGTTGTCCACCACTATCCTAAAGGGTTCATTAGTTTCAAAACAATTCATATTTGGACAGAATTGATTACAGAATACATAAGGTTTTTTAATAATTAAGTATTTTAAAACACTTTACCAGGCTTATAATAAAATAACTACAAATTATTTTCTTAAGTCCTGTAAGTTACTTTAAACACAGCCCAAAAGTGTGTGCCCAAGAAGTAGCACTCTAAATTACATTTTAAACACAACTTTTTTTGGCTCAAAAGTACGTACTCAAGAGGAAAATTACTGTATAAAATCATGAGGGTCGATTTTTTTTTTCCAAATTTCAGAAAAGGTGGCGATTTAGTAAATGAGATTGGGAAACCCTGATATAGATGATATTAGTATAGCCCCTGCGCAAGGATGACACGCAGAATCGTGAAGCGATCCTACCTTTCTAGATACATTTGATTTAATCGATATAGGATATAACATCTTGTTTCTACAAAACTAAAACTGTTCACAAAGTGATTAAAATATCAAACACCTACTTGCTTAATAAAAAATTTGATAAACATTAATAGCATACTTGCACTAATCAAAAATATAAACTTTTTTTATGGTAAAAAAATAACAGTTTTACTCTAACCTTTGCAACGATAACGTTTTCAAGGCAAAAGCGAGTGTGTTACATTAAGTTTAATTTTTCCTACCCCATTTATATTCTACTTTTAAGTAGCCAAAAAAACATATAAAAAAATAAAAAACCCTTGGTCGCACGCCACTTGGAGAACACTCACACGGCTACAAACTCAAAAATAAAAACCACAAAGTATTGATAAATCATGAAGCACAGCTCCTAATCAAGTTTTCCTATAACATAAAATCACTACAGCAATCCAATCATGCATATACTGCCACAAGAGTTATTAAATAATTTATTTTGCTTAATTTTTCGTTGTTTTATTTTGCTTTACTTAAGATCATTATGTTTAATTTTCTTTGTTTTTCCATACTTTTTTTTACTTTGTTTTACTTTATTTATATTTATTCAATTTAAGTTTATTTTATTTTTCTGTATTTTATTTATACATTTTGTATACTATTTTGCTTTATTTTATTCTGCTGTATTTTTATTATTGTTTACTTTTTTTTATTTCGCTTTATCTAATTTTCCATTATTTTGCTTTAATAGATTCTTTTTTTTTAACTACTATTTTTATTTCGCTTTATTTTATTTTACTTTATTATGTCTTACTCTACTTTATTTACCTTCATTTTATTTTTCTAAATTTTGTTTTACTTTGCTTTGTTTTTCTTTATTCCTTGAATTTGCTTTATCTAGTTTCAATTTATTTTAAATTGTTCTTTTTTTTATCCGGCTTAATTTCGTTTTTATTTAATTAAAATATTTAATTCTTTTATTTTGGTTTATTTTGTTTTGGACTATCTTACTTTGATTTATTTCATTTTGCTTTATTTTAGTTTATTTTACATTATTTTTTTTAACAAAAGCATGTTGTTAAACTTAAACAGTTAACATTGTAAATTTTTAAGTAAAGTTGTACTTTTAACTTCAAATACAAAGCATAAACAGAATCTATTAACTTATATTAAAAATTTTAATTAAAAAATTTAAGCATCGTACTAAAAGGTATAAATTTCTTTTACACGTAGGTTCTAATAAGGGGAACTGGTTAAATATGCACAGAGATTTTTGCACGAAGAATCAAGTATGAACTAAGACACTTTTACATGAGGGGACATTTTTGCTCGAAGGTTCACTATTGCACAAAAGGTCATTTTTGTACCAGACTTTAAAAAAAACAAAGTAAAAGTAAAAAAAAGAACTATTAAAAAAATACAAAAAGATAAACTAAAAGAAAATAAGTTACCGACCGTGGGTAAGAGTTAGGGGTATCAGTGATTGTAAAAATAAAAAGAAAGAATAGAATATAACTATTTAAAACTATTGTTGAAAAACAAGAAAAAAAGGTTTAATTAATAAAAATACAAAAAGAAAAAAAAGTTACTGACCGAGGGTAAGGCTTAGGGGTAACGGTGATAGTAAAATATAACTAATAAGAATTACTAACAAAAAAACAAGAAAACAAAAAGATAAACACAAAATAAATCAATAAAAAACAAAATAGAAAAACAAAATTATCGACCGAGGGTAAGGGTAAGGGGTAAACAGCAGTGGCGTAGCGTGGTATTTAGGTCAGGGGAAGCGTAAATTTTTTTCAAAAAATCCCTTAAGTTAAAACTTTTGGGCCGCAAATTTTTCGGGGTCAATTTTCTCGGAAATTTAAAAATTTACTAAAAATCTATCTTCTTCTTCATTTTTCAAGAAATCTTCTTCAAATTTTAGAAAATGTTTCTTAAATTACAAGAAAAAATATTTACTTATGAATTAAGATAATTAAAATAAATAAAAATTTTATATAATAAAAAAAAATGTCTTTTTCTTTCAAAAAAAAAATACTACAAGTTTTTAAATTCACAAGTAATGTTTTTCTGTTATTGTATAAAAATTAAACTGTTAAAGTTTGAAGAAGATTGCTTGAAAAATGTAGGAGGAGTTAGATTTTAAACAAACTAATCTTTTTTCGCTGTATAGTTTTTCCTTCTAATAGGTAACCTATTATGCGGCCCGACTTTGACAGGTCAAATCTCAAAAACTAACTCGAACTTTTTAAAACAATAAAAAACATCTTAAAGCTTAAAAAAAATCTTTCAAATAAGATCAACTTCTAAAAAACATGGCTTACTCCCTATGGCCTTAAACTACAAACAAATAGTAGACTAAATATAACAATTAATACCTCAAAGCATTTTTCTCTGTGCAATTTTTAAGTAATGTTAAATATCTATTTTATATCAACAAAAAAGATTTGTATTAAACTTAAAATAACTCATACTTTTAGTTTGTTGCACCTTTTAATATACTATCTTTATCTTTTGTATAAAAATGTTAAATCTTAAGTATTAACATTTAAAGTTTTAAATTTTTTGTAGGAGAAATTTAAAGAACTAGTTTTTTTTTTAACTTTTACATTTTTACCTATATTACAATATAAAACTGTAAAAATAAACCTTAATAAATTAAGAAAATCTGAAATATACACAAAATTAAAATAAAAAAATTCATACCATTTGAACTGCAGTCTTGAGTAATAGCAATATCTGGTGTTGGTCTGCTATTTTTCAATTCAAGCTTTTGAACTTCAGATAATTTTCCTACCTGACATATTTTTATACTTGCAACATTCCATACAATATTATTTTGCATATTTTTTTAAATAATAATCTAAAAATTAATGAAAACAAATGTTTACTTTTTCTTTAGTATTATAAAACATATTTTACAAAAAAAAAAAACAATTAACTTTGAAGATATCAGGATTGCTTTGCCACTCTTTGAGTCAAAATAACTGTCCTGAGTTAGTTTAAAAATGTCATGTGTCATCATAAGCATTTTAATTTCTTTTACAGAATTTTTTTATTGTTTTTAAACTAATAGAAACTAAGCTTTATAACAAAGCTTTTAAAACCACTAAATTTACCCTGAGTTAAAAAAAAACAAGTCTATCCTTAGTCAGCCTGAGCTTAAAAATACTTAAAACATTCTGAGTTATCATGATTTTTACTGAGTCATACTAAAGTTTTCCAAAACTTCATAAAATCCTAAGTTATCCTGAGTGTGTGGAAAGATTTTACTAAATGTATTTGATACAAAACAAAATGTTTGAAAGATAAATTTTTTAAGGTCAACTTTTTCAATGTTTTTAAAAATTCACAAGAAATATAACTTTCCACTTATTTTAAAGTCACTTTTTCTAAGATCTTTAGGGAATAGCATTTTTTTAATACTACAAACAGTTGGTAGAACGATTTTTTTTTAAATATTATTTAAAATTTGATTTATAACAAAATAAATTTAAATTTAAAATTCATCAAATATGTCTTTTAGACTAAAAATTGATTGTAAAAAATTATGTTTTACAAGTTGCAACAAATTTATTCATGATGTGTCTGAAGAAATAATTTTAAAATAACTTGCTACAAAATTTGATTAGTTTTTAAACTTTATGGGTGATAAAATAACAAAGTTTGATTTGTTTGTTATCTTAATAAAAAAGAACTAATTAAAAAAAAAATTTAAGTTTCGTTAATTTAAACAACACTTTTTGTATAGTGAGATTAAAATTGTAATCACAGTATGAACTGTTTGTTTATTATTTGTCTTAATTAATTTTTTTATGTTTTTTTGTTTTATTTATTTTAAATTGGTATAAATACGCTACGCCCCTGGTATTCAGTGATATAAAAATTAAGATAAATAAAAAGTAAATAATCAATTAAATAAAAATTCATCCCGTAAAAAGTGACCCTTCGTGCAAAGGTGTCTTTGTACAAAAGTAATTCATTAACCAAAATTGACGCAGTGCAAAAATGTCTTCGTGTAAAAATGTCTCTTCGTACAAAAGAGTCTCTTCGTGCGTATTTGAAACTTACCCCTAATAAGACATAAACTAATTTTGAAATTACAATAAAACATTTATAAAGTTTTATAATTTCGAGTTAATCGTTTGTTAATATAGATTCTAGCAAAAAAAGTTCGCTGGAATAAATATTAATTTTATTTTTGTAATCTTTCCTTACTTTTTAAACATATGTTTCTGTGAGTCGAACCGAACGACTAAAAACATCGCTTTAACAGATTTGTGCAAGTCTAGCGTACTCTCAAATTTATCTAAATATTTTTTTTAATCTCTTTCAGTTGAATGCAAGTAACCTTCAAATAACCAATAATGAAACTTATTAACAGTCTAACTAATTTTTGCCTCTTAAATGTTTAGTATCAATGTTTGAAAAGTTTACCAAAAAACCACAAACAAATTTGTTAACTTGTGTAAAGTTTCTGTTAAAACAACGTTTTTGAAAAGGATCTCACTATCCTTTTTTTTTCTTCTAGTTTTTAGAGGTATCACAGGGTTTAGGAAATCAGTCAAAATACGCTTCTGCCCGAGATTAAAACAAAGTATATTAAAGTAAAGCTTAATCTTAAAGTAGATAATTATATTTAGCGTTGTTTAATCTTTTTTTTTTTTAATTTAAAAGAGCTACCTATCATCAAAACGACGTAACTTCAAAAATATAGTCAAAAATATCGTAGAAGTCACTGTAAAGTCCTTCTATATTATTATTGTTATTTTTATTATTATTATACAAATTTGTTTAATGATAAACCTCGGTACGTTTATGTTTTTTAATTTTTATTTTAAGTAAGAAGTTAAGCTAGATAATTGCAAATCAATTTAGCAGTACTAATTAGATCTTTTGTATATTAATCTATTTACAAAGTTTCAAGAAACACCTGAAACTTATTTTAATCGTAAACAGACTTCTTACTTTTAGTTTAATGAGTGTATACAAATAAAAAGTATTATTACAAAACCAAAAACTATTTAATATTTTTGTGAATTATTTTTGACTTAAAAAAAAAATCATTTTTTTATTTGTAACTGTATCGTTAATTTTTTTTTAATGAAACGATGAGTATAAAACTAAAAACTGCATCGATGTCTGTAGTGCGTCCCGAATTTTTAATAAATACATTTACATAATAAATTTAGTTACCTTTTAGTAGCGCTACCATTACAGCTGTTTTATTAATGAATTGTAATAGTCAAAAATAAAGTTTCCTAAACAGTGTAAACTAGTCAACTATCTCAAAAATGATTATCATTAGCAGAAAAAAGGTTGTGTTACAGTAGTATCACAAATTGTTAATGTATATCACAAGAAAATAGTGGTATCTTAAGATCAATTTTGGTTGGTAGCAGTGTGTTTAAGAAGGATGTCTTAAATTTTATATACATAAAGAGTTGTTTTGTTTTTTTTGATCTTTAAGTATTTTTTAAATTTTAACTATACTTTATGCCTCTGAGTTAAAAGATTTAAACCCAGTGGTTGACATACATAATAAAAAAAGTTATTAAAAGAATAAACCCTATACAAAAAACATATCACTTACTATTTATTTTTAGTAACCACAAAGTTTGCAATGAATCACTAAAAAATGTTTACAGCAAACTACTAAAACAAAAACACACTAGGGCTGTCACACTCCACACCCAGGACAACTCAGGATATTCTGAAGTTTTTGAAAATCTCAGGATGACTAAGGACAGTTTTGCTTTTTAATGAAAAACTCACGATAGTCTTAAGATTTGAAAAATATCAGGACAATTTTAAAAACTATTTTGAATTAGTTAATTAAGCTAAAATGTTGGTTATTTTATTTATAACCAATTTTACTGAAAAACTTATTTTTTTTTACTTTTCAAAACTAATAAAAACTTTTCTTATGTATTTGTAAAAACTCTAGATGTCTCAAGACAGTTTTTGGTCACTAAGGACTCTTTTTTGACTCAATAAGTGGCAAACCTGTTTTTATAATCAATTTTGTTCTTACAGTTGATTTTGATTGATCATTAAATTGTTCTTTATTCGTTTTTTAGCCATAAAGCTAATTCTTCACTACTCTCAGAAACAACATTGTGTTAGTACCAGAAGAAAAAACATTAAGGGATTTCAAAACGCTAAGAAAAGTTTAAGGTCACTCAGGATAGCTTTTGGTCTTTAAGTATAGTTTTTTTGACTCAAGTAGTGGAAACCCTTAAATTACTTATTGCCAAAAATTATATCACAATTGAAATTTCATTTCTTCTAAATGCTAATGTATAACATTTCAATAGTTTAGTTTTAAATAAAAAAATCTTTTTTACAACAGGTTTTCTAAATTTTGCAACAAACATTTTCTGAAAATTTAAAGTACTATCTTAAAAAGCATAGGAAGTAGATTTTTGGGAAACCTTGTTTTTTACCAGTTGATCTTAGTTTATAAAATTTTATCTGAGCTATTTGACAGACATTTTTAACAATTAAAATTTTTTTGTAATTTTTGAGATATAAGGAATAAAAGTCTGTGATCTCAATAGGTTCCTAATGGAAGGCGCACACCAAAAACGCAAAAAAAAAATTAATTCATTTAAAATCTATCTTCTCCTTCATTTTTAACTAATATTGGGTTACAGACCTGTATAAAAAAAGTGATATACAAAACTCAGCTAATAAAATAAAAAATATCAGTAACAGTTTTTTCTAGTTAGATGTAACAGAATTAGAAGTATTTAACATTATAAAAACTTAAATTCAAACAAGGCCTATGGTTATGATAATATATCAGTTACAATAAAAAAAAGTCCTATCTCTTAAATTAAAGTGAATTGATTAAGGGCATAGGGGGGGGGTAGGGGTAAACACCTTTTTTTGGTTTTTGATCTTATTTTATATACTTTTTACTAAGCTACAAGATACTTTTTACAGATTTTAAAAATTCAAAATAATTTTTGAGATATAACCGGTCAAAGTTGGAGCCAACAATAGGTTCCTTATGGGAGGCGCAAACTAAAACGGCGAAAATAGACTATTTTACTAAAAATCTATCTTCTCTTACGTTTTTTGAGATAACTACCTCAAACTTTCAGGAAATGTTCCTTGATATATTTCGAAAATTCTGTCGGAAGGAATTTTGAAAAAAAATAAAAATTTTAAATAAAAAATAAACAAAAAAAACAGTTTTTTTTTTGTTTTTTTGTTATAAAATTTTTATTTTTATTTCTTCAAAATTCCTTCTGACAGAATTTTCGAAATATATCAAGGAACATTTCCTGAAAGTTTGAGGTAGTTATCTCAAAAAACGTAGGAGAAGATAGATTTTTAGTGATTTCTAGTTATTTGCCTTTTTAGTTTGCGCCTCCCATAAGGATCCTATTGTTGCCTCCGCCTTTGACCGGCTATATCTCAAAAAATATTTTGAATTTTTTAAATCTGTAAAAAGCATCTTGTAGCTTAGTAAAAACTAAATAAATTAACACCAAAAACCAAAAAAGGGTGTTTACCCCCCCTACGCCCTTAATCAAGCATATTACAACAGTAAATAACCAAATGGTTTAAAATTAGCAAAAGTAATTCCAATGTTTAAATCAGGATCAAAAAATTACCTGGTAACTGTACATCAATCTCTATATTATCCAACTTAAACAAAACAATTGAAAAAGTAATATACAACTGTTTATATAGTTTTTTTACTAGAAATAATGTTTTAAACAATTCACAATTAAGTTTCCGAGAGAACCACTATACTACCATGGTTTTGTCTGAGTTTGTAGAAGGGGTTCTGAACAGGTTTGATAAAGGAGAAGCAGCATGTGCAGTATTACTTGATTTAAGTAAATTATTTGACAGTGTTGATAGAAAGGGTTTTGTTAAAAAACTAGAATGTTATGGTGTAAGAAGAAAAATGCAATTTTTAATTAAATCTTACTTGGCTGAAAGGAAACAGCATGTTAATTTTTGTGTGTATGAATCAACACCTGAAAAAATTAACATAGGAGTACCACAAGGTGCAATCCTAGGACCACTTTTATTTTTTTTACACATTAATGACATACAAAACAATACTAGCTTAAAAGTATTAAACTTTTCAGACGATACCTTACTGAACATTTAATAAAAAGACATATTTACAAGACAGTGATAACCTTAATTTTTAACTTCAATAAGTCTCATGTTGGCTTAAAGAAAATAAACTTTAATCAAATATAGATAAAACTAGAAGTGTTTTATTTCATCTAGTTAAAAACAACTTTTTTGAAAAATATAAGTTTTGAAATCAAAATACGTAAAACAGTTATAAAGATGGTAAAAAGTTACAAGTACTTAACAGTAACAATAGATAATAATTTAAGTTGGGCAGAACATATTGAAATGATAAAAAGTAAATTATTAAAGGCAATTAGTGTTCTTTATAAAAGGTACTTTTTAAATGAAAAATCTTTATACTTAATTTTTAATTGATTTTTTATGAGCCATATAAGGTATGGTCTGTTATGCTGGGGCAGAACTAATAAAAAATTGAGTTAATAAAATCAATGTACTCATAAATAATGCACTCAGGTGCATTCACTATAAAAAGTACAACAAGAGTGTAAGTAACTTAAAAATAACAAAAAAAAATAGAATGTTGAAAAATTATTCTAATATGAATTATGAGTTTTTATGTTCAAATTTGTAAATAACTTTTTACCAGTAAATTTTGAGTATTACTTTAAAAATATAACTCAAGTACATAGCAATTCAGCAAAGTTTTCAAAAGAATTTTTTTTACTACCAAGATTTAAAAACAGTAATGGTCATAAATCACTGGCTTACTAAGGTAGTAAGCTTTGGACATACCTACCTAATAGTTTGAAAGACCAAAGCCATCTTGGAAGGTGCCAGGTTGAACCTAAGGATAATTTATTAAATGATCAACTTTGGAGTTTACATGAGATGAATAGGATTTTTTTTTTTGTAAGCGGAAAACTAGTACCCATTTTTCATCTGAGTAGGTATTTATATTTTTAGACTATATTGTTTGGGTTTTAATAGCATTGGTCCAGTCTGGTTTGTTGAGAGTTGTTATATGTATTTTGTTTTCATACTTTGTTATTGTATTAGTAAAAAACTTTATTAAATAGTCTACATTTTATCTGTGTAAATAAACTTATTAATCTCTAAATTTTGTCAAAAAAAGTTCAATATTAAAATCATAAGCTGAAATTACTGTTAACATTAATTAGTATTAGGTTGAATTTTTTTAATTAGTGTTATTGGTTTTTATTTTATTTTTTACAAAGATTGAACTGATTTAATATTTTAAGAATTTTTTAATTATCATTTTGGTTTGGTTAAATTCTTATATTTAGCTATCTATTTAGATTAGTAAAAACTAATAGTTTAATTAAAAAGGTATATTTATTTTATTCTTTTTATTTAGTTTAAGCATAGTTTTTTTGGATATAGCTTTATATTACTGTATTTTATTTTTTTTTCAGATTTATTTTGTTAATTAATTTTTTATGTTATAGCTTTATTTTATT
The DNA here is from genome assembly GCF_965202585.1 of Thalia democratica. Lineage (NCBI taxonomy): Eukaryota > Metazoa > Chordata > Thaliacea > Salpida > Salpidae > Thalia > Thalia democratica. The sequence continues at coordinate 25,698,050 of NC_139170.1, read as the reverse complement.
ACTACTTATTATTTATTTGATAAGTTAAAATAAGTTCATAGTAGAATCCAAATTCTTAAACATACTTTTTATAACCTAGTTATTATTTTTTATTCAATTTTTTTTAATTATATAAAATGTATAAAAGGTTAGATATTAAATAAAATATAAATAAATAAAAGGTATTTGCTAAAATTATTAATAAGTTTTAAATTTAAAAACATTTCCGATTAAATTAACCTTCTCAAAACGATTTCAATATATATTTCATGTGTGTTTCATGTTATTATCTAAATTTTGTTTAATTTCTTTGGATATTTTTGTTTATGAAAATATTTAATGTTGTAAAGTTTAATAGTCGAATTTTTCATAGAGTTTTTAGTTTGAGAGTTTAATTTTAAGTAAACTGTTAAGTTTTTTTACCATGTTTTAGCTCATTATAGTTTGGTACGCAACTTGATGACCAAGAGGTGTTTTTGTGTACCCAGGTCCTTGAACCAAACATTTTTGAGTAATTTTTGTGTTTTTTTTTCCTTTTTTATTTTGTTCTTTTGTTTAATAAACTATATTCAAAAAACTATATTAAACTATATATTGAAACCAATCTTCTTTAAATTTTTACAGAAAGTCCATTATTGGATTTAAAACAAGTTAATGCAGGATTTTTTTTGATTTTGAAAAAAAAAACTACCTGTATATCAAACACTTATTTTCTGATATTTAAAAAATTACAACACTAAATTCTTTTAAATTTTAAAAGAAACATTTTCTGGAAGTTCGAGGTTTCTTGCTCAAAAAATTAATGAAATTATAGATTTTTAATGATTTTAATTAATTTCCAAGAAAATTGACCCTTAAAAGTAAAAAATTTGTGGTCCATACATATGTATAGGAAAACTTTATACGAACATTACAATATTTCAAAAAAAAAAAAAAAAATTAATTCTATAAAAACTGGCTTGTAGTTTGTACTTAAAGCTTTATAAAAAATGTTTGACCTCCTTATGCCCTTAAATTAATCTTTTATAAATAGTTCAATACAATTCATGCTACTTTTTGTCACTAAGTTTGATTTTTTTTTTAAAGTATGGCATTCTTAATCAGTTTATAATGTTTTGTTTTCTGACTCTTTTTGTTTTAACATCTATTAAGTTATTTAATTATTTTAAATAATTTAATTTTGATGTTTAGTTTTATGAATACTTGAAAGAATTTATAAAATCAGAAGGGTCTTCTAGTAAAATTTACTTTTTTTGTATAATTTAATTAAAACTAGAAGTTAATTATAGTTCTTACTATAGTTTTGTGAGCTAATAGAATACTTGAATTTTAATGATCTACTGGATCTGGCCATTTTTGCTAAGATCAGTATCCAACCAGATCTAAATTTGAAAAAAAAGTTAAGTCACTATTTTTTGCAGCAAGTAACAACTAAAAAAACTGAAAGTTACATTTCTACAAAAATCTAATTTCTTAGTAGGTTGTCCCCTAAAACAATTATTGATTATAAAATTCTGTTTTTTTAAATAAACCAAAAAAAAAAAGCAAATCCAGCTTGGTCTTGGTAAAAAAAAAATCAGGCTGATAATTTGTAAATTTACACATTAAAATACATTTTTAATTTCAAAAAAAGGGCATATCTTGTATATTACAAGTTGAAGTATTTTTTAGAGTAATATATAGCTATCATAGTTTTTAACCACTAAACATAATTTAAAATGAATTTTGTTATATGAGGGAATAAATTGTTGAGTTCAATAGACTTCTGAATGAAGAGGCAAACTAAAAAGGCAAGAGAGGACTATTTCTAAAAATTCTACCTTTTAAATTTTTAAAACAAAATTCTTAAAACTTTTACTGCTAAATTTTTCAAATGTTTAAATAGTTGACACATAAATTTTTAAATTAAAACTGCCTTTAGTTTTTATCTAAAACTTAATTTAAAAATCTTGAAAGACTCAATATTTTTTTTTTAATTTAGTTAAAAGTGATGATTCCTAAAATCTTAAGGTTTTTAGATCTAAGAAAAAAAAAGTAAATAGATTTTTAGAGAATTTTAGATTTCTAATAAAATTGACAAGGAAAAATAAAATAGTTATACGCTTTTATTAAAATTGACAGATTATAAAAATGAAATTTATATTTTCAATTAAAAATGACTTTAAAAAGATGTACACTTTAATTCTTCTTATAAGAGCTAATGTTTTAAACAAAAGTATTAGATGCCCTTATGGCCTTAAGCTACTTTATTTTTTCAGTTTGGTTTTTTTTTCACCCCAATTTTTAAAGATTACCTAATTAAAAATTGTGTAATCTAATTTTTTTTTCCTAGGCTATTTAAAAACTAAAAAAGTATGCCTAATTGGAAGAGTATGAGTTTAGATGAAAAATTTGGACTTCAAAACATGTATGTAGAGATTACTTCTAGGCAAAATTGTATTTCCAAAGGTAATGTTTTTGCAGTTGACCCAGTGACAGAATCTGTTGTTATTGAAACTAAACTGGGACTAGATGTAATAGTTGGACATTTTATTGAAAAAGTTGCAGTCTTGAACAAAGAAAAGGAAATTTGCACAGGATTTGATTTAACAAAACTAATAGTGAATGGAAAAGATAAAACATTGCTTTCTCAAAAAGATATATTAAATAAGAAAACGAGATTGTTAAACTGGTTTAAAAATAATAGCATAGAAGTTCAAATGAAAAAAGATAAGATTTATGTGTTTAAAGTAGCCTATATTGAGCCTCCTTATACTACTGACTCATGTTTTTGTAAAAATTTGAAGATGCTGCACAATGTTAAAAAACTTGTTAAAGAGTTTTCCACTTGAATATATGTGTAAATATAAATTTTTAAAATTTGTAGGTAATTTTTCTAAGCTAAATGTTTGTAAAGTATTTTTAGTATAATTTGTAATAAGGTAATGTATAAAATTTACTCCTTTAGATTTTAAATTTCAATACACACTTAAAATGGATGAAATAGGAGTCATTGTTGCTACAAAGAATGTAAGATATAATATGTTTATCTATTTATTTTTACAGAGAAATATATTTTCACAAACGTTATTAAATTATCATTGTTTTTAATTTGGTTTGAGTGTAAATATTTTAAGTAGTAAGATGTTCAAGTTGGTTTAGCTCATAGTTTATAATATTTTAGTATGGAATTTGTGTATATCTTAGAATATGATTGTAGATTTACTTAGTCGTGATTTTCTAGATAATTGACAAAACAAGTTAATTATTAAAAACCAACAATATGTTAACAGAACAACCATAATGGTAAAAATAGATTGCAATTAACCAAATAATTAGATTACAGACTACATAGATTTAGGGCAATATACAAAAACCACAGTAACTTGCAGTTTTTAAGTTGTACATAAATTGTTGTTTATTTATTTTGGCTTTAAACTTCTAATGTACAGTAATCCTACTGTTGAGTAAACTTGTGTTTAAAGTGAAATTTTATCTTAATCAATTTTTCAGTTAAAACCATACTTTTTTAAAACATTAACAAGAAATACTTTCCAATATAACTTTAAGTTGGGCTATAAAATGTAGTAATTAAAACTACTACTAGTGTTTTTTTATTGCTTATTTTATTACACTTTTGGCTTACAAAAATATTTTTATATTGATAATTATTAAAGCACTACTTGTTAGAACACTAATGAGTACAATTACAAGATAAAAAAAAAACTAAATTAAACTCTAATAACATCAATAAAGACAGTGATATCATAACATACATTTGCATAGATTTTTATGTTATAGACTTACAAATTTTACTGACAAGAAGTTAAAGAACTAAAATAAGTTTATATATATATATAGCTTTTGATTTAAGTTTAAAATGAAATATTTGAAATAAACTCTGCATATTCACATTTAATGCAATTTGATATTCTGTTGTTGAGTTAAGCTACAAGATGCTTTTTATAGATTTAAACATTCCAAATTTTTTTAAATATAGCTGGTGAAAGTTGGATAGTACAATAGGTTCCTTATGAGAAGCGTAAACAAAAAAGGTAAAAAATACTATTTCACTAAAAATCTATCCCCTACATTTTTGAGATAATTACCTCTAACTTAAAGAAAATGTTCCTTGCAATATTTAAAAATTATGTGGGAACAAAATTTGAAAAAGATAAAAAAATAACAATTTTATGACAATAGTAACAGGGTTCGTGCGCGTCAGGCTAAATCAAGCTAAGTCAGGCTAAATCAGTTTTTTTGAAAAAAGTTGAAAAACGTCAGGCTAAATCAGTTTTTTTATTTAAAAATTTGAGAATCTCAGTTTTTCTCAGTTCAAATGCTTCAAAATTTTTGATTAAAAAGAATTGAGAAATCTTTTTAAGATCAAATTAAGATGTGAATTGATTTCCAAATAATGATTTAGTTAATTAAGACAAAATCATTCAGTATTTGTAAAAATAAATACTTAAAACCTTTTGTTGAATCTCTGAAAATTTTTTAAGAATCTTCATTATTTTGTTTTGACTAGATTATATACGTCATAATTATGAAAATTCATAAAAAAAAAAATACAGTTTAAACATTAGAGTTTAATTCAACAACTTGGCTGTTTATTAGAATTTCAATACTTGTGTAAGCGTTTCATTTTAAATTTTAATAAAACACGACAATGCACGTCGTTTTGTTAAAAATCTTCTGGTTATAATATTTTTACTAAGTGCTTAATTAAATTGAACAATTGTGTTTAGTAATATATATTAAATTTTAACACTAGTATTAGATATAACACTTATTTTAAAAATTATCACTGAATTTGTTATGTTAAGGGCATAAGGGGGTCAATCACCTTTTTCACAATTTAGTCTTATTTTATTGAATTGTAACTAAGCTATGATGAGCTGCTTTTTGCAGATTTTTAAAGCTCAAAATGTTTTTGAGATAAAGCTAGTTGAAGTCGGAGACTACAATAGTACTAATTAAGACCCCTAATTATCTTAAATGACTTCTAAAGAAGATTTTCTTTACTTTGAAAAAATGTCAGGCTAAGTTGGTCTCAGTCAGGCTAAATGAAAAAAAAAATTGCACACGAACCCTGTAGTAAACAAAAACACTTATTTTTAATTTTCTTTTGCCGTAAAGTGTATTAAATTTGTTAATTTTGTTCCTATAAGAGGTTTGAAAATGTTGCAAAGAACATTTCCTTTAAGTTTGAGGTAAATATCTCTAAGAACATTGGAGATAGATTTGTAGTTTGCACTTCTCATAAGGAACCTATTGTACTCTATGAATTTCACCCAGAAAATCTCAAACATTAAAAAAAAATTTAAACTTGTAAAACTTAATAATTTTTAAATTTAATTGGTAGCAAGTAGTATTTACAATAAAAAAATATTTTAGCACAGTAAGTTGAAAAGTTAGTAATACTTAAGTAATTTAAGGTTTGTCACATAACACAGAGTTGCCAAAAAACCTATAAAACCTGTAATTTTGAACAAAAATCATTAATAAAACCTAGAGTTTTAACATGCTAAGTAATAAAATTTTCATTAAACACTAAAAATATATTATAAAGTTAAAACATTTTCGTCTTCATCAAAATTATTTTAATAAAAAGCACATTTAAAGTAGCTTTATCGTATATTTTCACTATTTTTATACTATTTAACACAGTTTCTTATTTTAAACTTAACTTTGAACTAAAAATAGACCCAATAATGTGTACTGGAGGAAATTTTGAAAACCTGAATAAAATTTGCCAAAAATATTAGGCAGCCCTTATAACAAAAACAAGAATTCTTTTTTTTTTCAAGTGATTAGTTAACTGAATTTTTTATACTAAGTAGTTAAAAAACTAAATTTTCTCTTGAACTAGTAGCTTCTATATAGAAAACTTGCCAGAATACTTCAATTTTTCATAACCATTAAAAATTGCTGTAGCTAGTATAAACTTTTACAAATTAAATAAACTTTTAAAACAACAGATTCTATGTCATTTAAAATCAACGAAATGTAGTATTTGTTTTTACTGTTTATAATATTGAAGTTGTAATACTATGTTTGGAACTTCATTAATAAAATAGTTCATTGCTTTTAACAATTTATCGAGTTGTTAAAAGAAATTAAATTAAAAAAATAGAATGAAAACATTGATCCAAACTACAACCAAAGTGATGTTAAAGAAACAAAAGATACAGATAACTACATAAAGTATCAAAAGTTGCAAAAACAGCTTGAGTTTCTCGAAGTTCAAGAAGATTACATCAAAGGTTTAATATTTTAAATTATGTTTAAAAGAATTAAATCTGAAAACAGTTTTTTTCTCAAGTCTGTAATAATTGTTAAAATAAATGCTAATTTTCACCTGCTTCTTCCATTTTTTTCATTTTTTGTTAGCAGCATTTTCTAAAATTTTATAGAAATTTGATAAGTAAAAAAGTTTAGCAATATTTTAAGAAGACTATGTTAATTTTATTAACTAAAATTTACATCTATGAAACTAAAAAATACAGTATGTGTGTTTAATAAACTTGTACATAATAATCTCTCTGAGAGCTAATCATTTCTATCTTAGAAATATTTAACTTGATCTTTTCTAACTTATGTTTTTAATTTGATCTTGTTTAAATAGATAGATTTTTAATGTTATTTTTTTAAGTTGATAGTTTTTAACCTAATCTTTTTTTATTATTTTTTCCTAACTCAGAATGTCCCTAGTTTTACTTGAATCTTTTAGGTTCAGGAGGAAATTTAAATTTGACTTAGTTTTAATTTTGGTATAGTTTCAACTTAACTTAAGTACGAATCAATTTTGTTTTGTTTTCAATTAAGTTTTAGTTAGTTTTTAATTAGGATTTGTTTTTTAATAAAAATTTTTTATTATTTTTCTGTCTATTGATTCTAAACTCAATTAAATTTTGCTCTAAGTGGTCACGTTTCAAATAAAAAGTTGTTACAAAAAATCAAATGATGGTTTAACCCGATCATTTCTAACCCAATAATTTCTTACGCGATCACTTCTAACCTTGTAATTCTATTGGCATTTTCTCCTTTTCGAGAGAGCTATCTAGTATTTAAAGTAAAATTACGCTTAAAACTGGCTTTTAGTTTTGGCTGCGTAGCAGCAACTTTAAGTCATGGCGGCTTTTCGCTGCACTTAGTTTATTTTCAATCTTGTTTATCGAGTTTATTTCGCTTTTAGAACACTTTATGAGTTTGGTTTAAACGAACACTTAGTTTTCAGCTACTTTGGTTCATGTATTTTAGTCTTTTAAAAGAATTAATAACTCGATTCATTGGCTTTATGTTGTATAGTATTTTTATCGCCTTTTTGTTTCGCAATTACATTGTAAATACAGTCATTATCACAGACACGAATTACGTTCATTAGTATAAGTAACTTATTTTTTAAACCTTTAGTAAATAGTAAGTAACTCATATTGGTTTATTTAAATCAACTATAGTTAAAGCGTTAACTTGGGGACATCTATTATACAAGTTTAAACGCACGTTGCGTTATAAACCAGGCCCATAACATTGTAGAAGTAGAAAACCCCGTTAGCAACAACCTGATCACTTCTAACCCGATCACTTCTAACCCGATCACTTCTAACCCGATCACTGCTAACCCGAACACTTCTAACCCGATCACTTCTAACCCAATCACTTTTTTTTTTGATTTTTGAAAAGTCAGGAAAAGTCAGAAAAAATTGGGTGTTTTTGAAAAAATTCAGGAAATTTGACAAATTTTGAAAAAACATCAGGTTTTGTAAGTTCAAATTTACAAAATTCTTTATTTTGCTAGTCTTCAAATGGTAAAAAATTAATTAAATATCCTTTAAAGTCAGACTAAAGTTTAAAAAATTTTCCTAGAAATTTTCAAAATAACTTAAATTTCAATGCCTTCATCTGGTAGAAATTAATAAAATATGTGCAAAAAGAAAAGAAATGAAGCTTACAAACTATGGCTAGACTTAGAGAAAGTATTCTCTTCTACAAATGTAGTGGCAGCAGATGAGAACGATTTATACAAAATGAGGCTAATATTTTAAATTGCCAAGAAAATTAAGCGGTATGCAGACCAGATGAAGGAAACTATATCTTCATTAGATGAAGAGGTTGAAGTGCTAATAAAGAAACGAAGAAAATAAATTTTAGTTCGTAGAAAAATGTGTTTGATTAAGTTCTTTATTATTTTAAAGTTTTAATTTAAAAAGCTTGTTAATGTTACAGGGTATGTAAAAGTTCCTTATATGTCTTTTTGTTTAAAAACATTTATGTTGGGAAATGCTAAGATATTGTTTCTTTTTTCAGACAAGTTGTGTTTATAAGTTAGAAAATACAAGTGTTTTGCTGATAGAGCTGTTTATTGCAAATACATCAATCATACACATGTGGTTCAGGTGATGTAATCGAAGTTAGATGATTGAGTTCAGCAAAAAAAAAACTTAAGTTTTAACCTGTATAAAAACAAGATTGAAAGCTTTGTATAGTTTAAAGTGTTTGATTATGTATTTTACAATAAGTTTAAATTAAGAGTTTGATTTAGAAAAGTTGGGAAAATTTTAGTAAAAAGTCCAGAAAAGTCAGGAAATTTTTCTCAGCTAGATCTGTGGCAGCCCTAAACTTTTCTTGCATGATATTAAAGAAAGATTGTTCTCAAATATCATGCAAGACCAGATTAATTTTAGGAGGACAAGGAACAAGATAAAAAAATAAATTTGTATAGACCAAAACTATTTTAATTTAAAAGCTTTTCACATTTATTTACAGCTTGAATGAAAACTATTTATGTAAACAAAAAGTAGGAAAGTTACCATTCTGTATTTAATTGTATTCATTAAGGAAACAGCCAATATAGTAGGTATACTTGCTACCTCTTGTTTAGTTACGTTCTTTCGTTTAGTTACACAATTTTGCTGTAGACACAATGTGCGTAGATTCGTGAGGGGTGACTGTACTTTTTTCCTGTACATAAAACAATGCTCAAATTATTTGGTCCTTTGACCTGGTGCTCAAAGAATTTTTCGGTTATCGAGTTGCACACAACGGATACCTTTTAAATGTCTTGTCCAGGACCTTGTACAGTTAAATATAATTGTATCAAATTTATTTAAAAAAATACTAAATATCTCCCTTTTAAAAGAGAAAATCTCTTATTTTTTTTGAAGTTTTCTGAACTCTTGGAAAGTTTGAAAATAGGAAAATATCAAAATGCGTTTTCAATTAAAAGTTTCACATATTTAAATATTAAGCTTTTAATAAAGTTATTTTTTATAACCATTATACCAAAGTTTTCCATTAGGTGCGATATTGTTTTTATTTTATTAAGTCTAAGGTCAATATCTAATGCTAAGGCTATTATTTTTCAAATTTTTGAATAGGTGGCAATTATGACCATAAGTTTAGGAAACCCTACATTAGAGTTTTAAGTTGTTGTACAATATAAACTTCTAATGAATTAGTTTTTTAAATAAGTTTTTCTTGAAGTACCTGGTAAGCTCTTTAAAGTTGGTATATAAATAATTCATACTGATGGTTGGTAACATGTTCTTCATTATTTGTTGTAAGAGAATTATATTGGACACTTAAACAAATATATGACCATCTACATAAGTGTTTAATTATTATGATTGTACAAATCAGAGATTTGCAAAATGCTGCATGCTAAGCAAAAACTTTTGGCCCGCCACATATTTTTAGTTACAACACAACTATTGCAGTAAAAAAGATTGAACCTTTAATAGTAAAATATACAAATAGGATTTTTTGTCTTAATAGTAAACGACTGCCTAATTTTTAAATTATTCCTTTGCACCTTAACATTTTTTTTCTCTAAAGTAAAGTTTTAGAAAAATACCATGTGGTCTACAATTAAATTTTTTCGTTTTAAAAGTTCTACATATTAGGGATACTACAAAACTCTGGAATCCTGGAAAAACCTGGAATTTGACATTGTAGGCTTAAAAACTTGGAATTTGAGAAATTTTGAAACGAAAAACTACAATTTTAAACAAATTTTATATGTAAAGTAAGGAAAATTTGATTTGACACAAAAAATCTGTTATATAGATAAAAGCTTTTTGTCATCACCAAAAGTTTTTTATCAAAAACACAATTAATGTAGGCATCACAGTAGGCACGTATACCTCCTATGTGCAAAAAAACTTGCTTTTATTTCAGCTTAAAAAGACTCTGCTTTCTTAGCTTTTAGTATTCATTTATACTTAGTTATGCACTCCTGAGAGATAATTTTGACATATTAGCATTTTTGGTGTCATAAAAATTAAACGAATTAAATACATCTAAAATGTATACATTTTGCGCGTTAAAGATTTAATTTATCAAAAAGCTGCATTGAAAAATTGTTTCTAATGAAAGTTGTAGCTTTTACTTCAAAAATCAAAATCATGCAACTTTATGTTACAAAAATTTGCATAATTTATTGTTGTTTCTATTGACTACGTTGAATGTTTGATTTTGAAAACAATATAAATATTTTTGAGTTAAATTGTGATTTTCTTATACTTATTTTCAATGAAAGTTTTATGGGTTTACACAAGTGGCAACACATAAAGCAAAATTAAAAGACATAGGGAATGTGGAGCAAAAAAATTGCCTTGTGTGCAGTTATCACCCATACTTCAACATTCTGTTTTTGAAATACTAACATAACTGCATATTTTCATATTAAATTCAATAACATAAGAGGTAATTTAAATTGCTGTGTTCCTGCTAGGACGTTATCACGCGTCATTTTAGATGCTTTAATTTTTTCAGATTTGTAACTTTTTTGAGCTAGCTACGTCCCTGCATCACAGTATCTTTTCAATGTATGTTATACTATTTAACACAGTTTTTAACGTTAAACTTAATTTTAAACTAAAAATAGATCCAAAAACGAGTACTTTCAAAAACCTGAAAGAAATTTTAAAAACCTGAAGAAAATTTGCCAAAAACTAGTGGCAATCCTGACATATAATTTATTAAATGATTCTGGCAGGTTCTTCATAACTGTTTCATGTAACTTGTGGTATTATTAATCTTAATGTTTTTATTAAGTAATTTTTTTGCTGATTTTAAAATATTTGAGTGTTTACTGCTAAAATGTTTTAATTGAAAAAACATAAGTTTTATGAAAAATAATTTAGTTATGATTTGTAAAAAGTCAATTAGCTTTAGTAAAACGACTAATTTAATTAGGAAAAGGTTTTTTATTAGTCTATTTAATTCCCATTTTCATTCATGATACTAAAAACAAAAACCAAAAAGGATTGAACCAAGCGTGTGGTAATGAAAGGGTTTAAAAATTAATTTATTAGATCCATTACTTTTTAGGCCATAGGGAGGAAAATCACTTTTTCTATATCTGGATCTTAATTTGAATAGTTTTTCAGATCAGTACTAAACTATTTCTTTTATACAATTTTAATAGTTTTAGATTTTGAGAAACATCTGCATTTCATCACCTTTTTTCAGCTACTAGCTTTTTCCTGTTTAATTACAAATCAGTACATGAAAGTTAGTTTGATAGACTTCAACCATTATATACTTAAAATAAAATGGACTTGGTGACATACCATACAAACATGATGTGTATACTGAGTGAAAATCATCTTTAACTAACAAAATAAATTACTAGTACCTTAAAAATTTATATTATTAAATCTAAAATAAACTTAAGTGAAAAATTTTTTATTTTTATTTAGATTTAAACATCTATAAAAATAATTATTTATTTCTAAGTTAATTTTAAACAATGACAAAACTAAAAACATATAAACAATACAATTGGAAATATAACTAAAATTGATTCAACTAAAAACAGCCGTGTTGATGCTTATTTGACGTGCACTAACTAAACAATTTATTAGTTTTTTGAATGATCTATTTTAACTGATACATTTTTCCCAATTTGACATTCAACCAAATGAAATACACTTGCACACAAGGAAGTGGCAGTAAATTATCTATCAAAAAATATATCTTCTACTTTTTCTAGAAGAAGATAAAGTCTTTTTGTGCTTCTTAGTTTTCTTCTTCCGTAAGAAACCAATCGAATTTTTTTAATTTAATTATTCATATCTTAAAAAGATATGCTTGTTATGAAATTAAAGTAAAAAGCAGCTAACTTATAGCTTAGATTAATATCTAAAAAATTAAACCAACTTGTGAAAAAAGGATAACACCCCTTCACCCGTTAACCTTATAAAAAACCGATAAAAAGCTAAGTTTTTAAATTTTATTGACTCAAAGTTGCTAAAAGTTAAAAAGCTAATTTTTTTCACTGCCTTCTTATATGATTCGTCGGGCTTAAATTTTTTTTCAAAGTTTGATTTCAATGTCATGGCACTCAATGCACCCTGATGTCCATGTATAATTCATTTAATTTTTATTTATTTGAACATACTATATTAATCGTAATTCTTTACAAAAACTTAAACAGGTTTTATTTTGAAATTAATAAGACCATAAATTTACTAAATTAATACTTTTTGTTAACAATGTTAATAAAATGTTAAGCTACGAACCATAATGTATATGATTCCTTTTAGATGAAATGAAGAATCTCCGTAAGGAATATCTTCATGCTCAAGAAGAAGTAAAACGTATTCAGTCCATCCCACTTGTTATTGGTCAGTTTTTAGAAGCGGTAGATCAAAACAATGCTATTGTCGGTAGCACAACTGGGAGCAATTACTTTGTTAGAATTCTCAGTACTATTGACAGGTTATTTTTTAATATTTGAAGAGGCTAAATATTAACTTAGTTCTTGATTATTGTTATTATTACACATTCCAACGAACTTTTTTAGTTTGGATCTTTATTAACAAACCGTTAGCAAGCTTTTTTTTTTAAATCTACGATCAATTAAAAAAAAAAAAAGTATATTTTAATTAAATTTTTTGATACATTATTCAGTTTTTATTGCTGTTTTATTTTTACTTTAAATTGACTTATCGGATAAAAACAAAAATATATATTTTATTAGTAGATATTAAAGAAATTGCTTGCTAATGGTTTTTAATAATAATCCTAACTAAACAGGTTCGTTGGAATGTATAATAATATCAATTTGCATATTACTTATTAAATATTAATTTCAACACCACTTTTTATTTTTTACATTATATCTTAGTCAAATAAAAAAAGTAATGTACAAGTTGTTGTTATTATTGTAATTTGACCGTCGAGACATAAGTGTTCATTAAAAATAAAGTTATTGAGTGCTACTTAATACTAAACTTAATGTATATTATCAAATAATAATTTGCAAACTAGTAATAACAATTTTTAAGTTTCTTAATTAGAATTATATTATTCAATTCATAAACTTGAAGTCTTATAAATATATAAACCTTGCTGTATTTACAACACGTTTGTAAAGTTGTTGGTGAAATTTATTTTTGCAAAATTGCCCAAGAACTACAGTAAATATCTTTCTTTTTCTTTTAGTTATAACAGTAATTTATTTTTGTTTAAAAATTATTCTGTTGTTTTCAAATCAAGAATAATTTTAATTTCTTTTAGAAGCTTTGCCCCTTTTAAAAAAGAAGTACATTTGCTTAAAGTATAAATGTGTCTTCCTAAATGTTTAAAGATTTACTTAAAAGAAATTTAAAAAAAAGTTTACGGACTGTCCTTAAACCATTTACTTTGGTTATCAAAACCATACGGCACAACTAATAAATTTATATATTACTAATGTTACATTACTTTTCTCATGTAATATTAATAATATTTTTAACTTTTTTTTTCTTTTTCTAAGCATTTACCTCAATTGCCGTCTCTAGGTATTAATCATCCGTCTATAAATACAATTGTTTAAAAAAAAGTTATACATAGGCTTGGTTTTTTATTATCATAAATCCACAATCTAACAGGGAACTGCTGAAGCCGAATTCCTCGGTAGCACTTCATAAGCACAGCAACGCATTGGTAGACGTGTTGCCTCCCGAAGCAGACAGCAGTATAACCATGCTTTCTGCTGGTACGTTTTGTTTTTCTTATTGGACAGTATTATACAGTAAAAAAATTCTGATATTGTGTTTTTTTTCAAGATGAAAAGCCGGATATTTCATATTCGGACATTGGAGGCATGGATATTCAAAAGCAAGAAGTAAAAGAAGCTGTTGAGCTTCCACTCACCCATTTTGAACTTTACAAGCAAGTACGTTAAGAAAAGAGTTTTTTATGGAGTGTAAATTTTGTGTGTGAATTGAGCTTTTCAATTACTATAAACTATAACTGTATTTTTTTATTTAACCAAGTAAATCAATATACGTAAATATCTTGAATGTATTTAGATATAGATATTTGTTTTAACTATAAAATATTGCTCATTATACTGTAATGTAGAAAGTATATTTAAAAATAATACTAAAAGTGCAAATTACATAAACAACATTGCTCAGTGCAATATACTATATTATTATTATTTCACAAGGTCGGAATTTTTCCCACTGAAACCTTGTAATAGACAGAAAATTTATTTTTTTATTATTTAGATAAATTCAAGATATAAGTTTTTGAATTGAATTTTGAATAGCGGTTATAAAGAATTTTTAAAACCAATCTTCGTGAACAATTTCATTTGGCATTTCTATTAGTTAAAACATTGTTTAGTATTATCAAAAGCAAACAAAAAGTAAATAAAATTAAGCATTAGACTGAAAAAAATCTTGAATTTTGCATTAATCAGAAAATTTTTATCTTAGGAAAACGTTTATAACAAGACTAAATAAAATTATCGTATTAAACACTATGATTTGAAAACGGTAAATAAAGAGTGATAAAATATTGAAATTTAATATATATGCTTCAATTATAAACCAACAAAAACTGTTTTTCTTTCAATGAATTACATGAACGTTATTTATCTTATTATTTATACCTCTTGCAAATTGGCTTAGTGTTTGATTAAACTTGATGAAGTGTTTGTTGATAATCAACGTCAGAGAAAAAGTTAATCTTAGACAAGGAACTATTTTTTCTGTTTTAAAATATAAGTAGTTTTTAATTGTTTTGTAGTTTATAAAGTTTGATTTTTTCTATCATAGTTACTCTTATTGGTTTTACATGTAATATATTTTGAGTGCACAATACTTGAAAAAAAAAGTTTTCAAACTGAAATTATTTATTAATGTCTGAAAGATGAACAATAAAATCATTTATATTATTTTGAATTAAGTTTTGTATTTGTAAAGAGTTTTTATGTTTTTGTATTGATTTATTAACCTTCAATTACATCTTAAATATAATTTTTAGTATTTAATGGTGTTAAAGCTCTTTTTTTAATCTATTTATTTTTATTTTTTTAGTGTATCTTGAAGTGTATAAGCTCGTTACATTTGATTATTTTTCATAATTAACCTTTTGTATTTTTTATTTACTTAACTTGTTGTTGCTCCAGCTGGATTTCGCTTCAAGCATGTACAAAACTGTAGAGTAATTAAAAAAAAAACTTGGAGGGTAGTTAATTTTGAAAACAACTGTTTAACTTTATGTTAAAGATAAGCTTAAGTTAACACGTTGTAATCACTTTTTACTCGTTTAAATTTAAACAGATAGGAATAGATCCACCAAGAGGAGTGCTCATGTACGGACCACCCGGTTGCGGTAAAACGATGCTTGCCAAGGCGGTGGCGCATCACACAACCGCCTCCTTCATTCGCGTCGTCGGCAGCGAGTTTGTGCAGAAATATCTCGGCGAAGGTCCCAGAATGGTCAGGGATGTGTTCAGGCTGGCCAAAGAAAATTCCCCGGCCATAATCTTCATCGATGAAATAGACGCAATTGCAACCAAGCGGTTCGATGCTCAGACTGGAGGTAATTCACTTTTTTGACTAGAGCATGTGTATTATTTGAACTATAAATAAACTAAAATTTAACTTACAGCTGATCGTGAAGTGCAACGTATTTTGTTAGAACTGCTCAATCAAATGGATGGTTTTGACCAATCTGTCAACGTTAAGGTGATATTTGTTTAGCCTAATTTATCATTACTTGAAAAGAACAAAAGAACTTATGTGTAGTTTTTTCAAAACCTTACTTCAACAACACTTTTCAATATTTGTATTAAATAACAAATCCTATCATTTTTACAGGTTATAATGGCAACAAATAGAGCTGACACATTGGACCCAGCCTTGTTGAGACCTGGAAGATTGGATAGAAAAATAGAGTTTCCTCTACCTGACAGGCGTCAAAAGCGACTTGTGTTTTCCACAATCACCGGAAAAATGAATCTCAGCGACGAAGTTGATCTTGAAGATTGTTAGTTACCTATAATTTTATGAAAATAACATCTTTTTAAACATATGTAAAGTAAATAGTATTTAATTACGGAATAAAATGTATGTCTGAATAGGTTAAAATTTAAAAAAACTGAAGTTTCTTGATTGTACTTTATTTGATTGATCTTTGATTGATCTTTATTTGCTTAGTCTAGGACTAGTTTTTAGATATATATGCAATGTTTATCTTAATTGTGTGATAAAATGTACTTAGATTAAGCTTATGATTTAAAAAGCAAAGCAGTTAGATTTCTGATTAGAATGCGTTTAAGCACAAATAGTATACAAGACTTTTTTTTTTTGAAATTTATTATTATACAAATTTTACGAAATGGACTTATCATTAATATTTAATTAGTATTTGATTCAAACTTCAAAATAATAATATTTATATAAAAATTTAGTATAATCGGAATTTTTTTCTTTAAACTTGGTACAAATTTCTAGTACTTTTTGAGAGTTTTCATTTTATTTTGTTTAATGAAAAAAGTATTAAAAGAAAAATCAGTACTTAAGATGTAATAAATAGTTACATTTTACTTTGTAAATATTTCCTTAGTTCAGTAAAATAATTGAATTTTGTTCTCGATTAAAGATTAAAGCATGCTTTAAATAAAATCGTTTTTTTTTTATTATTTAAAAAATAAAGATTGTCGAAGAGTGCGTCTACTCTTATTCAGCAAAAAAATTTTTGCTTTATTTCTACTCATTTATAGGCAAAAATATGTTAAAAAGTAGAAAACACCTTTATGCTGGAGCTCTTTCAAGTTCAGCATAATTTGAATGTGTAGATTTCTTTCAAACCAGACTACATAAATTTTGGCAAGAAATTTTTTGTGTAGAGTTGACATTTAAGTGGAATAAGTTTTAGGTATTGTAATAATACACTTAATTTTGATGTTTGCCTTCTTTTGTTATTTTTAATTTTGTGTGTAGTTGGTTTAGAGGTTAATATACTTAAAAAGAAATAGATATGATATGGTAAGTAACTCAAATTTTACTAAGTATTTGCTAATGATAGAAATAATCCAACTATCAGGTACTTTTATGTCCTGTACACATTTAAAAGTTTTATAAGTTATTTATTATTCTTAACCTTATGTAGAAATTTTATCCAATAAATATTTTAGATTTAAGATGCTATCAGTTGATTTTTCTAACGTTCTTAAATTGATAATTTTAGTGTTATAAACCTTAAATATTAAGATTTTTTTTTTACCATATCTAGTAAATACAAAGTAATTTTATAAATTCCGATACTAGCTTTGTTCGTTACTGATTTGTGTTTATATTCGCAATATGTGCAGCAAAGTTTTACTTTCAGTTGTGGCTCGCCCTGACAAAATTTCAGCAGCCGACATCAACGCGATTTGCCAGGAAGCCGGAATGCTAGCAGTGCGTGAAAACCGCTACATTGTCCTGAGCAAGGACTTTGAAAAAGCATACAAAACTCAAATGAAAAAAGATGAACTTGAAATGGACTTCTACAAATAAATGTTTTAAAAAGTGCCAATATTTGTTGTAAAATTTAAAGATTTTTTGTGAACTGCTTAGTTTTTGTTTTTAACAGTTCAAACATTACTAATATATGTAAAATACATTTCTCTATGTTTATAAATATGTTTTGCTTGGTTAAACTTTTATTTAAAAAAAAGAAATTTTAAAAAAATGTGTTAAAATTATTATTTTAAACAACAAAATAATAACATTTATTTTTTTAGTAAAATTTTAGATGTAGTCATGTTATATCTTTATAAAGTTGTAAATTAATAAATGAGTATGACTTTTTTCACACAAGAGCTGTCAGTTTTCATATTATTGAAAAAGTTTTTTTAACAATTTAAGCTTCCTAAAATTACACAATTATTTTTTTTGTAAGAAATTGAACTAAGGTTTTAAATCTTTTTAATGTTATGACCTATAATTTTTCGACTACTTTTCAGCACAATTTCAAGAAGCAAAGTATACAGTAGTAGTTTTTGATGACAGTTCAGCAACTAATAACAATAATTCTCCATTCTATTATCAAAAGGGATTATTTTGTAATCAGTAACCATTTGCGACTTGAATTCACAACATTTACAATTTAAATTTTATTTATTTTTTACCTAAACTGTTTTCAAAACTTAAATTAAAATGTTTTCTAAAACAGTTAAAAACGTTTAAATTCTATAGATTGTGATTTAGGTATAAAAGGTTTCTTTAAACAAGCTACTGTAACAAAAATGAGATGCTTCGGTTTTTCTCGTCTGGATAGTATTGGTTCTTAGCTGTTGAGTCTATTTCGAGCTTCAAAATATTTGAGTTGGAAGTAAAAGTTTGTACAAGTTATCGAAAATAGCACTACGCTTTGAACTTAACAATCCACAACTCTTCGAACCGTTTGACGAGATGTCTTCTATGCAGAAGATGCTCTGGTCTACACAGCAGGTATACTTGTAAATGAAATTTACAACACTTTTACTAGAACACTGGTAAGTTTGACTTCTTATTAACTGTGTTCATTCTGGTTGTTATATATAGTAACCGTTGATTTTTAGGGTGCTGATAAAAACGGTGACCTGTAAGTTTTCTAGCACCATGTAACTTTCATGCTGGCACCATTCGATTAATAAAAACTAGCCCAGTGCAAACTGTATTGGAGCCAGAAAATGCATTTTTTTTCTTAGAAATTTTGCATATGAAAAATTTAAGGAAAGTTTTATGGATGCTCTTCTTCATTTTTTGAAAAAAAAAACGATAAATTCAATAAACTGGCCCGCGAGGTGTTTTCAGTTTGGATTAAACTAGTTATAAACAAATAAAGTCAAGCACTTAACAACAAATGTTTTGAACAGTGTTCTTAATTTTATATTAAGTTAACATAAAATGCGTCGGCATGCTCCAGTTGTTTAACGTGTTTTTGTTATTAAAGGTATTTATGACTTATAGTGTTAAAGTAAAATTTAATCTATCGCCAAATTGTTTTTTTCAAAAAATTGATAAAATAGTTCTTTAAGTTACTAAAACCGGTTTTTTAGCCTACTTACCCTTGCATTAAATCTTACAAAATAAAAATTTTATTTTAAAAGATCTTTATTGACACAGAATAGCGAAATTACGAGGAAAGCGAATATTTTTAATGCGCCAATTAGATAAAGTTATTTATTTCTAACCTATAGTATCGCTTTTTTTATGTAAAAAGGAAGAGGTGTTACTAATTTGAATATATAACCTAAAACTAATGATGCGCGTTTCACCGAAGCTCCTAATTAATATTTTCTTAGTTTTGTTAATCTTTATATAGTTCAGTTGATATTCAGATTTCTCAATAGTGTTAATACCAATTTTTGTAGATTATTATTATTTTCTTAATTAATTGACAAAAAATTCTGAAACGTGTTTATCTAGGGCAGGGGTCGGCAAACTGCTGCCCGCGAAGGGTAAATCTGCGGCCCGCAAGCAAGTTATATTTTTGAATGGAATGCGGCCCGCGAGCATGTAAATGTGGCCCACTGAGCAAAAATATACTTCAAATTTGTTTGATAAATTTAGTTTTAAGTTCCTGTATAACATTTTGAAACAATTAAAAGACTTAACTGGTTAGAATTCTATCAGATTTTTTTTAAATTTCATAATAACTTTCTTCTTACAACAGCAAATTATTTTCTGAAAAAAGAGTGTAAAAAGTGCTTTGAATTAGTAAGATAGTTATATAATACTTATTTGATAAAAATTAAATGCAAATGTTTCCGTTTTGTACAAAAGTAATGCACAGTAATTAACTAAAATGTCATTTTTTTACAGATTCTTTTTTTTACACGTTTTTTATACCTAAGTTTCTATTACAAATGTTTTAGTTCTAAATTTTATATTCTAGCTTACACAAAAATATTGAGGATAAGATTGATAATAATAAGAAATAAGGTTAATTTTATTTTGGTTTCGACACCTTTGATTTTTTAGAAGTTTTCTTTGCATTTTAAATTAATTCCTATGCACACCAATGAACAAAGATTCTCATATTTTAAAACAATTTTTATTTAATACTTAACGAGATAAAAATTTGTTTATGCATAGTTTTCTAACATTATTGTTTCTACATGTAATATCCAAGTGTGTATAGGCACATTTAAAACAATATATATGACATAAATTAAAAAAAGGTTTTGTTAGTATAATTTTTGATTTTTCAAATCATGTTTTATAGCAAAGTAAGTTAATTTTTATGCGTTGCATACTAATATAAACAGTTGCTGGCTGTTTTTTGGAACTATCTATTTAATAAAAACTAGACTGAGAAATGGTAATTTATTAAGTTTGTACATTTTTAATCAATATAGTTCTAATTCGATCAAATAAACAAGTAAAAATTTCCACACACTCAGACTATGACTATTTGAAGACTTCAAATCTCAGGCCAATTTAGTCACTTTTCAGTTTTTGGCTTGAATTTCTATTTGTATGCTAAAATATTAGGCTAGTTTTGGTCACTCGGACTGACGTTTTTTCTTTAAAGAGTGATAAATTAAATTTATGATGTATGTTTTGTTCAATGCAAGTCTTGGTTTGAATTAAAATATACTTTAAATTTTACGTCTTTTAGCTGATATAATTTGAATTATTATTTATACTAATTGTATACATATAAGTGTGAACAATTAGTGTTGTCAAACAATCCCGAAAAAGCTTGGAAATTGAGAATTTATACTTTAAAAATCTGAAAAAGCCTTGAATTTGAGAATTATCGAAAACACCTGGAACTTTAAACAGTTTTTACATGTAAAGTAATGAAATTTCGATTTAACACAAAAATCTACCATATAAATATCTTTTATTAAAAAACACATTTAAAGTATCTTAACAGTATCTTTTAAATTTTTCTATTTTATTTAAGACCGTTTTTTTTACCTTAAACTTAAATATATACTAAAAATAGAAGCAAGAAGTTGTAGTTATTGGTGCATTGCACCTTTGCTTTTAAAATGTCTCTACCTATTGTTGTGCTTTGTATTGGAAATAAACCTAGAAATTCTTTTAAACGTTAAAATAAGTGAAACCAACTGTAATAAAAGCTCTAAAATTAGAAATATCTATTGTTTCAGTTCTCGCATCTTAACAGATTGATTCAAGTCCTAATTTGGTTTATGCGGCTTTATAATTTTCAGACATTTCCTAAACACGACTTCTTGTTGATATTGAAGAAATAAACAAAAGTATTTTACTAATGCAAACACAAACTATTTAGATAAGTTTTCAGCTTTTAACGGTTTCTTTTTTTAGTAATTACTTTTGCTACTTTATAACTTGCCTAAACAGTTTTTTCTGATCAGTCTGTAGTAACTGAAAATAATTATGTGCTTTGTTGAAACTGACTTAAACGATTTTTTTTTGTTTCTCGCAATAATTCCCAAACTAACGTATTATAGTTCTTATAGCTCGTCTTATAATTCACATTTGCTCATTTTAAACGCAATATTTTTATTGCAGATAAAGAATTGTTATAATGCTCAATAAAAACTAGGTTTTTCTAATTCATTAAGATTAATAAATTTTTATACATTTGTTTAAAATGTTTGACAACTTTACTGTCTATTCAAGCTGAACTACAAATTTTTTTTTAATTAAAGTACCCTCTCGCTTATTTACGCACATTGTGTCCCCTGAAAAATGCGTAAAGATACGAGAGATTGTAAAGGTACCAAGACAGGTGAGAGGTACCAAACATATTAACTATAATGGCTGTTTTCTAGCTAAAACTAGACTGAGGACTTTTTCAATTTTAACAACTTGTTAACTTAATTTATAAATATGAAAACAAAAGATAAAACTATACATATATTAAAAAAAAAGGATTTGAATTTATATAAAACCTATTATATAAAACATCAAAAGAATATTAGTGATATGTTTACTAAAAAAAACAATTAAGATTTGTGTTCAGTGTAAGCTCTATATTTATTAAGTACCACTGCTACTTTTTGCTAGGAAGTTTTATTAGATTTTTTTTTTGATGTTTATTCATGTATAGATCAAGAGTGCTGTATTATTTATTTGTGTTTTAAACTCTCATTATTTCATTATACTTTTATTATTTAACACAGTCGAATTTCTTTCAAAATTATAATAAAATTTCTAAATGTTAACAAATTTTATGATATAATGAGATAGAACTAAATGTTATCAATTGGTCAAGGAACATAAGTTTACAAAGACAAAAGGTATAGAGAGGTGAGTTAGCATTTGAAAACATATTTTAAAATAAAAGATCAATAAACCTAATTTGTGCAATATTAAAAAAAACTAAATTTTTATTTTTTGATTATTTTAGAATTCTAAAATTCGTAACTATTAACAATGAATTAATTATATACAGTAACCTTTCGCATATTTACGCACTCATGACGTTACGCACTCTCGTTTAAACTTTGGTATTTCTTTATTTTGTTAGTTTTATTTTAAACAGGGTTGCCAAACAAACAGGGTAGTTTAATTTTTTTTCAAATTCAGACTAGGTTAAATCTTTTTAAGAAATTTTTAAAAAACTCAGGTGTATCTAAAACTTTTATTTCAAACACTATGAATAAATCTACGAATTTTCAAAATAGTTTTTATGACTGTAGTGTAATTTACTAATTGTAATTTTTGTCTATTTACATATTGTACTTTTTATAATAAAAATATATTAGTTATGTATTTAAGCTTGATTAACAGAAAGTTTTTAGATTTTCAACTTATATTAAACTTTTAATATAATTTAGACATTTTTACTTTTTAAGTGGCAACCGTGTAAAAGACTATTTAATTACGAATAAGGTATTTTATTAAAGTATTCCAGCTTTAGTTATGCTAAATTTTTTTATTTATGTTTATCTACAGTATAAATAGGTCTTGATTTTATTTAATTGACTAATTACTGAATTAATATTGTAAACTATTTAAGTCACAAAAACAATTTCTAAAGTTAACATTTTTTTAAATATGAAAAGGTGGTTCATGATATAAAAAATGTATAAAAGTGACCCATAAATGTTTTTCAAGGTCGGTTTTTATAGAGACTTCCGTTGTAATCAAAATAAAAAAGTATTTGTTAAGTCTAACTTATTAAGTATCTAAGAAAGTACATATTTTATTAAGACTTAAGTATATTAAACAATGTAAATTATATCACAATAGATATTTATACATTTAATTGGCATTCTATGTGTGGCTAAAAGTCATTTAAAGTTACTAAGTGAATAAAAATAAAACTATCTCTGGTGTAACCAAAACTAAAGCCAAAAGATTATTAAAAAATCACTAAAACTAAAACTGTGGCCCACGAAAATTTTGAAAACTTGAAATTTGGCCCGCGAGCACCAACTGCCTGCCGACCCCTGATCTAGGGTTTTTTAACAAATTACTACATTCGAAAAGACATCATTAAAAACAACCAATCCTATAGCAAAAAACAAAAAATAAATACAAAACTAATATTTAGTTGTAGAATGGTTTATTGATTCTCGGAAAGGTGCAGTCAATAGTTTAATTTTAAAAAAAACTTGCTTGGACTTTACAAATAATTTTTAAACATAAAAATTATTTGAAAATATCTTTTATTAATGAGTTATGCTAGCTTTGTTAAAAAATATTTATAATTTAGTAAAAAAAAATGTTGTATGCTAGTATAAAACTTAAGAAAACTAGACCCTGGCCATTTATTTTTTATAATCCATTTATTTAACTTATCGTAAAAAACTGACTTAAGTAAATAGTATACAGAAAAAGTTATATATAGACACAATTTTCTGATGCAGTATTTATATGAAGAAAAAAGATATTCGTTTTGCTTTTAGTTTGAAAAATTAAGTGCTAAGGGCTTAATTAAAACTTAACATTATAACTAAGTTTTTATAGTTATTAAATTACTTAATTATATTTCAGAAATTTCCTGAAAATAAGATTTATAATTAATCGAATTTTTATTGCTCAATCAAACAAAAGATTTTAATGCAATTACAAAAATAGGATACTTTAAACTTCATATTCTTGGTTAAAAACAAGTAATCTACCGGATCTAAATATACTTTACTGTATTAAAAATGTTCTATAAAGGTTTTATTAACTTTAAATAAACCAAAGTAGTTTTATATAGGTATTTTTAATGTCCTTAAGTTTAAAATTTTTAGTAAGTTGTAACCATTTAATTTGAAGCAATCGTAAAGTTAGTGATAGGGATTGCGCGAACGCATGTTCACCTTGTGATAAATTGTACGGCCGAGTTGTTCACATTTGGAACAATCGCAGAGGTCAGTTTCACCAATGTGCAATGACGTAACCTCGCCCTAAGTCAACAGCCTGCCTGATTGCTGTTAAGACGTAAGTTTAATTAATCATAAATTAGTCTATGCGCATCCAAAAAGCAAGAATCTTTAGTTTGTGGCTTCTTTTGCGACTTCAGGATACGAGAAAAAGTAGTGCAAATGAGACAGTATAAGTAAAAATAGGTCGCTTCGTTTAACTGATTTGAACAATAAACATAACGTGTTTTTTTTTATAAAGAAAACTCTTACAACCATTTCAATACTTTCCATGCTTTTCTTTTTGTTAGAAACTGTAATTTTAGAGTATAAAATTGTTACACATATCCTTATTATATGATTCAACTCAGCGGCTTCATGTGGGGGTTAGAATTGTAGCAGATGCTTCACCTAAAAAATTAAAAAACTGGTAATAATTTTCACAATATTTAACTGTTTTAATGGTTATTTTCAAATAAACTGTTGTTTAAAAAAAGTTTGCTGTATTTGTAGTATTATTATCTTATAAATTAATTTTTTAAGACATCAAATCAATTATTTCCTAATAGTTAAAAATACCCTAGCACCAGACACCACGTTTCGCCACTGATTTGACGAACTGTTTTAGCACCAAAAAGTTTTACAAAAATAAAGTACATACAGCTTTAAATTAATATTATAATTACGAGTGTTATTAATAAAACTGACATTTCTTGATTATCTATCTCAGTAGAAATACTCTTTTTTTCAAAAACTTTATTTTTTGACAAAAAGTACCTCCCAGTTTGCTGACCCTGACCTGAGAAAAATTAAAGGCTTTTTTATATGTATATACGGAAGGCGCGCAAATGCAGCCGTTCGTTTACCATAAATTGTAAGACCGATTTCGAACAATCGCAAAATTCAGCTTTAACAATTTTTAGTGTTTAATCCTCGCTCTAGTCCAGGGTGTCCCAAAGTGGGCATGACAGATATTTAGAGGGCAATGAGTAGTAAAGGGTGGGGTTACGAGCAGTAAAGGAGCCACAGGGGGTCATGAGATCATAATTTGAAACTTACACTATAAATTCTAGAGTTGATGATGAAGAGCAAAAAAAAAAGGTATTAAGTGTTTTTAATGGTAGTTTTTTGAGCAATCTCGTTGAAGGGGGCAATAGCGTTTTTAACTTTTTTTAAAGGGGGCCATTTGAAAAAAAAAGTTTGGGAAATCCTGTTCTAGACTAACTGTCTGCCTGATTACAGTTTAGGCATCACCAAGTAAGTTTAATTGTAGAGGTATCAAATTCTAACCAAACTTTATGTTGTGTTCTATCGATTTGATTATTTTATATCTTTTGTATTGTACGTCACAAGTTATGAGAAATTTAGTGGGGTAGAAACAGAAAATGAAATAAACTTTGAATTTGTGCACTAAATCATTGGTAATTCACGAAATTTAAGCCTGTGTACACTAAACTGAAATAAGGAAATCTTTGCACCCCAAAATTAAAACTCCCTTAAAACAAGCCAAAGACTTTTTAATTTACTTTCTTGCTCTTCATCATACATTCCAGAATTTTAATATAGCTTTAAAACAAATTTCGTGCACCCTGTGAAGAACTGTATACTTTTTTACTATATATAAAGTGAGTAAAAAAGTTTAGCTACAGATTTGCAACAGCTTACCAGTCTTCGCCATGCACCAGAACTATTGTTAATTATTTTTTCAAACTTCTTCAGGGAATACACCAAATAAAAAACTAGTTCAAAATAGTAAATAACATTATCTTAATAAAGTAAAAAGTTGTTAGATGTAGATTGAAAAAGCATTGTACAATAAATAAATCATTAAAATGCTTTATCATGTTATTTTTGAACACAAAAATAAACTTCAAAAATAATAACTTGTGAAATATTATTGTGTAAAATTAATATTTCTATAAAGTTTTAGCTGGTAAAAGACCTCTCGGTCATCGAGCGCACACCCAACTTAAATGAAAACTGTAATGAGCGATACAAGAAAAAAAACTTTTTAGTCAGAATTTATTTGTTAAAAAAAAAAAACTATGAAATATAAGACTATAATACTTTAATATTTTCAATAATTTTCTAAACAAGAAATATCTATAAAAAAAATTTACATAACTTATTCTAACATTAGAGAAACTTAAAATATATATTGTTCTCTATGTTAAAACTCTAAAGAAGAGATTAACTCATAAGTACTATAAAGTTTTATTTTTATAAAACTATTTTGTTGATCTAGTACTGTAAGATTTTATTGATAAATTATTTATTAAGTTTTTAAAACTTAAACTTTTAATTATTTATTGATATGAAGCGAAAAAAAAAGATTGAAATCTGAGAACTTTTTAGATTATAATGTATTATGTGCAGCACACTTGTTAGAAAATAATTGCACAAAAGGCACACTTTTTTTTTTTAACTTTGAATCACACATTGTCACACACTCAGCTACTCCTGATAATTCAGACTAATTTGAAATTTTAAAAAACTCAAGCTGACTTAGTCCAACTCAGCCTAGTTTAAATTTATTTTCAAAACTAAGTCTAGTTTTGAAATTTTCTTAAATATCGATTTATTTTTTACTACGACCTTAATTTTCTTTAAAAATGTTTTTTTTACTCTTTTGTTAGTTTTTATTTGATATTTTAAAAGTACTAAGCATGATAACAGTAATTTAAGTTTTTTCTCAAATTAGTTTTATACTATTTTTTTAAAAATCATGCTAGCTTGATGTAATTCAAGCTAGATTTTGGTCACTCAGGCTATATATTACTTATACTACCTCATTCAAGTTCAGTAGATCAGTATTTATGGAGAAGCAGTTTTTTAGGCTCAGAGCAAGTACAAGAGAAATTTATTACACAACTGTTTGTTGCAAAACTGTTTTGTTTTTCAATATTGTAATTAGTTCTTCTAGAAATAAAATTTACATATTACTGGGCCCTGCTTTTACAGTTTTCAAGTTTAAGTTTAAAACTATGTGTAATAATGTAGTAAATATTTAAGTGTTGTTTTTGATTGAAAATTGTCACAGTTTGCAATACAATTTTTGTTGAAGAGATAAATGATTATTTTTCATAGAAAAAACGTTTTTTTTGATATCGCTGATAACTGTTTTACACACAATTAGTGTCAGTTATCAAAGCAAATAAATTTTATTAGCAAAATTTTATAAGATTTTATAAGTATAACCATTATGGCGTATCAAATAAACTAAATAAAAGCAAACTAAAAATATGAACAGACAAATTTTGACCGGGATTATTTGCATCAGCTGTCAGCAGTATAGAAAAATAAAAAAAGTCAGTTAGTTTTTTATAATTATAAAAAGCAAAAGAGATTTTGTATAAATGTTAAAAATGTCTAAAGTTATAATTTGTTTTAATTTTACAGTTATTTAAGTAGCTAATCAAATGGTCTTATAAAATAATAACTGTTTAAAATGACTACTGCTGCACCCATATTACACAGCTTGGAAATTTTGGAGAAAGAGTTTGAGAAAGCCTATGTTGATCTTGATGTGTTAGTAACTGATTATGAGAGCTTTGAATTCAGTGATGATCACATAGAAACAGTACAAACTCTAATGAAAACTATGTCATTATGCTTTTCTCAGCTTTGTCACAAAACTCAAATGACTGCTATCAGTAATGCAAAGTTAGAGGTAAGTATTCTTATACTTAATAAACATTTTTTTAAATAGATGATAGTCACCCTTTAGTGGACGGTTATAGAATATATTTATCCAGTATTGTTTATTTTTCATCAGGTAGTTAGCTTCTACTTTTATAAAAAAAAAACTAAGCTTTTTTATTTTCCTTTTGCAAAAACAGTTTTTCTTGCATTTTAAAGTATTGTTATATTAGTATTTACTTTTATATCAACTTGTTTTTAGTTGTTTAGTTTAAAAATCATTAGGATAATGTAATTTAAAATATTTGAAAAAAAAGCTAACAGTGTGTATTTGTTTGATCTGTTAAGCATAAATCCTTGATTTAAAAAAATCTAGTATTAATGTTGTTTTTGATGCTCTTTTTTTACATTTTCAAGTTAGTTTTATTTTTTTAAATTTGCTAAATACAGAGTAAAGCTCACTAACCCTGCGAAAAAAACTATCATTTAAAAAACTTTTACCTAAAATGTATATTTTTAAAGTCATGCAATACCAACTAAGAATTACAAATTTCTAATATGAACTTTTTTTCAAGTTTTGATGTAACATAAGTATATTTTAAGCTTATTTTGAAAATTACTATTAAATCGTTTCTAGAACATTGAAGCTATCTTAAAGTAGTTTAGGTAAACAATTGTTGTTTAGTTATTAGATTAAAAAACAGTAGAGTTCTTCAAGTTATCAGTAAAATTTAGCTAGAATTTTTATTAGTGTTTTATTTATGACAAGCTTTTGATTTTCACAAATAACTATGTTTTTGAAGTTTTTATATAGTATTCTATCTAATGTTTATTACTGTGTTAAGTTATTTTAAAATAAGGAACTTTTCTATGCTTTTAGTTTTTTAAGTTTGTAGTTACAACCATGTGATAAATAACTGACTTTTTTTATTTTTTTTATTTTTTAATTAATATAGGCTGTTTTATTGGACACCAAAGAAAATTTGTTAGATGCCAGGTCAAAACATTGTGCATCTGAAGCTAAACTTATGAAAATTATCAAACAGCCTGAAAAACAAGAAAATATGTCTAATGGTCAAAAAACCTGTGATTCAGAAGAAAAAACTTCGGATCTTCCTACAAGTACAGTTTGTATATTTGTATTGTCTAATACATATTAACTTAAATAAAATAAATAGAAAATAATCAATATTTTTTGCTTATTATGAGTTTATACTTTTATTTAATCTGAGTTACATATTCATCGTTTAAACTTTGTCAGTTTAAATTATAAAACTCCTATTTAAATATATTAAATTCAAATATTTAAAGTTTTATAAAATCAAAAAGTGAAATTTCAAATTTCATAAATTTTAAATTATCTAATTTTAAGTTACAACATCTCAAATTATAACAATTGCTATTTTGATAGTTGAGATTACAATAACAAAAACAGCTAAATGATTATTATAATTAAGTTAGTGTTATTTTTCAACATCAACTATAACAACATAATTTAATTATTAAATACCAGTTCATACAGAAATATATATCTTTATTAGCTAGTTTCAACCTGACATTTGTCATCACCAAAATACAACTAAAAATAAAATAAAATACTGTTTAAAAACTAAAAAATCATGTTCAACAAAAACAAATAAACATTATACTAACAATAAAATAATTGTATTAAGTAAATAAAGTTTAACTTCATAAAATGGAATATACTTATATAACACATTATTCATAAAACAAAACTAAACAACTAGTCAAAATTGTTTGTTAATGTGTGGGTAATTCCGGTTTAATTAATTTCTTATTCAAAATTGAATTACAGTTTTTTACCAAGATTGCTTAATTAAAACAGGTTTCAAATATTTTTTACATTTTTGATATGTTAAAGTTATTGACCATTAGTTTTAATTTTTAAACTAGGTAAAATTTAATATGACGTCTGATACAGCTGTTTACCTTCAAAGATTAATCCAATGTGTTGAATGCTTCTATCCTTTTAGCATATATATTCATAGGCTACATTAAATTTAAATCATTAGGTGTTGTTTTTTTTTATCACTAAATTACTTACTGACTTTAGTTGCGGAGTAAATAACCTTGGAGTCCTAAACATATTTTAACAGCTTTTTTCCGGTGCATAACTTACTAAAAATATATAACAGAATGCATTTCATTTCTTTAAATTTATTTAAGAAACTTATCATAAAAGTATTATTTTCTTTAAATTTATTTAAGTACTTTCAAGTAGGACTCGTCAGAAATTGTTTCCTACTGGATTGGAATGAATACAAATTGAAATAAAATTATACTGCAGTTTAAAGTTTTAAGATATAAAATGACGTAATAATCAAATGTTAAAAATTAAATAAGTGCTAATGCTAAACAAATTTGGTATACTAATAAAATACCGATAAAATTTTAAATTAAAATATGCTTAAAAATAAAGTTTAATAAGAAACTAATTACTTTAAAATTACTAATATAAGGATTTAAAAAATCTAGTTTGGTAAACGAACTTTTTCTGCTTACATAAACTGGGCCTTAAAGATTGAATACATAAGGCTTCCAGAATATGCAATTGAAAATGCTTTAAAAATGATTGGCCCTCAGAAGTGTCCAGTATACTTAAAACTTCCTTACCTTGGAAATATTTATGAGAGGTTTTCTGAGAAAATTTCGGAGGAAATAAGCCAAGTTTTCAGCTCTGTTCATTTAAGAACAGTTTTGTATACTGATCGACTTAAAAATGGAATTTACAAAGATATTTCTCCCACCCATGAAAAAAGTAACATCATCTATAAATTTAGTTGTCACTGTGGTAGTGACTACGTAGGAAAAACATCTCAAAGGTTTCATATAAGAATCGATCAACATGTTCCAAAAGTCTTGAAAAGCTGGTTTGATGGCCGTTCGGAGAAACCAACTAAAAAATACTTCTAGGCGATTGGGCAACATTTGTTGGACAATCCTGAGTGTGTTAAAATTTATAAAAACGACAATTTTTCAGTCTTAGTGAGAGCGGAGAACTCTTTTCAATTGCATATTCTGGAAGCCTTATGTATTCAATCTTTAAGGCCCAGTTTATGTAAGCAGAAAAAGTTCGTTTACCAAACTAGATTTTTTAAATCCTTATATTAGTAATTTTAAAGTAATTAGTTTCTTGTTAAACTTTATTTTTAGCATAGTTTTAATTAAAAATTTTTATTGCTTCTTTATTTAGATTGTTTTAATTCTACCGAGTTTTATTAGTATACCAAATTTGTTTAGCATTAGCACTTATTTAATTTTTAACATTTGATTATTACGTCATTTTATATCTTAAAACTTTAAACTGCAGTATAATTTTATTTCAATTTGTATTCATTCCAATCCAGTAGGAAACAATTTCTGACGAGTCCTACTTGAAAGTACTTAAGTAAATTTAAAGAAAATAATACTTTTATGATAAGTTTCTTAAATAAATTTAAACATATTTTGTAACTAAATATTTTAATTTCTATACTCAATATTAGGTTTTTATATGTAAGGGATTTTAATAAAGCTTCTAAAATTTGTTTGACAAATTTAAATTTGAATTTAAACAGATTTCAGAATTAGATTCATTATACATTAATTATTATATGTTTTGGTTTTAAGAAAACAAATAGAGAGATCTCAACTGCTGGAGGAGAAGTAATATATTTATTCTTTCAAATATTTATTTTACAAACTAAGTTTCGGTCAAAGACCTCGTCAGTGCTTAAATAAATCATATTCAAATAGAATTTGATTCTTATTCAAATAGAATTCTATTTAAATAAGATTTATTTAAGCACTGAAGAGGTCTTTGACTGAAACTTAGTTTGTAAAATAAATTTTTGAAAGAATAAATATACATTAATTATTAATAAAAAAGCAACCCTCCATTTATTAGAGGGTAAACAGTTTTTAATGTTTTTAGGTTTACTAGACCCCATGGAACTTTTAAATAAAAAAAAATGGTATGTACAAGGCGTTGATTTTCAACTATAAAACTTCACATGCAGTTTTGTATCGTACAAAACTTTTATTAAACTAATAAGGTTTTAGTTTTTTTAGGGCTAACTTGACCCCATGAAACTTTGAAAAATATAGGTTAACTTACAAGACATAGATTGTCAACTATGAAACTTCACACAGTTTTGGATCATACTAGACGTTTTTGCAGAATTAAAAAAAAAATTTTTTTTGATTTTTGTAACTTTTCACAGGAAAAAATTAACATGAAAGTATTTTGCTTTAGTTTATAACTTTATATTTTAGTTTGTTAAAATTACTAAATTTTATTTTGAAATATTTTAAAAACTATTTTATTTTTCAAGTTTGTGTTTGTACTTTCTCTATGTGTTAAAAAGTTTTATTTAAGTTGTCTATAGACTTTTAATGAATTAATTATAAAAAAAAAACTTTTTTTTTCTTTTTTGCAGAAAAAAACTTCTATTTATGTAGTTTAATTTTTTGTTCTTTTATGTAGCAAAAATAGATAGAAATTAAACTTAATCAGAAAAATATCTACATGTCATGGTTTTTACAAATTACATTTTGATAAAGGCTATTTAAAATCTAGTTTTTTGAAAATCTACATAGCTTTGTTTTATTATAAGTATAATAATATTATTAAATATGTTGAAATTTATGTTGCATTTTTTTTTTTTAATTAATTCCTAAAAACTTAGCTTTTTTCACCCGATATAACCAATATTTTTTGCAATTTATTTAAGAAATATTAAGATTAAAATTTTAGCCTAACTAACTTAGTTGTTAAATATAGTTGTACTTTTTTGTACTTCTTATAATTAAATTTTTAACATAAGTAGCAAAATGTGAGGACTATGGAGTCATAAGAAAAGCAGAAATAAACTTTTTTGTGTACAGTTATTCCTCATTACTAAACATTTAATTTATTTTAAAGATTCAATGTAAGTACGTACTTTTATTTTTTTACTAATTGATTTTTTTAACTATTATGTTATCCCTAACCTTTACCCTCGGTCGGTAGCTTTTATTTCTTTCTTTTAATTAATTTATTTTTATTTATTCATTTTTCTTGTTTTTTTAGTTAAACATTTTTATTAGTTATTTTAATTTTTTTTACTATCATTGTTTCCCCTAACCCTTACCCTCAGTCAGTATCTTTATTTTCTTTTTATTTGTTTTTTCTTTATTTTTTACTCTCGTGCAAAATTGACCATTTGTTCAAAAAATTGTCTTCTTGCAATTTAGTCCCCTCGTGCAAATTTTTTTTCGTACTAATTTGTCATCGTGCAGTTTTGACCCGTTCCAGGTTAAATTGCCTCTGTATCTCGTATGACATCATCACGTGTAGTGGCTGATGTTTTTTGTTTACTTTGCAGATTTTTAACTTATTTTAGCTTGCTATGTCCTTATGGTATACAAGTATAAACAGTTAAAACGACAAAAATTAAAGTATTAAGAGATATATTTAAACACCTAATTAAGACTTAAAGCAAAGATCTTTAAATTTTCTAATTTCAGAAACTAAAAATCATTTGAAATTTTACTAAACTAAAATATTATGAATAAACCTAAGAGTTTTGTTGGTAAAATTAACTTTTATTTATAATACTTAATAAAAAAGGATAAAATGTAAGTGAGCTTTAACCCATCTCTAAAAATTAAGATGATGTTAAGAATTAGTTTAATTTTGTTTAAATGTAGATTATTTGATGGTACAAAATTCGATGAATAAACATGTCACTAAAATAAAACATACAATTAAAGTTTAAATGTTGTTATAATAACCATATAGATATTTTAGTTATGAAATTTAAATATTCAAAATTTGAATGGTAGTGCACCCTGTTTATCTAAAAATGTTTTGATTTTAAAGTTATATAAACTTATAATAAGAAGAAACATATATATTATTATTAAAAATATATATTAAACAATTATCCATTTTTGTTAATTACTTGTCGTTTTAATTAGTTGTGTTTTTTACAAATATATATTATTAATCTTATTATTAATTATTTATTTCAAAGTAACACTTTTTAATTATATGTATTTTTATCATTTTGTAAGTTTTCTTGAACTTCCTTTTTTTTTTAAATCAAGAATTGCCTCTAAAATATTTTCTTTAAATCATCTTAAATTGTGCACAAAGTGTTTTTGTGATAATTGCCACATGTAAAAAAAATCCAGCTAAAAACTCCATACTTGCATAATTAGGTCCCTACAGCTTGCATTAGGTTTGTTTTCAGAAAATCGAAACTCGCTAGTATAAAAATTTTACAGGTCATCTAAAATTTTGCACAGAGTGTTTTTAAGCTATTTGTCACATTGAGCTGAAAACTCAAAAGTTGCCGTTTTATAAGCACCCTATTTAATATAAATAATGATGTAATGGAGATTGTGTACATCTTTAATCCTAACGTGTGTAACTGTAGTAGCAAAAATAGATCAACGTTTATAAAAAAGTTCTTGATGTTATATTTATTTACTAGCTCCTTGATTTTTAATTATATTTTATTTTATTCAAAAAAGTAAGGTTTTGCAAACATAAGCTCTTAAATTACATTTTAGTACTACATATACTAAACAATAACTTGAGACAAGATTAATTTTAAAACATTTTTATTGAGCAAACAAGTGAAATATTTTTCAGCTAACCTAATTAACTTTTATTAGCAATTAATTTTAAAAGTAAACAGTTGTAGTTTTCACCAAAAAACACTCAATTAATAAATTAGATCAAATTAATCGCAGTTTATAATTAGATAAGTATAAATCAAATAGTATTTTAGCCAAGATAAGCATATGTACAAAAATAAAAGTAAAAACAAACAATAAGTAATATAAAATAAGCCACAAACTAGACAAAACATTTATAACAACTTATAAAGGTTAAATTTATAAACATAATGTTACTTCTTTTTGGTACTAACTTTAAATTAAAATTTTAGACAAGAGTTCATTTTGCAATAGATTTTATTTTTTGTGAACTTAAAATTTTTCAATCTACTCTTTTCTCAAGTTCATGTAGTTAACTAGACAGATTTGTGTAAAATAGTAAACTTAATAAAATTGTAAGATTATGCGTTATAATAGGTAAATAAAATTATATGTACTATGCAATGCTATTATAAAGTTGTTTAACAAAATTTAAATTATAAAAATAATGTTGCTTGCATAGTTAGGTCTAAACTTTTTAGAATCTTTATTTATAAAAACACTTCAAAACTTTCTCCAACTTGTATAAAAATCAATCAAATGCTTGTTTTACATACATCAGCTATTTTAAATAACCTACAATACACAACTTCCAAATAGAATTTTATTTTTCGTTTTCTGTCAAATAATTAGCATATTTTACTTCTAAGTAGCTTGTGAAGCATTATATAACTATTTTAAGCTTTAGTATGACATATCTAAGTTGGTGAAACAAAATTTAAACTTATTTTTGGTTCCAGAAAGATGAACCACCAAGTTTTAATAACACTATGCTTAATGAAACTAGATTGAAAGTTGAATTATCTTTGTTTAAAGAAGAAAATGATAAATTTAAAACGACGCTACAACAAGTAGAAAGTGAACTTTTTGGTGCTCGTTTAGCTTCAAAGTACCTTGACAAAGAACTAGCTGGCAGGTTGGTTGTATAAACATAAATATATCTTAAGTGTGAAACATAACTTACACTTTAAAACTGTATAGATAAATTCTTTGTCTAATTAATTGTCATTTACTAGTTTTTTATGCAATAACTATTCGGAGATCGTTTTTTTTTTAGTTTCTGTAACCAGTGGTACTATCTTAACATTTGTATAAAGAATAACTGAAATTTAATAAAATTTTTATTTATTAAGAATTGATTTGTCGATTTTTTATATTGTAAGTTTAATTTTTTTTTCTTTAAACTCAATAGATAAAATTGTTGTTATTATAATGTAAACAAGACAGGTGCACAATGATTCAAATTCTTACAATTGAATTCTACAAGTCAAATTCCCATTTTTTAAATTTAACAACTCAAATAACAATAACAAAAAATCTGACATTTTAATTGTCAGGTTTGAATTGTCGTACGTTGAACTGTTATACTGTGAACTTTTATAGTTTTGTTGTTTGAAATGTTGGAATTAGAAATATCATAACTTGAATTTTCCGAATTCGAATTATGCACTTGAATTCTCATGTAACCAGATAAAACATTTTTGCAACGTAGCTTTGTTGAAATTGCTTTGTACAAGCCTTATTTATTTACTGTTTTTGTAATTTTTCGGACTTTTGTTATTAAAGTTTATGATGTAATTAAATTTTAGTAATCGTTGGGCCTTTTAAATACATTTTTTATTTGTGCATACAAACATTTGAATTTCCTACTTTTATTTAGCATTAAATCAAATGGCAAGACTGTCAACAACAATCCATGCAACATTATGTGACCTGGTTTCGTCCTCATTAAGGTTGTTGTTGATCGTCTTGTAGTTAAGTTTATTACTAATTGTGATAGTGGAAAAACATTTTTGACCGAAGATGGCGGTAAACGTAACTACTTTTATTTAGTGATATTAACTTTTCTATTTAAACCTTCCCATGCTGTAAAGATTAAATATGTGGTTATTTTTTAGTTGGGTTTTGTTTTGCACATTATTTCCTAGTAAAGTTGATTGAAAGCTGTAAATTTTCAATCAAAAACTTTACATCTGAATCAGTCCCAACAGAGTGTATATCATCTGGATTATTTTTAATAAGTTTTCAAACAGTCAAGAAAACTATAAATTGTTACAAAAATTTAGAAATTCTAATAAACGTAAACAAATCTATAAGATATTATATCGAAACAAATATTTTTTGCTATTCTACTAAATGACCTAACACAGTGGTCGTCAAGCTAATCAAATTTTGTGTACACCAAGCTGCAAAAAATAAAATTGGTGCACCCAAACATATTAATAAGCGCCGCTAGTGGTGGGACTACGTAAACACTTTTATTAATGCATTTCTCCTTAAAAGTCATAACTCAGTTTGCATTTACATATAAACCATTTAACAACTGAAGCTGACACTTTTTATTTGATCATCTTTTTAATTGACCTTTTTATTTGTTTTCTTATTTTCACAATGGTATTTTAGTTGTGTGGCTTTGTCTTACATGCTTATTAATTGATCACTTCTCCGTAATTACTACTAAATCCCCAGTTCATTATTCTTTAAATACTTTATTAGATATTAACTACAGACCTAATGTAACTCTCTGTATATTTTTTTCGTAGTCTCAAAATTTCGTGCACCCCTAAATGAGTTTCGTATACCCTAAAAATTTCGTGCCCCTCAATAAAAGTTTCGTATCGCCAGTGTACACCTTGACGACCACTGACCTAACAGGCCTAATTTCTACAATTACTTTGATATTCATATTTATTATTATTATTATATTGAACGACGAAAAATAACGCTCAAAACGTTTGGTCCTAGGACCTGGTGCACGAAGAACCTTTTAGTTATCGAGTCGCACACCACGGATACCTTTTAACGTCTTGTTCAGGACAAATCTAGTTCAAAATTAATCACTTATTCGCAAATACGTAGCAAGTTCAAAAAATTACAAAGCACCAAATACAAAAAAAAAACATTACAACCGTAACTTACATTAAAAACTACAGTGAAATTGTGTTGTGTTAGAAATGTAGCCACTCATATAAAAATAGTCCTATTGCCCAAAAAATTGTGTACGCTTTAACTAAAATTTTGAAGGATACAAATAAAAAGTTTAAAGGCTCTGAGTTAAAATTAAGTACCAAAAGCTTATAATTAATTCATTAAGTTTTAATTCAACGTTAAAATACACAGTAAATATTTGTTATACTAGGCACGTCACCACTCATACGAAAACTGTCCAATAGCCAAAAAATATAAATTAAGATGTTAAAATAAAACCTTAAAAGGCACAAAAAAAGTTTCAAAGTTCTAAATTAAAATTAAGTACCGAAAATGTATAACTAAATGCACTAAGTTATGTTTCAATGTTAAAATCTACAGTTAAAATGTGATGTATTGTAAACGTCTAATATTAGAAATTTAATTTTTATTTTACACAGCCACACTCGATTCATGCTAGTACCGATTGCACAGTGAATTGTCAACATCATTTAATAACCTTTGCACTCTTAATTACTAACCTCAACCACATAGGTATATCATTGTCTTTAAATAGTTTGATTTGTTCCAAAAAAAATTTCATAACTTGATTAAAAACTACCAAACTAATACCACATATATTACCACTATCTTCCTTTATAATCAACTATCATTTTAATTAACAATATATAATAGCAATAAAAAAAAACATTATTTATCAGGATGCAACAAATACAATTACTTAGTACTGAAAAAAAGCCACGAAATTTCGATCGCTTGTGGGACCAGCTAGAGTCTGAGATAAGTTTAAACAGACAAAAAATTATAGTAAAAGCCTGTCGCAAACAGCACTCCATGCTTAAAGTAAACACATTTAATTAAAGTATTATGTTATTCAAACTTAAACTAAAAACAATTTACAGACTAATGATCCTAAATTTTCCAGTGAAGTGAGAACAGTTTTGATTTCTAAAAAAGCTGATGAAA
Organism: Thalia democratica; assembly: GCF_965202585.1. NCBI lineage: Eukaryota > Metazoa > Chordata > Thaliacea > Salpida > Salpidae > Thalia > Thalia democratica. Next base: position 25,659,301 of record NC_139170.1, on the reverse strand, counting down.
GTCTTGGAATCAGTATAACAGTAGATTCTATTATTTGAATTTTTTTAATAAAAACTCGAAATACAATTACTGTTATACTTAAATATTAAGTTAATCACCAAGAAATGTTTTCGTTGTACTTTATTTAATAACCTTTAAATTGTCTAGATAATATGAAAATATATATTTTATCTTTTTTTTTTGCATCAAAAACTCTATAATTATACACTATAAACAGTCAAGTTTACAAAATATCATTAAAACATATTAATAAGAAATATATTACAATACTATAATATAAATGAGTCAACATCCATTAAGTTAGCCTGCTGATATGTTAATACACTTCTAATTAGTCTCTTAAATTTTTAATGCATGGAAAAGATTCATTAAAAGCTAGGTATTTTTAAAGAAGCTATAAAAGTTTTATAACGCTAGTAAAATAATTTTTTAGCTTATGCTATTTATATATTTTAATTTAAGAATATTACAATTTTAATATTTAAGCTTTTAAATGCAAACTGACTTTAAATTTAGTGGATATTTTAGAAGAAAAAAAGGAACTTTAAAACAGGGTGGAAAAGACCAAGGATTACCCATACTAGTATCAGAAATACACAGTGGAGGTTTTATCAGTCGAAATAAAAATTTGCTTTATGTTGGTGATATACTTAAGTCTGTAAACGGTGAAGATTTACAATGCATTTCTCATTCAAAAGCTGTTGAACTACTTTCTGAAAAAGTTTTTTTTTTGCTATAGTAATTAATTTATTCATGGTTTAGCCTCAGCGATTTGACTAATATTAGAATAAATATATACTTTTTTTAGCTTAGTTGAGCGCATTTATTCAACATGCAGACATCATGCAATTTAACCTGTAAATAGTTACTTATACTTTAAAAAGAAAAGTCTACATGTGAACTTTAGTTCAAAAACTTATTTTTTTAAGACTTCTTGAAAAATTACATTATAAAAAAAAACAGCGGTTTAATATTAAGAATGGTATGTTTGAATTTTGTATGTTGAGTTTAGCAAATTTTTCACTGCTAAGCTATTTAAAAAAAAAAAATTCTTAAGTTCTGAAAACGTAAGCCTACCGTAAATACTACAAACATGGCATAAACTAAAACTCTAATTCTGCAATTAAATTTAATTTATGACAACTAGTAGTATGACAACTAGTGAATAAAAACTTCAATACATAGTTAAAAAAGAGATTTTTTAATCCTGAATACAATTAACTATTTTTGTGCTTTTTATTAATTTAAAAGGCTTATTTATTCCGGTTTACATGGTAATGTATTCACTTGTATAGTTTAAAAAAGTAAACTACGTCAGCTAAATTTTAGAAAATTGCGACTTAAATTACAAATGCTTAAAGTAACTTAGATACTTAACATTAAACAATCAGAACATTGTCTCTGACAGTAACCCTGGTACTAATGCGATTAAGTTCTTAACTCATTATGTATTGCTTTATATAGCGTTTCTCATCACTTTTGGTGCTTAGGAGTTACACTCTCTATAAACTAGTGTTCATGTACAACCAATTTGATAGTTTGTTTCATTTTATATACCTTTAGTATTAACAAAATATTTTTTTTTGTGTTTGTGTTTTTAAATGTGTTTTGTTTTAGAAATAAAATCTCAAGAAAAATTGAAACCAAAGTCGTACTAATCAAAGACATCTTTTATATTGAAATTGAAAAAAAATATTGCACTAAAATATTTTTTATTTAATGAAAAAGATTTTAGTGTTTTTGACAATTACCATAAAACTTTAACATTTTCATTTTAGTTTTCAAGAAATCATATAAAGAACACGATTCTATTTGTATAAGAACTGAAAATGTTTTAACAAGCGGAAAATGTCTTTATAAGTGTTGTTGTTTTACGAACTAAGACTTTTTTTCGATAGTTTTTTAACCAACTTCTATTTTCCTAATTATCATAAGCTGTCCGATCCTTCTTTAAAAAAAGGCAGACCTACAGCATACTGTTCATCGTATCTAAATTTTTGGCGGGTCTTAGTGTATGGTTATTACTATTATACATATTGCGTTTTTGATACGAACAACACCAAATGAACGAATGAGACATGCTTATTTCTTGTACATATATTAAAGATGCAGCGATGTAATGTTTATACACATTTTTAAATACCTCTACAAAAACTGATTTAATCACAAAATTTATTCTTTTTTGTTTGGTTTTTATATAACAAGTCTTTCTTGCTCTTTATATTACAAAATCTAATAAATAGTTTCGTTACTTAGTATTATTAAATATTAAATATTTGTTCCTTAAAATTCTCTTTTAAATAATAAATATGTATTCAACGAAAAATAAATATGTATTTTTCGTTGGTAATCTTATACTTTTTTATAATTTTGTTATTGTGTGATAAATTTATACGTCTCGCCTAAACACTTACTAATAGTTTTAAAGAATACTTTAAAATTTTAACTTTTAGAGTAATTTTTTTTTAAACTTTCACTTTGCAGTGTTACTATTAAAATCTACAAGTAATCAAGTTTTTTTAAGTCTGTACATTTTTTTTATTGTATTAGTTAGAAAAAAAGTATATCACTCTAAAGATACAACATTAGTAACATTTTTAATTATAACTTATGTGTATTTAAAAGTATAATGAGCCGAAATTTTATTAGTAAAAACTACGTACAGTTTTTTATAAGTTTAGTAACCTCTAGTTTTAGAGTCGAGCTTATTACTTTACTTTTACTAATTTTAGTTAAACATTTTGTTTTAATTAAACTAGAATTAGTTTAATCGTAAAAAATTGTAACTAAATACCTATAAAAGTCTTCAAATCTACAAATTAAAAAATATTCTGTTTTTTAACTATTTTTAACAAATTAGAGAAGTGTTGGGTAAATATATTTTTTGTCAGAATAATTTACTTATTTTAACGTAATTAAATGTATATATTTAAGTACAGTTTATTAAGTTTTTTTAACTTAATATTCTTTACTTCATTCTTGTACTTTAGAAATTTGTTAAACAAAAAAATAATAATTGAACAAAAAATTTTAATAATAAAGAAATATACTAGTTTTACTTTGAGCGTAACATAAACTTACACTATTTATGTTTCATTTGCTTTTGATTAAAAATCAACATGTTACAAACAATAAACAGACCTTATTTGAAACTAATTACAAGCCGCAATAAAACTTGTTTTAACTAACCTAACTAAGTTTTATGCTTTAAGCCATCGTTTTTTTTATAGAGAGCTAAAATCAGCAGTAAATAAAAATGACATAATTTTACTTTTTTTTTTTAAATTTATGATAATCATATTGATTACGAAATACTTAAGCAAAAAATAATGTTAACTGTAATCACTTTCAATAATTTAGCACTATTTCTGTTAAAATCCATTTTGCTCTCAAATAAGTTTTATACAAAATTTACTTTTAAGTATTTTTTATACTAACAAAAAGTTGATTGTAACCATACGTGTTAGTAGCAATATTTTTTGAGCATGTACATCTTTTTTGTGGCTGAAACTGATTAAATATTTTCAGCTTGATAAATTGACAATAGAAGCTTCATACACAAAAGATAACCAAGATAGCGAATATGAAACTTTATGTGTTCAAATTGCTTCATAAGAAAAGTTAGTTATATGCTATTATGCTTAATAAAAACATACAATTTTTGAACTATTTAACAGGTCTCGCACTGCGTACCCTTTTATTAATTTTTTGATCTAAAATTTTTTTTTGATTAATTATTTGAATTTGCATGACATTTTTTATTAGATAAAATTTTATAAAGATTACAAAAGGATTAAACACAGCTATGCTAGATTAAATTCTGTTCTCATCTGTAGATACACACATTATTGCCACAATCTCAAGAAAATCAAGAATTTAATTTTTTTTTGTAAAATTATCAGGAAAAGTCAAAAAAAGAGGATGTTCTTGAATAATCAGGAGTGTAAAATGTTTGCCTTACAGCTAAATTTAAATTGTACGTAATTGCTTATTATATTCTTAGTATCAATTAGTCATTATTAATTGTTTTGCAATCTTTGTTCTTGATCAACTAAAAGAACCAAGCTATTTTATAGCTAAGATTTGCACAAAACTGTCTTCATAGTTACTTTTTAGCATTTAGACGTAACTGTAAGCACTTAAATGATCGAATCAGTAAGTTCTTCAAATTTCCGACACATAATATATTTTTTGCTAAAATCTCACAATGAATGATTAAGAAAAACAAAAGGTTACAAGTGCAAGCTTCCTGAATGAAAGAACTAAAAAAACAATAAAATAAAAGTTACATTTGTTTTCAAATAGTTTCTGTAATTATTTAAAATTTATTCACTTCAAGCTGCGCGCTTAAGTCTCTGTAGGGTTGAAATCTGATACTTGAAAAATAATTACTAGTAATTAAAGCTAAAGGTGCAAAAAAATAAGGACAGAAAATTAAACTGCTTAAAGTTAGTTGAAAGATTTATTGTTAGACAAGCAAAAAACTAAATAATATTAAAAAAATTAATTATGTTGGTTGTAACTGGTTGCTTGAAGCATTGGTTTTTTACCATTTCAAAATCTATGCACATAAAATTACTAAAATTAAACTTTGTGCACACTAGAATATATTTTTACTATTTAAATTTTAAAAGCACTATATTTTTATTTTTTCAGTTTCTCAATATATAAAAAACAAGTAAAGATTTGATAATACATGTTATAATTAGTTTTTCTGATAGAAAGATGCAAAAAACAAGGTCATTAAAAAGTTATCAGTGTATTAAATTTTCTGTGTATAGTAAAATAAATTATTTGCCTACTACTGACAATATATATATATATATATATATATATACCTTAGTACTTAAAAATACAGAGTATTTTTTTTTACTCATATACAGTTTAAAGTTTAGAATGGTTTTTCTCTTTAAAGTATAGTTTAATAGCCAAATGTTTACCTAAAGAGCCATTAAACACAATTTTGTTAACAGAGTATAAGCATTTTTATCAAAATTAGGTTTTATATTTTATGATGTCTTCCAGGGTATCAAGTGAAAAAAAAAATTTCAAAATCTAACAATTAAAAACCATAAAATAATAAAACAAAAAATAAAACGGTTTGTTTCGTTTTGTGTAATTTATTAAAACATGTAGTAAAGAAGTATTAAAATTAAACTTGTAGATAATATGAAAGAAAGTTACTTAATCAATAAAAAAGATTAAAAAAGTGCACTTTTTACATATCTTCTAGCGAAATAGGAATTAACTCAACTATTCTAATTCCTTTCAACTTATAACGATATTTAAGCTTAATCCCTAAATTATCAACATTTCCAGTTATAGGACCGACAAAGTGTAGTCTATGATAACAAGTTTCATGATAAAATGTTTTGATATTAAAATTTATATTAACAACCAGGACGCTTCTTTACGGACACTGATGACTTGCAGTTTGAAACTCAGTTTTTGTTTACTACTAATTAAAGATATCTCAAACAAGAATCCCTTCAGTTCAAGTAGCAAAAACTTTCAAAATTTAATTGAATATTATTCTTATTAAATTGAACTTGGTTGTTATTTTACTTATTTTTTTTACAAACTATTTCAAAGTATTTCTATATTATTTTTACATAAGTTTTTTTTTTCTATTTCTTAGTGCAGTAGTTCAAAACTTTTTTGCTTATAATTTTATTGTGTTGTATTATTTTAATAAAATTGTAACCAGATGAAACACCTTGGGTAATTTTATATATGTTAGATTATTATTTTAAGTTTTCTGAAAAGTATTTATCATTTTATCAATAATAACCTAAATTAACAATTCACCGAAGCGTCCCAACTCGGCAACTGCAACAGAAGTGCTTAGTAAAAGATCTAGTTGGCCATCTGGTCTCAGATACTTAGCCAGATCAAAAGAACCCTTGGGTGCTTGGCCGCCAGTATTTACCGTTTTTAAGGGTACTTAAACTGAATGTTTTTTGTCGTAAGAAAATAAAAATTAAGACCAGGGTTTAACAAAGTACGACCTCAAGGACAGATCTGGCCCGTCAAGCAGAAGTTTTGTACCGCAACGTGTATTTAACTTAAAAAAAACTTAAGCAAACCAAGCGAAAATTAATTAAGTTTTAAAAACAAATATTTACAAATGTGCTCTTAATTTAGTTCTTAGTATACAGCAGTGGTATTTTAACGACTTCTACATAAATAAAAAGATTTCATGTTTGGTATTTATTCAAAAAAAAATTTTTTTTTAATTTTTTAGTGCAATTTTTCTAAACTAGATGGCCCTAGAAGACTTTTTTCTACCAAATCAGCCCCGCAATTTTGATAAAAGTTTCCAATATAGTTTATTTATTATTCACGTTTTTAATCTTATTGTGTTTAAATGAGTTATTTTAGTACTGTTACACGATTTGAAATAATTTAACTGGAAAAGTAAAATAAGGTGGTTTAAATTATAAAAAGCGGGTGCATGACTAGTCAAATTCTGTAAATCTAAGTTGGACAACTCATTTTCTAATAGTTCTTAGTTATTGTGAAGTATCTTTTTAACTATTTTGTTTAATATTTTTACCTTATAAAATAAAACTAAATCTTTTTTTTTCAAATTATAAAAAAAAAAAAATTAACTTACAAAATATGGCTGTTTTATGTAAATATGAGTTTTCTTTTTCAATTTTGTTTTGAATACTTTTTACCATTATAATTTTATCAATTAGACCTACGTAAGCATATTTTATTTTTTGAGATATGTACCTTTAATTTTTTTTATAAGATTTTAAATTGTCAGAATTTAAAAGTCATATAAGCATAAAAGGAATTTTTTTTTTCTTAAATTTATGATGTTTGTCACTATGATAGACAAATTGTTTATAATAGATAAAACATAGAAAAGATAGCTAAATATCAGCTAAATAAATATTGTAGGTACTAACACAGAGAAAATTAGTTTTAATTTTTTTCATAATATTTTTTAGTTTAAGTTACCATAAATTTTTAACCAAGTTAAAAGGATGAGAAAAAAAGCTCAACGAATAGCTATCCATAATTTATTGTACAACAAAAAAACGGTCAAAATATTTGGTCCTAGGACCTGGTGACGAAAAAACCTTTCGGTTATCGAGTAGTACACTACGCATACCTTTTAACGTTTTTTCCAGAACTGAATAATAGATTATTTTAGTACCCTGCTATCAATAAAAAAAACAATTTTTCTAAATCATAGCAGAATTATTTTACAAAAATATAATTCAAACTAAATTTTTGAATTAAGATTTATTTTGTTTAAAACAAACAGTTACTTTTCATTTAGATAATCTTTAAAAATTACTAGCAAATTCACTTCATTAAATCTTAAAATTGTTTTAAGCTGACTTTTAACTTAAACTGACAAAATTATGCGTATGTTTACACCTAAGATTATTTTTTCTACTCAATTATATTTTCTTTCAAATTAGCTAAAGGTTTTTTAAACTATATTTTGTTTTTAAATCATTTTTTCTCCGCCTGTTCACCAATCTCTGTATAAACTCCTAAATCTACCTCATAGCCATCGTCAAAACCAATAGAGCATTCAATTGGCATCAAATAAGTCTGCTTGTCGTATTTCGAGCTTCCTATCGCCTCTTGGTCACAGGCCATCGCGTACCTATCCCCGTCGTCCTGTGCCATGTTGTAGTTTAAAGAAGTGTTTATTTTTTCTTCTGAATTTTCAAATTGTGCAAAAGCGTACAAAACTGGGTTTTTCGGTGAATGGTAGATAGGGCTTGTAGGTACCGACCCGTACTCGTTTTCTTCTTTGTTGTCCAACTCACCTTTTACTGAAACATTGCACACAGCAATTACACTTTCATAGCTGTTTTTCTTTTCAAGGTAACCAATGGTATTAGGTTTAGCATTCTTCCAATAAGTTTTACAACAAAAAAGTGATACAGCAATTGAAACAAAACCTAAAATTGTAAAGATTATTATTAGTGTGATGACTACTTTATTGTTTTTGCTCTTCGCTAAAGCTACTGTTTCAACTTCACAACTGGATAATTTTTCACTATTTTTTAATAATGTTGAAACTAAATGTCCTGTTATATAGTTAGCTATTAAGCTGCCAGTACAGTTTATTACGTCTATAGAATTTGATTCACATGTTACTTGATTTAACGAAACTTTCTTTATAGAATTTGAAATTTCGCTAAAATTTCTATCACACTGTGTGTTAAACTTAAAATTTATGTTGATAAGTACTTTGTAAAATAAATAAACTGAGTACTGTGCGTAAAGTAATTTGTTTTTATTTAAATCAAAATTTTGAAGATACTTTAAAACATTTGTTGAGTTTTCTGAAACTGTTTTGATGTTATTGCCAAACAAACTTATTTTTCTAATTTTTTTATAAACAATAAAATCATTTTCGATTATTTTGCTTATTTTGTTGTGGTCCAAAAAAAATTCTTCAAGTAAACCTAAATTGCTAAAGTTTGGAATCCTTTGAAGACTGTTATTTTTTAAAGACAATAAAACTAGCTTCGTATTTTTATCAAAAACTTTGTTAGAAATTTTATTTATTTTCATATCTTCTAATTCAATTGACTTTAAATTTTTCATTTGTTTAAAAGTACTGTCTTTGATTTTACCCTGCTTAGCACCACTAACATACAAGTTTTTCAATTCAATAAGTTTGGCAAGAGCATCTGATAATCTCGATTTGTCTGTTTCCTGATCTAGCCCTCTTAAATCTAACTGAAACAAGTAGTTCGCAGTAAACTTTTCACTGCAAGAAACAAATTTAATTTTGTTGTAGGCCAGTTTTAAAGTTTCAATGTTTGTTGGAAACAAATCCATGTTAATGTACATGTATTTATTAAAACTCAAGTCGAGATATTTCAAGTTTGTAAGACCACTAAAGCTTTCTTCTTTTAAAACTGGTCCCATCAAATTTTGTGAAAGGTCAATATAAGCCAGTTCTGCATGTGAATCTCCATAATAAAACTCCTTTATTTCGTTGTGGCTCAACATGAGCCTTTTGAGATTTTCAAGTTTGCTGAAACGGTTCACTCCGATTCGAACAAGGTGGTTGTAAGAGAGGTCGAATGTTTCAACTTGATCTCTTTCTTTAATCCTTAGCTTTTGTAAAAGAAGGGCTATAATTTGTACAAAATGGGTTTCTTTAAAGTTTTCTTCTTGAGGTATTTCTTTTAGGTTTAATGAAGAGCAATTGACTGTAGTTGGAATTAAATTGCACTTACACAATCTTGGACAAACCGCTTTACTTTGGTCTGTAATCAATAACGTAAATAAAGTAAAAAACCACCTCATTTTTAGTGTAAATAACCTATAACAAAAATTATAAGCAATTAATAACATAAAGTCTTTTTTAGTGTTGTACAATTTTACTATTTTTTCAATGAAATTAACTCAAGATTAGTTAAAAAACAAAATTGTTTCGTTAAAACTTGTTGCTTTTTTTACATTTTAGTCATCTATTTTTTAATTTCTATATTCTAAATAATTAATTTAAAACAAATTCTAGTTTTAAAAACTTTGTTTTAATACTATTAAACTCTTGAAAACAGTTTTAATTACGCTGTAAATTTTAAAAGTAAAGATGTTTCTACATCAAAAAATTAGGAAAAACTTTTTACAATTTTAGTAACACTTTACTAAGTACAATAAAAAGTGTCTGTCTGCACTACTTAACTTTAATCACAAAATTACTGCTGTAAGCTAGTGTATTATTTACAATGAGTAAATCTAAAGTAAAACTTGATGTATGCATTCCAAACAATTTCTATGGAAACATGACATATCTCAAAAGCATCATAACTTCCTTATTGCTTACTCAAGTATATTTCTATTCCAAAAAAAGTGATAATTCTCTTTTACCTTATTTAACAACTTCAAGCAATGTAAAACATTTTAACTTTTTTTTTTAGTTTCTCAGATATAAAGTTGATATTTAAGTTGTAGAATCAATTTGTTTTACACAAACTTGATCTAAAAAACTTTAAAGTTTACAGGATCTAAATTTTAGGTATTTAATATAATCAACATTCTTATCATAAAAAAAGTTACAAACTTTGTTTTTTTTTATTCCTAGCTTAATTAGTATCTGTTGAAATTTTTTCAACATATTTTTTTATTTTTTTTTCAAAAACTATGTTCTTTAAAGGTCGCAGTCAAGCAGTACAAGTTTTAAAAAGAAGATAACTTAAATTATTGCATTCAGCCCTAACTTTTTTACCAGTTGAATATTTTTGCTTTAAATTGTAGTTTGTTTTTCATTAAACTATCTTGTTTATTAATTTTTTTATGTACACATAACAACTTATTACTATTGTATTTAAAATATTTTATATTAAAGAGGTTTTTTATTATTTAAAACGCGGATAAAAATATTTTTAGTCTTAAGCAGTTCTCCTTATCAATAAAGAAAAAATATAATTACTAAATTAAAACGTTTTTACCGACATAGTATAAAAGATATAATTTTTTGTAAAGTTCAATTAACTTTTTAGGTTTAGAGTTTTTTTTTGACATTAGAGTTCTACTTTTTTAAATATGTTTAATAACATTTATAAAAAGTAAAGTTACAAAGTTTGATTTTTAAAATAGCTAATAAGTGTATTATAATAGTTTGAAATTTAAAATTTGAAAATGCTCGTTTAAATACACTTTCGATTTAAAAAATTTGTAGCTATTTTAACTTTAGCTTGTTTTTAGTACTGTATATTCTCTAAGTACTTTTTACGTCTTATTTAGTTTCGTTATCTGTTAGGTTTAAAGCATTCTTTGAACTTTTAATTCTGAAAAAAAATGGTTAAGCAAAATTAGTAAGCTTTATTTAAAGGCGCTTTGGAGGGGTTCCGACATTTTTTTATACAAAAATTAACATTGGCTCTTATATGAAAGGTTAAAGTATAAACTACAAGTCAGTTTTTGTAGAATATAAAAGTTCTGACTAATTTTTAATATACAAACGTTTTTGTAAAAAGTTTCCGATACAAATGTAGGACCGCAAGTTTTTCAAAGTCAATTTTCTCGGAAATTAAAAAAATTCACTAAAAATTTATCTCCTTCTTAGGTTTTTGAGCTAGAGACCTTAAATTTTCAGGAAATAGTCCTAGTATAACTAAAAGAATTCAATGTCTGGTATTTTTAAATGTTCAAAAATAAAATTTTTAGATAAAAAAAAGGTTTTTTTTTAAAGATAACTTTTGCTTTTCAAAATTAAAAAAAAAACTCTGCCTTAAATCGATTTAAATATTAGTAATGGATCTACTATGAAAATTTAAAGAAGACTGGTTAAAAAATGAAGGAGGAGATAGATTTTTAGTGAAATAGCCTTTTTTTCGCGATTTTAGTTTGCCTTCCATTAGGAACCTATTGAAGTCACCGACTTTGATCGCTTCTTGAAAGTTACTTTGAGATTTTTTAAGCAGTTAAAATCGTCTGATAGCTTCGGTTAAACTCTAAAAAATAAGATCATTTTTTTAAAATCAAGGTCGACCCCCTATGCCCTTAATACCTCTACAATATCGATGAATTTAAGATCTTTTATTTATTTTTAAGTTATGGTTTTGGCACAATTTTATCTTTTTGTTAAGGATATTAATATTTTTATAACATGAACAAGAACTGTTAAGAGCTATTAAACAATAAACTATACTTTTAAGTAATTTTTAGCCTTCAGTATCTAGTTTGCTTTAACTTAAAAATTTGTTTTAGAGTTTTTAGTAGTGAGGGTATATAAAACCAAAATTTGTTAGCTATCTATAGAAAAATCATATACTCATTCGCATTAAGATCAGTATTCACGCTTTTTTTGTAGGTGAGAAATGTTGATCATACAATTTGTATAAACATGTAAAATATTTTTTTATATATATTTAACAATAAAAACACTATTACTACTTATCCAAAGAAATCTAAAAAGTTAATTTTTAATCTCGGAAATTTTTTAATTTAATTCGATAATCATGTATGCAAATATTTTTTGTTTTCAAACAACTAATTCTAATGAAGCAGACTGACTTTTTTCAAAATATATGAAACAATAACATTATTCAAACAATTTTATTTTCTTTATTGAAAAAAATCAAAGCATCTTTTTTCAAATGGAGATTAAGTAACCAATAAGATGCTTAAATTTACTATACCTGCTGTGGTGATTGTTGGTGTAGTAGTAATCTTATTCTTAGAGTTTATTGCTTTATTGCTCCTGGATCAAATCTTAAGACATGATCCAAGGCTATGTGCATTTTAGTTTATAAAGCTTTTTTCTCGATATTGTTGATTTGATTCACTTTTATGCAACTATCAAGTTCTGTAGTGAAGTGCAATAAAAATATGTAAAAGCTTTTAGTGCAAACTACGACTAATCAACTAAATAAAAAGTGAATTAAAATACAAAGTAAAAAGAAAATACTAACAGCTTTTCTGTTTCTACATAAATACTTGCAAAACGAATGGTTTCGCAACTAACGCATTGCTTTATTAATCGGTTCCAAAGCATTTAATTGACCTCGAACTTGATTTACTTTTTAATTTTAAGGACCTCGAAGTTAATTTACATGAAATTTGACTCAACTCCTAACTTCATACTGGTAAACCTCCATCGTTCCGCAACGACATTTTTTTTCTAAATGTAAAAAATTGGAAATCAAAGTTTGTTTTTTAAGCACTCTAAAAGTCTAAAGGATGATGCTCCTTTTTAATTATTTTTAAAAACTTTTGTTAGTTTCATTTTTGTATGTTTGTTTTTATAATTTAGATTACATGACAGCATTACTTTGTTAGTTAGTGTTTTTGCTAAAGGCATTAAGAAAATTCTAGGGCTTGGAAAACTATAAATAATATTTAAACTTTTTTGATAATAAACAACTTAATTTACCCAAAATGTTTACTAAATATATCAATAAATACTAAATATATCTATTTCAATAAAATAAACGCAAAAAAGTCAGAAAACGTAATAAAATCGATTCTATTTAAGTTTCGACTACCTTTCAATTTTTGAAAGAAGTTTGTTTACATGTCTATAATCAATAAAGATCTCTTATTGATACATTAAAGTTTAGATTCTACTATCTAAGTGCTTTATTTAAGCAAAGGCTGCAAATTTAAATAGCAAGCTTGGATTTAGTTTCTGTTGCTTAAAATTTCCAGCATATTTCGTATAATTTTTTGCTATTGGTATTTTGTGATAATGTTTGACAATTTCAGTAGCTCTTAGGGGCGGTCTCTGTTTTAAGGCATGGAGTAAGTAGTAATTTAATGTGCTGCTGTTCTTTAAATTAATTTGTTCGCGCTTAATCCGATGTAAGCTTTAGTTTTCTAATCTGTTTTGATTTGGCCTATTGTTTTATTCTGCTCGGTATATAAAATTCCCGTTGTCTAATTAGTGCTATTCTTTCATATATTTAAAAAAGGTCAGCTTGCCTCACCGAAACTATTTATTTTGAAACTTTAAATATTTACATACTTGATTATCTGGTTTAGCATTTTAGGCATTGAATTAAGCTATTTTTATTATCATAAATAAAAATTAATTAGTGATTTTACATTTTTTAATCTAGTCTATTTTCTTTTTCTTTTTTTAAAGTATTATAAATACAAGTTTAATTTACAAAATTAATATATTATATGTTTTGATGTTTGAAAAAACAACAAAAAATGATCTCTACTTCTAAAAGGAAAATCAATACAATTTATTCTTTCTAAATTTTGTTAAGTAAACAAGTTTTCGGTCAACAAACACATCAGTTCTTAAACTAAATTCTTATTCAAATGAATCCAGTAATTAAACTGTTTAAATATAAAGTTTTTTTTTATTATTTATCAGCGAAACTTTATTAATTTAACAAAATTTATAAAGAATAAATTGTGAAATTAATGTATGGTAATAAATTCTACACCTACGATTGAAACAAAACTTAGATTTATGTAAAACTTTAAACTTGTACAAAAATTTAGTTTATAATTGTGCAAACAAAACTTTTCTAAGAAAAAATGGTTAAAAAAACGAAATTTAGTTTTATAAAAGTAATGGGTTCGTATGATTTTTATTTAAAGTACTTTAAAAACTTTTTGAATTTAGTTATTTAATTTTAGATTATAGTAAAAACTTCAATCTAGTAAAAATATATTTTGAAAAGCTCTGGATAAAATGGTTAATATTAATCACACAAAAATTCCAGTATAACTACTGTTATGATTTTTATTCTTAGTCTACTGAAACATTAGTTAAGTGTGCACATAAAAGTCTTATTATCAATAAAAAAGTTATGCTTTATTTTTAAACACTGAAGTCAAATTTTTTGAAAAAAAAAGTTTCTAAGTACAATTATTGTACACAAATAATTATAAAGCTATTGATTTTTTTAATAAAAGAATTAACTTTCATAGAAACATATCTTATTTAAAAAATAATAATAAATTTGATGCGTTTTGTTTTCGTTTCAAAATTTTTCCATCAAACTCATTTGTTGCGTTGTGTTTAATTTCGATAACTAGTCTTTATATATATAGTTCGTTTTTTCCTTATTCTTTTTAAAATAATCAAGTATCTAAGAAAATATTTTTTACATTTACTGTAAAATTATATATTTAAATAATTATTCTATTAACTATAAATATTATGATTAATCTTACTTTTAAAATTATAAGTAAAAACTTAAAACATATAAAAACTTTAGTCTGTAGATATAACTGACAACATTTTCTTACTATAATTTTGTAAAGCAATATGCGCGCTCTTGCATTATACACGTTTTGCAAACTATACTTTAAAGCTAATTGAATTTAAGTGACATTAAACCAAAGCTAAACAGTAATCGTTTGTATTTAACAATTTAACTAATGAAAATAAAATACAAATTTTTGAAAAAAAAAACTAAATTACAATTACAATATAGTAAAGCTTTTGCTTAAAATTTGGATCCTGTATCTTCTTTTGAAATTAGCCGATGTTTAAAAAGAATTAGAGATTTTAAATTAATGCCACTTTTCCCTACATTTATTCCAAACAGTTATCAAAATAAAAAAATATATATACTTAAAGAAATAATAAACCTAAAGTTAATTAATTGACACGAAAAAACTTCATAGAAAGTTATGTTTATTTGTTGGAAAAAAGTTATACCGTTTTGTTTTATAAACTCAAATTTGAGTCAGACTACATGAAATCAGTAAAGTACTAAAGTAGTATTTACACTAATATTACGTTTCTTTTACTAAGTTATAACCAATATTTATTTCTGCCATCATCAACAAAGTTGAGATGTTCGCGCCATCAGCAATAAATAATGAACTTCACCGCACGACCAACAACAACAACAACAGCATCCGAGACAACCTACGATAGGTTTCGTCCTTATTATGAGTCCTAATAGTTCATTATTTATTAAACATGATGGCCGATTTAGATATTGGTTAAAACTTATCAAACGAGCACAGACTATAATCTCACAATAAGCTGACAATGACTGAGACGTTGGGCTGTGAATGTTTTAGCTGTGTCAATTTGTTCAACTCTACCAACAAAGCTTCAGTACTCTGTACTAAAGCCCACTTGGTAAGATCCCAACAGCAATTTCTCGCGACTATGCCAGCCTGATAAGTCCTAATCAGAACGAAACCGGTCGTAGGTTGTCTCGGATGTGTTGTTGTTGGTTGTGCGGTGAAGCTCATTATTTATTTTATTAGATTAAAAAGTTTTTTTTAAATATACAAAACATAAATAGTTCTTTAAATGCTTATTTAAAACACTTAGTATATAAAGTGCAACTACTTTATACTGTAATACTTTTAAAGCATGTTTTTTAAGACTTCAATACTAAAAAAATAATATTTTTAAATTAATTAAGTCTAAACAATAAAAAGTCAAACATATATGTTTATTTACTTGTAATAAATACATTCAAAATAAGTTGTTAAGCGATAAATAAAGGTAGTATTATAATCAAAAAATTTAAAATTAATTTTTCATTCAAAAAACAATTTTTACAAGTTGTAAAAGCTTATATACACGTTAAACTGGCTTGCGTTTTTTTTTTCAGTCATGATACTACTATTTTTAGAAATATAAAAACACTTTAACTACTAACTGTTATTTATTAAAATACTTAAAAGTCTATGATGAACAGTATTATTTTTTAGAGAGGAATCGAACAGCTTATGATAATTAAGATGTACCTAAAAAAACTTGAAAAAAACTTTCCTTCAACTCTTATAAGATAAACTTTTAAAAAGGAATTTTTCGTTTGTTAAAAAATATTCAATTCTGCTTATTCTAATAGATTCTATTTATTAAACAAAATATAAAAAGCAGTTGAGTTGCTTTTAATTGTTAATAGACTTATATGCTATTAAGAAACAGTAAATTTATCTAAATTCAATAATATTTTCTATTGCTTATACTTTAGATTGTAATTTTAACTAAGTTTGAACAGAAATTATTTATAACTCAAAAATAGTTTATCTGAAAATTTATTTGTAACAACTCATGTTAATATTGAAAAAATATGCTTACAAATCAAAAAAAGATTGTTTCTTTTACTCTAGAAACAAAAAAATAACCAATGCGGTTATTAGAGTTTACGTAAGGCAACCCACGAAACTTATTCTTTCTAGTAATCAGGCTTAGAAAATAGTCAATATTTTTCATTTTACTTCCGTTTTTAAGTTATATAATTGACAAATACATTCAAAAATTATTTGTTTTAATAAAAAAAGTAATTAAAGTAATTTTACATATGTTATTTTAAACTTCGATATAGAGCGTAAAATTAAATCATAGACTACTTTTGTTTATTTTTTAGCGTAATTTAAAGTATTTTTGTATTTTAACTAGTCGAAGTTTGCTGTTGAAATTCAACGATGGAGTATTACTGGTACAACTATTATTAATTTATGTCAACAATTGTCATTAGTCAGCTTCTATAAACAAAGTTCAAGTTTAACAGATTTAGTCTGAAACATCATTCAAAACAATTTATAATGGAGCAACAGTTCTAATAACAAATCAATATTGAATAATCATTTGATAAACAAACAGTTACTAGGCAAAAGGCTGCCTTAATGTACTAAAACTAACCAAATAACCTTTTTCTTTTATCAACAAACTACTGCATTAAGTTTTGTATATGCATACATCTAAGGTATAAATAAACTAAGTACATTCCCGATAATGGAACAAAACCTTAGTTATTTTTTTATAAAGACATTACAAGATAATTAATTAGATAGTAAAAACACAATTTCCTTTTCATTCTATATAAAATAATGCAATATTATTTTTGTGCAACTATAACTTCTACCTTCAAATAAATAAAAACTTTGTTGTTTAATATTATAATTTGAGATTTTTTTTTAATTAACAGCATTTAATAAATAAACAATTAATGTAAAGTCTGATAATACTGAATCATATAATCAAAATACTGTGAGGATACTGTAACTACGATGTTTATAAGTAAAATTAATGTGTATACTTTATGTAATAGTATTTTAAAATCCTTTTCTGAGACGATTATTTTAGAAATACAGAAAATTAATCCGCCAAGCTCCTAAAGTTCTTTCTGTAAACTTCATAAAAAAGATTTGAAAAGAAACATTGAGCGAATTTATGAATCAAACTATTTTAACTAAGTTACAATAATGGTTCAAGTGCATAGAGTGTAAGATTAATAATAAAACATGTTTATACAAGTTTGAAATTTCAAGTGAGATTCAAAAAAAGTGGCCTGAAGATTGGCCAACATTTTTTGAATCTCACTATATCTTAAACACTTAACTAACTATTCAGTCAAGTTATCAAAAGGACTGGCAGTTTAATTTTTACTTAAAATATCTGCTGAGTAGATTTTAATAGTTTGTAACTTAAACGTAACTTGGTCAAAAGGTACGTAGAGAAAAAAAGACTAAAATTAAGCTTAGTATTTGTTAAAACCTCTAAGTTGCTTCAAGAATCATTTCACATAATAAATACATATATAAAATATTTAAACATTACTTTAAAACAAATATTAAAAAATAAGTACTTATACGCTTTGTACAATTTGACCTAATAAATAAGTTTAATTATCAGTTTGTTCAATACAGTTTAAAATATAATAATTGCTTGTCTTAAGTTAAGAAACTTTGGTAAAGTAGACAAACTTAACAAATTGAAAAAAAATAAGCTTACTGTATAGCATAATGATACATATTTATATAAATTTTCGAATAATAATATTAGTTATTCAAATAACATATATATATATATACATATATTTGTCTGAATAGAACAGCTCTAAAAAACTTTGTTGATAGTTTTATAACTCATTTTCTTTTGAAACTTTAAAATATATTGTTATAAGTTGCACTTGCAAAAAATTTCCTTATATTAACACTTAAGCTTTTAACGTGAACATTTAAGGAATTTAAATTATCAAAGGAATTTATTCTAGAACAAAGTGAATGAAGTGTAACATAAAATAAATAATTTTTGCGAAAACGATAGGGTTTTTATTAAAAACATACTTAATTAAATTTTTATTAACTCTTACTTCAACATGACAAAAAAATATACAAAAATACAAACTTTGTGAATTAAAAGTAAATTTTATTGATTGAGGGAAATATTTAAAATTAAAAAATCAAACTTTCATGAAATTATGCTGGAATAAACAACGAAAAACAAACTTGTATATACATGATAACAAATATTATTGCATTAGATTTTTTATGTTTAAAGTTTCTACAGATTAAAATATATTATGATAAAATATTTTAAAATATAAATGAATGCAATTTGACTAAACATAAAATAAATTTTAAAATATACAGCATATATTAGAAAAAAAATTATCTAGGAAGATAAGATTTAACTTTAATTAGTTAAGCTTTGATTATTTTAAATTTTTTGACAAATCTTTGAATGGATCATATACTATTCAATTAAAGAACTTTAAGACATACGGTCTACGTTAATTTTTGTCAACTATTTACATTTAAGGATTCTGGTCATTAGGATCACATTTGAGCATAACCTTAACAGCTTTTCCCGACTTAGTGAGTTCAAACCCTTTTTGAGACTCTTCCATTGGAAATCTGTGAGTTACAAGCGGTTTTACATCGACCTGGCCTGAAGCCAACATCGCAATTGCTGTTGGATATCTGAAATTTTTTGTATACTTTCATAGTATTAAACACAAGTTGTTCTCAAAATAACATTTGAAAAAAACTTTATCTAACTCATTACAATTATAAATAATAAAGTTTTATCGACTATTTTTCACCATCATTCAAAAAGCACTAGAATGTCACACGGATTGTTGTTGATGGTTTTGTGGTGTTTTATGCTTATCACACATATAGCGAAATAATCAGTTTAATAATTAATCTGATCAGGTATATCAAGTTAACTTATTAAATCCTTATCTTTAATTTAATGTAAAAAATATAATAAAATCATTGATTTTTATACACTATCATAAGCAACATTTTTTATAGATTTGAAAACAAACAAAGTTACTTTGATCGTTACTTTACTATATTGCAAATCTTTTGTTTTTTATTAATTTTAAATCAATTGTAAATTTTCAAACTTTAGCTAAACTTGTAGGATTAATAACGTACGTATTACAGTATCTGAAAACTCCTCTAATATCAACTTCTCTAACAGCTGCATCAACAATTGGAACATTGACCATTGCAGGACCTAAGCCAACTAGTAAAAGAACTCCGCCTGATTTTGTGGCCTAAAAATAATTATTCGACTACATTTATTTATTTTTTAATATTATTAGCAACAATAAAGATTAATACTTTATATTGAGTAGAAGATATTTAGCACTTCTTTAATATATAATACCAAATTAATGTAGTTTTATTGTAAAATCGTTATAACATAATGCATTTGAGTAGTGACTTAATTAATTATAGAAGTTACATTTGAGAGAAGAAAATAAAACATATATTGCCTACAAAAATATTACTGCATTCTAATACAATAAAGTAAATAATTGTTTAAATGTGTGCAATAAATATTTACTTAAGACAGACATCAAGCTAAAATTTAGTATTTGAACTCAAAATTTGCTTGTTAAAAACATTTTAATAGTTTCGTCAAAAATAATTCATACTTGAATTTTTTTATTTCTTGCACAATTAGGATTATATTTCCTTTTCTAATTGAAGAAAACAAGATAATATAACAAAAAAAAAGTGTTTTGTTATATGAAAATATGAATTCTATTGAAAAAGTAATTAAACCTCAGATTTGGACAGTTCCAGATGTCTTAAAACTAATTTATATTAACATGTGTCTAAGTTTATTGAACCTTATATTGATAATAAACAATAAAATAAAAACAGCAGTAAAAAACTAAAGGATATAAAAGTATTCGCATAAAAAGCTAAAATTTGACTCATTTAAATTTATAAGTATCTTATTCATTTTTTTATTGTATACAGAAACCTAAAAAAAAAAAAACTTTTTTATAAAAATTATTTGGTTAAGTTGTAAATTTAATAAAACAGTATATATTTTTTTGTTTTGAATCAACTTAAATTTTTACAATTTCAATTATTAACCAATTATGAGTAAATTTAAGTATTATTAAAAGACACAAAATCCAAACACAAAAACTAATAAGTTTATTTATCTATTCAAAAATTTAAAATTAAGCGTTTGTTAACAAAATATCCTAGCGAAACAAGCTCACTAGAATATATAATAATAACAAGTTATACAGTATCCTTCCTTCATTACGCTAACACGTGTTTCTGTGTGTTAACGGATTAAATTTATTTATCTAAATATGTTTTAATCTTATTCTTAATACTTTTTTTAGAATTTTAATTTTATGTATAATTAAACTAGAATGATATTTTTGCAAAGAACTTAATTTTATTACAAAAAACTTATTACATAAATTCCAGTTTGAATAGCAGATTCAGCACCAGTACACTCAATAGTGCGATCAGGCATTCCACCAAGTTTTTCAGCTGCTACTTTCGCTACTTGTTTTGGTGTCATACTCCTGTCTATTTTAATAACATCATCTGCGCCTATTTGTTTTGCCATTTCTAATCTTGATTCAAACAAGTCTGTAAAATATCAATTGTAAATTTTGATTTTTAAAATCAACTTGAAAAATAAATTGCTCAGTGTGCAATGCACATATAGAAAACTAAACTATTAACTTGTCAATAATAGTTACCGAAAGTTTTCTAGAACTGATTAAACTATTTTATTCACTAATGAAAAACAAAACTTAACACAGATAAAAGACTATTTTTATAAAACACAACTCATACCATTAAATTATTATTAATAGTTAAACTAACCCGTTATAACTACTTTTGAAGCACCCATTGATTTAGCAACCAACAATGATACTAAACCAATAGGACCTGCACCACATATTAGTAGTGTGTGCCCTGTGTTTTAGATATTAACATTTATTTAGTTGACTTAGGTTTGAATAATTCAAATTCTAAATATTATAAATATTGTTTAGCTTGAAATAAAAGTTAGCCTTTATTCCTGAAACTTTGTAAAACCATATTTTTTTTTAATGATTCTGAACAGAAAAATCACAGTAATAAAAGAAAGATATTTGTTAAAATAATTTATAATAATGTTTATAGTTAAGTATATAATTTTTAAGTTTTGCTTATAAGATCAATAATAAAAACTTCTAAAAAATTTAAAAATACAACAGTTTTAAATATTGACTTGAATTTGAAAAAAATAGTTTTTAGTTAGTAGTCATTATTTTTACAAATTTTTTTTTGTTTTTATATCAAATATAAAAAGTTTCTAAGTACTTTTTTTCTTATTTTAAAACATACCAAGAGTAACCCCTGCTCTTCTGCATGCATGTATTCCAACAGACAATGGTTCAATCAGAGCACCTTCCTCATAACTCACATTGTCTGGCAATCTGAATGAACTCAGAATAAGCTTATACTATTACATAAAATAATATCTTTAATACAAATTATGAACAATATCCAAGAAAAAACTTTTTAAAGTTTTATAATTTTTCAGGTATCAACTATACCAATATCGAAGTGTAATCATAGTTTGTCTGTGTACAAGTGTGAACTATATTTGTAGTATAGGTAGCATTTTTTCTAATTAAAATGATAATTTGAATCTATTTATTATCAAACAAACTTGTAGCAGAAATCAGCATTGTGGCAGTAAAATGTTGACAAATTACCATCATCAGGAGGTGTTGCGCAGAAAAAAACTTCACTCAAATTGTATCTTCCTTGCCTGTAGAACTCATCATCATGAAGTGGGTATCCTGGTTCTATAGCAACTCTATCTCCTTTATTTTTTTTAATATTGTTAAACTTTATATTTTTTAAAAACAATGTGGTTTTTTTTTCAAAAAAAAAGTGATCATTGTTTTAATATTAGGAGTTTTCATAACTTTTTTTTTAAATACTTGTTTGTAAAAGTAAAATAAAGCAGATTTCAAGGTATAAACACAAACGTATTTAATATATATACAGGTTGTGTTTACGGGTTTAAATAATACTGAAGTCTTTAATATGTTGCGTCCAAGCCCTTAAGCTAAACTTACAGCCTTACTTCCGAGTAGCTTACAATGCTAAATTGCAAATAATGTCTGTCTTACTTACAAGTAACTTTTACTCTTGGTTATAAATTATAACATACTTAGAATCAATTTCAAGTACTTTATTAATAAAATTGATAAATTTTTGAAAGAAACTATTGTAATTAATAAACAAGTAATCTACAATGCATGCAATAATACTTTAAGTACCTAACAGCGTCGCTACTTACTGTTTTCAGGAAAGTATAGCTCTTTCGTGACTCCTAAATGTTCCCTTCTTGCGGAATAATAGAAATTAGTTTAGTAAATAAACCTTTCACGTAACAAATATTATCATTAAATATTGGCTTTAACTTACTACAAAGTGCACTTTTTTGCAAACTAGTCAGAGTTTTTACGTAATTAAAAGAATGAAACTTCTTATAGTAAAAAAAAATTATTTATTCGGCGCTTCGTCTTAGGAAACTTCACAATATGTTTGTTTTTATATCTAATTTTAAATCCGAAATAAATTTATTCTAAAAACTATAAATAATGCAGCCTTTGGCACAAAGGCCTGTAGAAAAGTCAAAGCCTTTTTTCACAAAAATAAACATTAGTTTACATTTGAATCCTTAAAATATAAAATATATGTTGTTTGTAAATAGTATATGAGATATTTCAATTTTTGAGGACTAGCTAGTTCCTATTGCAAAATATAATAAGTAATTTGTTCTTCATATTTTTTCTATTCACTAAATTTTATCTCCCTGGTTTTTTAAGAAAAGCAACTCAACTTTTCATAAATTTTATTTTTCAAAGAGTAACAACATCCAAACTTTGAAAATATATAATTTTATAAGCAATATTTAAAAAAATTCTCATTCAATTTCCTAAAAATAAAAAATATCTAAACCTAAAATATTCTAAATTCAATTCAGATTGAAGTATGAAAATTTATAAAGATTTTTCAAAAACTAAAAAAGACAATAGATTTTTGTTATTTAGTTTTTTTATCATAATCCATAGGAATATTACTGTAATCTACAATTTTGATTTCTTGATTGATAAAATTCAATTTGAACTTAGTTAAGATAAATATCTGGTAGTTTAGATAAAAGTCTAAAAAACAAGATAAATTTGTAGAAAACAATACTGTTCCATGTTAAACTTTACTGAAAAGTTTAAATTTGTAAAGACGTTCTTATGTTTATTTAACATGCAATTTTTTTAATATGTAATATCTAAGAAAAATACTAATACATTTCCTAGTCAAAACTTTTACATGTTGAAATTTGAATTTGTCTAAAACTAAGTTTTGACTAGTATATGTATTAGTATTTTTCTTAGATATTACATACTAACAAAAATACTAATACATTTCCTAAACAAAACTTTATTTTAAACAAATAAAACATGTAAAAGTTTAGAAGTTTGTTTAACATTAACATTATTTCAACAGATTTTATTGATTTGAGTTCGACAGAAATACTTAACTTAATTTACCACCTTCTCATTTAGTATCTAATTTAGCATTCAGAAATCTAAATATTACAATAGAAATTAATAAGTTTTAAGTAAAGAAATATTGTACGAATACAAATTTAAGTACTTCAACTAAAAGCTGATATAAAAACATTAATTAAACAATTAAACCTTTAAAAACATTTAATACTTATTGAATAAAACAAGCACCTGGTTTAAGATGCTTGACTTTTTTTCCACATTTAACAATTTTACCAGAAGCTTCATGACCAATAATCATTGGATTCTCAACAACAAAATCACCAATTCTGCCCTTAACCCAATAGGAAACATCAGAGCCACATATTCCAACTGAATGCATTTGAATCTGGACATCTGGAAACATGTGCTTTTTGTCATATATCTTTAAATACTAAGAATTAAAAAAAAAATAAAAAATTTAACCAATACTACAAATAGTTGTATTTCTTAATGACATTAAAACAAAAGTGCACTTGTTTGTTAAAAAATAAAATTATATTAGATTAAGTTCATTAATGTAAATAAAACTGATAACTTTTTCACTAACCATTGTCACCAGGTTCAGGAATTTCGCGTTTTTCCTGTAATTTGCAATAAATTTAAAATAATTACTTTTACTAAAACTTTACCAGTAATAATACCATTTACAAATTAGATATAAAAATTATTACATTATGTATATACTTATGGTATAAACAAAAGCAACATATATATTTTTTCTTTGAAAGGTTTATTTTTTAAGTGTTTATAAAACAGTTATATTACCAAATTAGAGTGAAAATTTAATTTTTATATAAAAAAAATAGATGATGTGCCTTGGTAATTTATTAATCTATTAGCCAAATTTTTCTTTATAAAGTACATTCTTGCTTATCCTGGCCTCACTAATTTGGTCCCTTACTAATCTGCCCGGTTTCAGTTGAGAATTAAATTCAGTTATTTCAGCTGAAATCAATGTTTTTTCCTTAAAACAGATGTAAATAAAAGTGTTTCCTGTGTGTAATGTATTTGAAAAATTTATTTTAAAATGTATCAAAGTTTTCATTTATTACTTTTTGCCAGTTTTAATTGTTTGGATAGTTAAAAAATAACAAAATATAATATACTAACAAAAAATTTAGTGTGTATTTTATCATATGCATTGCATAACAGGTATAATATTTGGAGACGTGTCAAATATGCACAAAAAATCAAATATGCACAAACGGTAACTTTTGCATGAATGAAGGGTAATTTTCGCAGGAGAATTAAAAGAAAAGTAAAAATTAAAAAATTAATTTCCAACCAAGGGTTAAAGGTAACCGTAAAAGTAAAAAGAAAATATAGAAATAAATTTTAAAATAAAATTGTATATACTAAATAAAAAAACCAACCAAGGGTAAGGGTTAGGGGTAACAGTGATAGTACAAAAACAAACATTAAAAAAATAATCAACTAAATGAAAATAAGAAGAAGTAAAAAAGTTACCAACCAAGTGTAAGAGATATGGGTCTACAAGATATTAAAAAAATACCATTGATTATCAAATTAAAAAAAAATTAACTTATGCAAAAGTGTCTTTGTGCAATAATGACCCTTTGTGCAAAATTGACCATTTGTGCAAAATTGACCATTTGTGCATATAAAACAGATATCACACAATATCTAAATAAACAACAATGTTTTGTTTTTATCCAGCCAAAAGCTAATCCAAATATAATTACAAAAAAGCTTCCCAAACATGACCAGATTAGCAAGGATGCACTGTACTATAAGTTTATGTCACTCTACTTTGTATGCAAAGTTTTTAACACTTTAAACCAAATATTAAAAAAAAAAAGATTTTTTTTTACAATATATACTTCTTAATTAATATTTAATTTTAAAATACTAATATATTATTATTTTTAAACAATTTATAATAAACATCCTAATAAACAAAATCAGACTACTATCAAATTTTTATTTTGTAACAAAACTGAATACTAATTATTCTTATATGCATAGATTTATTCTTCTATGAACAGCCTTCAACATTTTTAGAACCCTTAATTTATTGTAAAAATTTTAGGAAATTTGGAACAAAAAAAATATAGTTAAAGTAAACTACTAACCAAAACTATATCACACTGGGGGTACTCTTCCCTTTTTTTATGAAGAACAACACAGGTATTTTTCATACTTGTACTCATAATTTCAGACAAAATTTAAATTATCTACAAAATAGTTAAAGTAACAACATTAATAAACTGAACTTATTTTTAGGTTGATAGGTAAGGATAACTAGTAGTTAAATTAATAGTTTAGTTCTTTAAAATGTAAGAAGCAAGTGACATAAGAGGAGCAACTCTATTTTAGAAATTACTAAACAGAAAAAGAACTAAACAGAAATTTTTAAACAAAAATAAACATAAAAGGAAGATAACAATAATTTTTTTTAATGAAGTTTTAAAATTTTTAAAGGTTTAAAAAGATCATAATTTCAAGTAATATTAAAACTTACTTTATTGCAGAATATAAAAGAATCAATACTAAGCTATAATCTACAACAAAAACTGATTTCTTAGTTATAAAAACTAGCCTGAGATTTATAAAAACTTCAAACAAGCTTGAGTTTTTCAAATAACCTGAATTTTTATAAACTAATCTGAGTAGCTTCAGCTTGTGACAACCCTGAAACTTTTAACAAGCTTACAAAATATTAAAATTTATAAGGTTTATGCATTTTCAATTTTTATCAAAGTATTTCAAGTGACTTTAATAGTTTTATTGTGTGTATCAACTTGTTTTTATTTCCTTAACTTAAAAAACTATAATTTTTACGTTACGTCCAGTAAGATATAAAATGAACATTACTTTTTTCATTACCTATTATATTAGCAAAGTGCATTAAAAAAATTTAAATATAAAATCATCCGCTTTAGATTGTTGGAATATCCAACTTAAATTTATACCTGATAAATAATTAGTGTAGTCACAAAAAGAGTGATGCATAATAAAGTCACAAAGGTTACAAAGGTACAGAGCAACATATAATAAATATATATTTTATTAATATCAATAAAAACAAATTATACAGTAACCTTCCTTTATTCTACTACCATTCTAAGATAACTTTCCCATTAACTATATAGATAACTTATTAATGAGTTATCTTTCCCATTAACAACCCAGTTGAAGTGTGTTGATTCGTTGACACACAGAAGCATATGTTGGTAGAATAAAGGAAGATTACTGTATAATTTGTTTTTATTTATATTCCAGTGAAGTTACTTCACTAGGATCTTTTGTTAGCAAATAATTAAAACTATATTTTGAACAGTTATTTTTAATATCTAAATGTTCCATTTGAAGTATTTTTTAAAATATAATCAAAAATGCATTAATTAATGTGAACATAATCGGATTTAAGTTAGTTTGTTTAGCTCCAGACTATCTATGATATCATCGATTGTCACCCCTGGTTCAGATACAAATAAATCATAACTAATAGTATTTGTGTAAAAAACTTTTAAAAAAATATCTAGTATGAAACGAACTTTTTCTTACATTATCCACTTTGTATAAGTTTTCAAATTAGAGAACCACTTAACAGATGACTGGCAAGCTTACATTGACTTTTTAGTTGACTAAAAAACTTGTCAAAAGTTATAGATAGTTCTATAGAACTGGACTTCTTTTTTTTAAACTGTTTATGCTTTTTTGAGCTTAAAGTATATTGGAAGTTAAGTAAATTTAAGTGTTTCCTATATTTACTTTTTTTTTCTAAAACCTATTCTAAAATATTTCATAATTCAAATTTAAATTTAAAACCTGCTTAAACTACCAAAAAAAAACATAAATATTAATCATACCTTTTTTTTACAATTTTTCTGCAATATGTATAAATTTTTTTATAAATAAGATAAATTTATATGATAATATGGTTTTTAACATTATTCAGGAAATTCATGGAAATTCAGCCAAGTGGGAACCCTGTTTAAACTGAAATAACATTTAAAATACCTCAAGTAAAAAAGGACCAAAACCAGCTTTGATAA
The DNA here is from genome assembly GCF_965202585.1 of Thalia democratica. Taxonomy (NCBI): domain Eukaryota; kingdom Metazoa; phylum Chordata; class Thaliacea; order Salpida; family Salpidae; genus Thalia; species Thalia democratica. The sequence continues at coordinate 25,631,244 of NC_139170.1, read as the reverse complement.
TTATAAATTCAGTTCTATAACTTCTATTATGTATAAAGCTTAATTTTATTTTTAGTTTTTAGTCAACAAAACAGTTTATGTCCGCTTAACCTCCATTTTCAGATAACTGTTCTTTGATTTTAGTTTTTTTGAATTGAGCCAAAAGTTTTTTGAATTTTTTTCTTGATGTTCTAAATTTCTTCAGGTTTTTTAAAAAGAGAACTTTTTTAGTCTGGTTTTATATAAAATTAAATTTAAAGTCTTAACAGGTATAAAAGTATTGAAAAGATACTTTAATGCTACTTTAAATGTGTTCTATAACAAAAAAAAACTAAATAATACAAAAAATTATTGTTTATCATAAATTTTTGTATCTAGTCTAAGTTCTGTTTTTCAAATGTAAAAATTGCAAGGTTGCCACTCTTTATGTCAAAAAAAAAACCATCATGAGTGACCACAAAACTGCCCTGAGTCATCCTGAGTTTATTTTAAAATTTTAAAAAAAATTGATTTTGCCACAAACTACTTATACCTCATGTTCATTTTTCTTCTTAATAATTATAAGGAAGGTTGTACGTGTATGCTTCTGCACTAGATGTTTACTAAACTTGTGAGAAATACATTTTTAACCATTCAATGTTAAAAGGTAAAATTAATCAATTAAGATTAAAAAAAAAATTGTCAATAACTTTATGTAACATTAAATTACATAATAACATTTAAATTTAAATTTAAAATAACAAAGCAGAAATAGTTAAAAAACATAAACTATAAATGATTAGATAATTAGAAATAAATTAATAAATATGTTATAAACATTTATTTCTTGATTTACATTAATGAACTTTAAGTACATTCTTTATTAAATTGATGTATGTTTCTTTGAGTCAAACTAATAACACAGTTCCACAGAGTTTTAAAATATCAACTATTCCAACCAATAGAAGATAAAAAGTAAAAAACTTTTTTCTTTAATAAATTATAAGTAAACAAGTTAAATATTATATAATATTGGTTTACAAACATATGTTTACAACATAATATGCTTTAAGTATGACACTATAAAAAATTGTATGGTAGTTGTGGAATAAAACTTCAATTATCATCTCATAAAATATTACAGTTACTAAATTCAAACTAAATTTAGATACTTATTAATAAAAATTTTATTTTATGTGCACAGCTATGCTGATAAATTAAAACAAAGCTCAAACACATCATTACATAATTCAGTTAAAACTAGAATAAATACTACCTTAATGTAAACAAAAAATAAAACATTATTTTAAAAAGTATCATTATTAATTATTTATCATTCTGGTATCATCAACAATTCTTTTTTAAACTTGTAGATGTTCTATACACTATTTAGCATACTAAACTAAATTTTAAATGGTGTATGTAACTCACTTAATTTTAGTAAACTAACTAAATGAAGTCATCCAGAACGATACTATAGTAAAACTTGGTCTTTTTGAAGCACTGTTTTCTTTTTCGAGTTTAGTTGTGTGATTTTCTTAAATCAATAAATATTAACTAGAATGAATCTTTTAAATAAATTAAATTTTAGTTTATAATACAAAACTAGCAAAGTGTTTTTTAGATAAAGCAATAATACTAAAGTTTTAAAATATTTTAGGATTTTTTGTGGATTTTTATTTAACTTACAAAACATATTTTAAATTTTTGTTTAATTAATCTTATTTTATTGACTTATAGATTTGGTTTCCTTTAAAACAATACCACAAAAAGAACATTTATTAACGTTTAAATTGTTGTACAAAAATTCAATTGTCTGTTTTAATACTTATATACTAATTTGTTTAACAATAAAAAACGCTAAAAATATTTGGTCCTAGGACCTGGTTGACGAAGAACCTTTCGGTTTTACTTCAAAATGTTATATTTAACCACTATTTATTTCACTTTTCTGGGCAAGACGTTAAAACGTATCAGTGATGTGCATATTTATAACCAAAAGGTTTTTGTGCACAAGGTCCTAGAACAAAACATTTTGAGACCTTTTGTTTTTGTTGTTCAATAAACTATATACACATTTTTAATAAATATTTTGATTTCTAAAATTTGATTTTTAGAGCCAAACTTTTATTTAGCTATCAAAAGACTAAACTACTATCAATATTTTTTGCCTCATAATTTGATGAAAAAACAACAACTAAAAGTTAAGATTACGTTTAAGTAATCTTATGAATTAAAATTTATAAAAAAATAATTAAAATATATTATTTGACTAAAACTATTTGAATTATCATTAAAAACATTCGTATCTGCATTAAAATAAAGGTTTTTTTTTCCAAAAATGTTTTAACACAAATGTTTTCTACTTTCAAATTGTATATAACTTAACGATATGAATTAATACAACATCGAAAAGTATCTAAACTATAAATGCATGCATGTAATATTATCAAACTAAAAAGAATGTAGTTTTGCAACATTTTCTTTTTAAACTACAAAACTAATTCCAAACTTAAAATGGAGTTTTGCTATAAAAAAGTGTCTTACTTAATTCAACATAATAGAACTAAACTTTTAAGGAAATAAGTTAAAAGAAAGTATAGCTGTTATATCAATTTAAAGCTTTAGTAACTCTTCTAATATACTGCGATTCAGCCTTATTTTTACTATCTAAATGAATTTAACAATTCTATATAAAAAAGTTTTTTAAGTATTAATTTCTATTATTTAAAATCTTATTAAATATAATTAAGGTAAAGGTTTTGATTAACAACTAAAGCATTGGAATAATGGGTTAAGGGAAAGCCTTGTGTAGATATTATATTACTCGATAATCGAACTCGAGAACCAAAGTGCAACTCGATAACCAAAACGTTCTTCGTGCACTAGGTCCGAGTACCAAACTTTTTTAGCACTTTTTTGTCGTTCAATAAACTATATTACTACTACAATGAATTGTAAAAGCTTAAATAACCATTTTGTAAAAGAGTATAAAATCATATTGTAGGTTTTGTTAGAACCGTAATCTTTAAATAGTCTCTTTATAACTCAATTGTCTAATTATAGCACTTAACATTTCATTTAGCATTTAATACATATTATTGAAACTATATATGCTTATTTAAAAATAAATCTCGCTTTTCTAGTCGTTGATAGTAATGTTAGTGAAAAATCGTTAAATAAAATGTTACACTAAGGGTCGGTAGCCTTTTACATGTGACAGACCAAACTTATTAAAAAAAGTCTTTGCAGACCTAAGCAGCTTATAAAGTGGTATTTAGATATTTTAAAATTCTTTTTTGGCATAAATATAATTTAAAACAATGAAATAGGTATTATTGTTTACTTACTACTTAATAAAAACTTAAAAATTAAACTAAAATAAACGTCACAGGACATACATGTATACTTGGCAGGACGCAGTTTGCTGTGTCCTACGTATAATTATAGCTTATTTTCAAGAAAAATAATTTCTAATACGCTTTTTTGTCTTATGAAACTTTATATAAAGTTTATTTTGCTTTAAGAAAATACTTCAATTGTTTTTTTATTAGTAAAAAAATTAACTAAGCTTCAAAATTCTGGTAGAAAGTAAATAATATTTTCTAATAGTTTAAAATTTCAAAGAATAAAACACAGACATTAAAAAATTAATTTCTATAAAATATCACACAAAAACTAAAGAATTATTCTAGTTGAGCTAAAAACCTACAATAAATTGTACTCTTTTGCTTTTACGTCAAGTAGTTTATGAACTATTTTTAATTTATTTTACTTATTTGGTGTATAACTACAATTGTGTTTACTTTTACGTTATAGGCATCTTTTTAATATATTTTTAATGTATCTGTGTTGACTTTTTCAAAATATGACCACTAAAAAACTAATAAACCATCTTAAAGTTAAATCCCAGAGCTAATCTAGAGTTCTAGACTTAATTTTATCTTGTGTGGCACAAAAAAAAGCTATAATAAGACATATTTATGATATTCTGTTATATCCTACGAAGCAAAATAAAAGTTTTCATTGCTGTGTATGTTTACTTAAATTAATAATTATAATATAAATCTTTTTAAATACATATATTTACGTTAATAGTTCATATCTTTAAGAGATCTGTTTTTAAGTTAAGAAGTTATGGATAATTTTTTTTTACAAAAACAAAGAAAACTCAAAAAATAAATTTTAAGTTTTGTAAAACGTAGTAAAACATTTTAAAAAAAAATAATGAAAATAAAATTTGTGTGTTATTTAATGCATAAACATATAATCTTAAACTTTATTTTTCTGGCACACTTAACCAAAGTACAGTAAAACACATCTACTTACACTAAGTAGTTTAGATTTTATACACTTTAAGTTTTAAAAAAAGAATTGTTACTATTTCCTTGGAAAAACTTTGCCGAAACATTTATTTATTTACACAGTCTCTAAGGTTTACTGAAAAAAATAAACTGCTTTTATTCTAAAGTGATAAATTAATGTATACATACTTATTTTAAGTACAACGTACGATGAAGTAATAAACTATCTTAGATGTGAATGATGAATCAAATACAATACTTTAAATTTACATCATTGATTTATCAGTATATTATTTCTTTTGAAAATTTTTCAGCGTCGAATTTTTCATCTAAATTTAATAAACTAATAAAGAATGTATTTTTAGTCTAAAATAAAACAACATAGTAAAGTTAAAGACAAAAAAGCATTAAAAATAAAACTGAAATTAAGTATAAAATAAAACAATTACTTAAAATTTTATTGTTTTTAAAAACTATAAATATAAAAGTAACCAACTACAGTAAGCATTAAACTGAATATTACGGCTTTTAATAAAAACGCAAAACTTAATTTTGTCTTTACAGAACATATCAATCAGATAAAATTGAGATAAATTTCTTATTCACTCTAACTAAACAAGAAATAAAACTAGACCAGAAGTAAACTTCTATTCGAATAAGTATACGTACTACTTAGTGTGTAATTTGTATTATCCCTCATTCATTAAAGCTGACAATGGCATAAACTTGGGCTGTAAAGTTTACAAAGTTGCCTCATTTTTTTCAACTAACTTGAACTTGCAATACAAACAAGCGCTTTAAATTAGGGTTTTCCAAACTCATATCATAAATGCGCCATTGTAGAAAATTTAGAAAATATTAAAATTTTTTTTTTAGGTATCACCTCTTTACTAGTTAATTGTCCGTATTAAAACTGATGTCAGTATATTTATAAATAAATAAATGAGTCTAAATAGTCTTTATACGTCCTGGACAAGACATTAAAAGGTATACGTAGTGTGTGGCTCGATGACCGAAATGTTTTTCGTGCACCAATTCTTAGGATCAAACATTTTGAGCGCCTTTTCTTGTCGTTCAATAAACAACTTTATAAACTTTTAATTTCTATTAAGTTATAAATGTTCCCTGGTCACAATTTTTTATTTCAAAACTATTTTTACCTCTAAGTGATCAAAAACGCGCCTAAATATGTAAGCAAACATCCAATATAATTGCTTAAGTAAATTTAATAAAATATGAATTTTTTAGTTATTCAATTCAATATGACACTTTGATATTCAATTTTTTTGGCCATCTCTTATATATATAACATTTTCACCACTTCTCCCTTTTTGTTTTGTTGTTGACCTTTTTATTGCATTTTTCAGGGTTGCTCTTATAGAGAGGGCAACAAGAAAAATGTGAAGGTTCATGATCATAAAACTTAAAATCTTTGGGAGGAGACTGTGTGGTGCGCATGGTAGACTATGATTTTCATGGTTAATATTTGCAGTAATTGATTTAAAAACACAGCCATTTTTTTAAGAATTAATTTCATTAATTAGTTTAAGTTAAAAAGAAAAAAAAATCATTTACTTTTACCTTAAAATTAAATGTTATCAAAGTTTAAAATAAAACTTAACACAGTTATTTACACATGACAGTAGCGAGGCATGTGAGGCTTGATGACAGAAAGGTCTTTTTCCACACCAATCTATAGTTGTGAGCATTCACATTTTTCTTTCTATAACTGATATTGTTTTTATTTTATCATTAAGCTTTTTATTTATTTAGTTTTTCTGAAGGAATTGATTTTTTGAGAAATCTTAAATGTATGAACACTTGATCAAGGCTTAATTATTTGTTAACTGTACACAATAGATCAAAATGTAAGGTCAAGCAGCCGTTAAATTTTTGTTAAGTAGAAAACTAAATTAATTGTTAGACAAAGTTGTATAGAACTTGATTTGTTGTCCTCTAAACTGTTTTTGATTTTTTAATACTTAAGCTAGTAAAAAAGTTTTTTAAATTTAATTTTTTTTTAGATTTTTGCCATTTTAGGAAAAAATTTAATCAAAGTGCTTAAAAAATTTTATTTTTCCTTGGTAGAAAATATCAGTCTTACTATTCTTTCTACAGCAATCACAGTTTTTTGAAGGTTGTGCAAGCAAGTTGACATAACCTGTAATTTTTTATTGTTTTATTTTTAAAGGTAGAAAATTTCTTCCTACCCTTTAAAATTAACATTAAACAAAAAAAAAGTTATCAAAAATATGTCTTGGTGACACATCTTTTGGCAAACGCTCACAAGGTTAAAATGTTAACATTAAAAACCACAAAGTGTGGGAAAATCATGAAGCACAAATCCCCAAGCAAGTATCTGCCAACGCTACAACAAAAACTATATCAACTATCCAACAGTGTGGTTACTGCCAACTAAAAAGTATAGCTGGCAAACAAAATACAAATAAGTACCAAAAAACTTAGCCACAACTTTAAACTTTGAGATGTTTCTGAAATATTGTACAGAGTTTATCTAAAAGTTAGATCTTACTAGAAAACTCAAAAATAAAAAGTTTTTCATTTAATTTTTAATGACTGTTATTTTTTATCAAGTTTTATTTTATGAAATGTTGCATAATGATTTTAAGCCTAATTTCTACTAACAGCAGCAAACTCTAATTATTCTCTTAATACTCAGAGTTCAACTATGAATAATGCAAGTAGTTGCAGCAGTTCATTACAATTTAATTAAGATTTTATTGTTAACATTTTTTTTCTTTAGAACATTAAATCAGTAGGTAGATATAAGCCAAGCAGTAGAACGCAAAGCACTAAAAAAAGTGTTAGTCACAAGTCAAAAATAATAAACACTTGATTAAATACTTTCACATTAAATTAATTTTTAGTATTTTGCTGTAATCACTTTAAGAATAGTATTTATCTTTTATATATGAAGATTTTACCAACTCCATAAAATGTCAATTACCTTTATTCTACTAATATATTTATTTTTTCAAAAATTTATTTTGCAAACTAATTCTACTAAGATAAGTTGATTATTATGTATAAGTTATGATAAGATTTGCTATTGTCTGTAAACTTTTACTTTTAAAATCATTAAAACTTATTACATTATAACTTTTGCATTCAAACGTTATAAATAAGTACTAGATATTTAATTAAAAAATGTGTTTAATGTTATATGGCTCAAAATATTGTAAAATGTACCATTATTCAGATATCTTTTGAAGAAGTATTTTAATATTATGTTAGAAATATTTTGTATAATTTTTTGTCAAATATTTGACACATAAGTAATAAAAAAAAAAAAAAAAAAAACATTTTTTAATTGTTTGAAATCAAAGATAAAGTTTTTTTTTTAATAACAAAAGATACTATTTTTAAACAGAAATTAGTACAGATATATATTAAATAAGTTACCAATTATCAAATGTCTCATACATCTGTTGATGAAGGTATTGTTTTTCCTCCAGACGTCAAAGATGTTTCTTTTGATATGAACACAAATGAGTTATTTAAAGTCTTGAGAGTAAGTTATTCTTTAAACAGTTATTTTCTTAATTAAGTTTTTGTAATAGTAATAACTTTCCAAGTATAATGTTTACCTGTTTGCTTCTTGATCAGAAAGTTACATTCAGTTGCAATTTTATAGCCTTTAATTCAGATCTTGCTAATTTAAACTAGTTTAAACTTTTTTTTATTGAAAAACTTTGGCTTGTTTTTGCAAAATCAAGCTAGTTTGGAAGTTTTTTTGTATTAGGCTAGTTTTTATGACTGATTTTTTTTTTCTTAATAAAAAGTATGTTTTTATCAAATTCTTATGTTATTATATTAAATTTTTTAGGTGTATAAGCTCTATTAATAATAGTTCTTATTTGTTTTTTTGGCCATATTTATATTTTTTAAATTAAAAAAATAAACTCAAGCTACCTTGATTTTTCTTAAACTAGATTTTGGTCACTAAAGCTGTTTTTTTGCATCAAAGATTGGCAATAAGTATATAAGATATAATTTATAGTTATCATCAGTTCGAGTGATTTTAGTTTGCCAAATTTATTAGTAATTTTCAAAAAGTTATGCTAGAACTAAATACTTTAAAATTCTGTACAATTTATTAATAAGTAAATACTTTTTTAATTAGTTACAATTTATTACGCAGCAAAAGAAGTTTCTTGCACTTTGTATAAAAATTTATAAACAATAAATTTGGAGTTATTTTAGATTTCTAAGCTAAAGTTAATGTTAATTTTTTTGATAATTGATTTTATTAATAATAACTGTTTTTACTTGGTTTTTTTAATACACATAAATTTTATATAATTTTTATTTAGTATAACTAATAATAAGCAAAATAATTTTCAGAGATGCTGTCGATTTTTTGAAAAAATTGAACAAAATGACGAGGCAAGTAAAAAAAAGTATTTGAAATTTGCCAAGCATATTGCTACAGATGAGTTTATTGAGGAAATGAATGATAGGAAAAAGTGTTCAACTTTGTATGTTTGCTTAGTAACTGAAATGCTCAGAGTGTTTGCACCTGCTAACCCCTTTGAATCTAGTGACAATGTGAAGGTTAGAGTAGTTTTTAAAATATGTTTAGTTTTAGATCTGGTTTTAATTTTGACTATAAATGTGTTGATTTATATAAAATTATTAATCAATTCTCGCTATTTTATTGACTAAAATACCTTTTAAGTTATATTTATCAGATGTTTTTAACAGTGGATGTAAATGTTTTAACTAAACTGAGTGTGTTCCAGTGGTTTTAGAGACAATGCTTAAATTGATTTAATTTGTTAATAAAAATTTTTTTTTGCTGTGTTTTTATAAAAAAATTAAATTTTTTACAACGCTTAAAAAAGTGAATGGGTGTCAGAACAGTACAACAACACTCCAGCATGGCATTATTCTTTCATGCTGTGTTACTTTAGCACAGTGGGTCACTTTTGCACGATGCAATACTTTAGCACGCTGGGTCACTTTTTCACGCCATTACTTTAGAACGGAGGGTCATTTTTGTACAGTGTCACTCTAGCATTGGGTCACTTTTTCATGGTGCTAGTTTAGCATTGGGATCTTTTTTGCAAGCGTTACTCTAGCACAGAGTGTCATTTTAGCACGGTGGGTCAATTTATTTTTTGCATAGAGCGTTATTTTTGCACAAACAAAATTTTTTTAAAGTGTTTTAAGGTCAGAGAATTTATAAAACTGTTTATTCAACTGATTATAAATAAATATTAATATTCTAAATTTGTAGGAAGTTTAAGCTTAAATAAAAACATTTTTTTAAATTTGCTTATTCGATTTTTAAGGAAAACTATTTTATTTTTATTTTTTAGCACTTTGTAGTTGTAATAGCACTCTTTTTAAAACTGTTTTATATCAAACCTAAAAATGTTATAGTTAGTACATAATAATCATATACATTTTAAATTAATTAAATACATTGACCTGTCACCTATGTACGAACTTCTTGGTACGCACTTTTAAGCCAAAAACTATGTGTTCAGATTTTTTATTTAATTAAAAAAACAAACTTAAAATCATCAATGCACAAGTAATATATATTAAAATAATTTATAAAGTATTAAATTTAAATAAATTGCAACTAAAGTAACCACTAAAAAAGATAAGAACTTGCAAATTGTGTTTCAAATCCAATATTTAAAACAATCATATTACAGTTTGCTTATTTAATGAAAAAAACCTACAGTGCAATTTAAGTTTGAATACCCCATGATTAAAACATAGGAATCAGAAATACTAAAATAATCATACATAATTTAGAAAAATGGAAATAATGAAAAGTGTAAACATTACTCCATGATTGAAATATAAATTTTAAAGGTGTATAAAAAAGCAATATTAACAAAAATAATGAACAATGTTTGTTTGATAGAACATTGCAATTGACATACACCATGATAAATACATGTAATTAAAAGTATGTAATTAAAGACCAAAGTTTCTTAGGTATGCACTGCCGGTATGCTACACACTTATATGCTGTGTTAAAACGTGTACCTAAGTGGCAGGTTACTGTAATGCGATAAGATAATGAAGATAATAACAAATAAATACAATAATATATAAAAAAAAAACAAAGTTGAGATTTTTCAAAATTTTGTAATAAAACTCAAGAATACAAGGTAGCAAAATTGTTACAAAAACTAAGTCATGTCTTCTTTTAGCAACTTTTACTGTATTATTATTTACTGATTTTGTATCCAATGTATAATGTTTTTACTCTTTGTACCATATGGTAATATAATATTTTCAATATTCTAAAGTTTTCTTTTTATTTTTTCAGGCAAAAAAATTTATTAAAACTAAGAAAAGCCTTTAAGTATTAACCTTATTTAATTACATTATACCTTATAAATTTAATCAAATTGACAAAAAAACTTGAAATTTTTATACTATATTTTATTTAAACATTTATATTTTTTCAGATATTGAATTTAACTTTATACAACATAAACTTGTTTTAGATTAGATGTAGTCTGTGTTTTTCAATGTGAAAATAAATGTTTAAACTTATATTTTTAAGTTACTTCATAAACAAATGTGTTGATTTAAAGAAATTTTGCAAAATAATCATTCTTATTGTGCTATTATATTATAATATTAATTATGTAGTATAAAACATTTTAGAATTTATAAAAATATAATTGTATTTTGAACTCAGCATTTTTTGGCTAAAAAGTGTGTACCATACTGGCAGTTCGTACTTAAGAGTTGCGTTCCTAGTTGGCAGGTTACTGTAGTATAGTAAAGTTGGGTAGCTGTCAAATTTGCACGAAGGCACAAAACTGCACGAAGATACTTTTGTACGAAGACACTTTTGCACAAGACAAAAAAATTTACCTCAGTTGTAACTTATTATTTTTTTATTAATTTCATTTTTAATATATATTTTTTTAAACTATATAATTATTTTTACTATCACCATTACCCCTTACCTTCGTTCGGTAGCTTTTTTAGCATTTTAATTAATTTTATTTATTTATTTTTCTTTTTGTTGTTATATTAACTTATTTTTAGTTTTTTTTTATATATACTCTTTTTGTTTTTTTACTCTAGTGCAAAATTGATCCTTGGTGCAAATTTGTCTTTGTGAAATTTTATCCCCTTGTGCAATTTAGACCCGTTCCCAGTAAAGTTATATTGTATTTTTTTTTGGAATTTCTGGAATTTGACAATTTAGGCTAAATAAACCTGGAAAAACCTGGAATTTGATAAATTATGAAAAAACCTGGAATCTTGAACAAAATCACTAAAAAATCTGGAATTTTAAGCAACTTTTATATGTTAAGTAGTAAAAATTCGATTTGACACAGCAAATCTATCGTATAGATAAAATAAATTTGTCATCATCAAGTTTTTTTTTTTAACAGTCACTATAAAGTAGCTTTACGGTATCATTTCAATGTTGTTATACTATTTACCACAGTTTTTTACCTTATACTTAGTTTTAAACTGAAAATAGACCCTATAATGAGTTTATTTAAAATCCTTGAGAAAATTTGCAAAAAATAATTGGCAACCCTGAGTCAAAGCCTGTTCAAAACTTAAAGTTCTATATTTTAAATTTTATAATAGAAGTAGATTTAACTTTGCTGTTAAGTTTGTAATATTTTTATTTAATAAAACTGAATAAAAGCATGAATTATATTTATTAGTTTCAATATCCTTACCAGTAAAACTAGTTACATGTTCAATAAAAAAGTTTAGTGTTTGTTTAATCTTTTTAGTTATGTTTGTTTATTAACTGTGATATATATATTTTAACACTTTTGTCAAAACTATTTAGTACTGCTTAAAAATTATTAAAAAATTCCAAAATAAGTTTTATTTTAAAATACAATTTTCTACAAATCCAATGCACGTTTGCTTTTAATTTTTCAATTTTTTTTTATAGTGTTTTATATATTAAAGAGTTCTGTATATTTATAAATCAAATGTATTGTCAAAACATTTTCAAATGAAGGTTTAAAAAAGTTTGGTTTGAGCAAAAATAACGCTCAGTGCAAAAAAAAATTAAAAAAAGGCGCTACGAGCAAATACAGAAGAACAAAGAAAATATGGTGTAAAAATGACTCTTTGTGCTAACCTGACACCGTGCACAAGTGACGCACAAGCTAAAATGACGATGTGCAAAGTGTCGCGTTGTGCTAAAATGACAGTCCATGCTAAACTGACGACGTGCAAAAGTGACTCTCTATGCTAAGGTGACCCACCATGCTAAAATAACCCGTGCAAAAGTGACCCTCAATGTTAAATTGGCGGCCGTTCAAAAGTGACGGACCGGCCATATTGACGCCATGCAACTCTGACTCGCTCCTTAAAAAAGTCTATTATAGTACAGAATTATTAATGATTTTTTTTACATTTTATAACGTAGGTTTAATTATATTCTTCTACAAAAGCTTATTTAAGCTGTTAGCAAAAGTTGTAATTTCTTACCAATAACAGTATATTTAAAGTTATTTGTCAAGTATAATGTTCTTAGAATTTTTAAGAATATTTATAGCTAGTTGTCGTTCTAATAAAATAAGCTTACTCTTAAAAGTTTCATAAAAATAATAAGGTTTATTTTTGGTTTTAAACAAAAAAAGTCAGTCAGCTTTTTTAAGATTATATCAAAGTTTAAAATTTACATTGTAATGATATTTTTAAAATGTTTTAAGTATTAAAAAATTTAACTAAGTTTTTAAATATAATGATAATTAATTATTATATGCATTCTGGTTTTTTAACTAAATATAAAGATATTTATAATTATAAACTGTCTATAAACCAAATCTTACAATTGATTTTCAGGGTTTGTTCATGCTAATTACAAAACAACTAAAAAGTTTGAAAAATATAAAAGATAGCTCATATCATCATGCATTCCATATATTAAACAACTTAGCTCTAACAAACAGCTATCTTGTTTGCCTTTCTAACCTTGACACTGAGTCATACTCTGATGTTTTTTCCTATCTTTTTCTCACACTTCTAAGTACAGTTAAGTAAGTTCATTTGTATATAATATTTATTTGTTGCATTTTTTAAACTTAACTTAAGTAGAAAATAGTTTAAATTTTTAAAATATTTTTTTTGTTTTGTATTACACAGCTCACAACATGATAAAGAAGTAAAAGCCCAAATGTTGAGTATAATGAAGTCAGTTATTACTGAGTCTACAAAAATCCATGAAAAAATACTAGAAATTGTACTTGAAAGTTTGTTGGAGAAATCACAAAAGATGAACCCTTCTGCTTTTGAGTTATCTAAACAACTTTTAATGGAAACTGCTGGTGCTCTTGAACAGCCTATAATGATGGTATTTTGAATTTTATTTTTTATTACAACTATATTTGTTTATTTCAGCTAGTATTTCATTATCTTGCAAATTAATGGTTTTTTTTTAAGTTAAATATAAATACAATAATAATTGTGCAAACTAATTGTTTTATTTATTACCAGAATTCAGTGTGAAAAAATCTGACTTTTTTTGCATTTTTTCATTTTAAAAGTAAACGCATAAATTTCTGTTCATTAAAAAAAATAACGAATAAACTATAGAAAAATTATTTTTTTATTGATTTTTACAAATACTTTTTTTAACAGTATTTCCAAGCAATTGCATTTGAAAACAAAACTAATGCTAATCGAGTAACTGAAAGCTGGGACAAACTTGTCAAAGTTATGTATGATATTTGCCCAAGTTTGCTCAAAAACACACTGCCACAGCTTGAACATAAGCTAAAAGCTAGTTTTTGAATTGTTTTAAGATTAACATGGTGTACATGTTCTATATTTTAAATCGTAATGAATAAACTGGATTTCATTTTATACTATGAAAATATTTAGTTTCTAAAAAACGGAATTGTACATTTAAATATTGTAAAATTTAATGATTTTAGGTTGACAACCCTAAGGAAAGGTTGCAAACTGTCAAGCTATTTTCAGGAATGTTTTTATCCAGAGAGTCTGATCTTATACGCAACTGCAACAAGTTATGGAAAAGTTTTCTTGGACGTTTTAATGACATTGATCCTGATGTTAGATTTCTTATGTATTTTTGTAATTAATACTCTATAATTAATTTGTATTCAAGGTTTATAAAACCTAAGTATTTATATATTAGTTTAATTTGACTGTTGAACATTTTATGTTTAAACTTGGTTTTCAATGATTTAAAGTTATATTATAGTTTTCATTTGAATAGTATTTTTAAAAATAAGCACTGAAGAGGTCTTTGACCGAAACTGAGTCTGCTTTAAAATATCTTGAAAGAATTTAATAAACATGATTTCTTCTTTAGAAGTTCAGATCTTTTTATTAGTTTTCGAAAAATCAAAACACATAATGTTAAATATGATACTAACTTAATGATATCTTAGTTACACGTTTCTTTTGAACAGTTTCAATAATTTCATTTAAACTACATGAAGATAAATGTTAATCTTTTTAACTGAAGGTACGTTGTGCGTGTGTAAGCTTTTACAAAGATCTGGTGATAAGCTGGAATAAAGGTTCGCCGAATTCTAACAACAAGGAGATACTTACTGAGTGCGAACAGTATTTCACTCCTCGGAGGCATGACACTGAGGAAAATGTGAGATTGGAGGTGGTTAAATCGATCCGAGCTGTTTGTTTGCACGATATCAAACTTGTCTCTGATGAAATGTTGGATAGCTTAAAGGACCGGACTAAAGACAAAAAAGTGAGTAGGTTTTTTGGTTAGCTAAACATCGTACCATTTTTATTTTTAAAAACTATCAAAATCTTCCAAAAACCGAGCATTTTTTACTACTGAAGAAACCAATCTGTGCATACTAGAGAATTTGATATAATAATTTTCCTGGTGCATATAAATTTCAAATACTTACGTTTCCAATCCTGTCGTTAATAAATTTTGACTTTTCCAATTGCAACTACTAATAAAACATATAATTTTTTATAACACTTTTTTTTTACAAAAATTAACTTTGGCTTTTATATGAAAGATTTAGTTACAAATTATAAGCCAGTTTTTATAAAATTCAAAAATATCATTTAACTTTTGAGATATTTTATTATTTATAAAAAGTTTCCGATACAAATGTATGGACCAAAAATTTTTTAGGGTCAATTTTTTTGGAAATTTTAAAAATCACTAAAAATTTATCTCCTCCTTCATTTTTCAAGCAATCTTCTTTAAATTTTCAGGAAATGTTTCTTAAATTATAAGAAAAAAACGTTACTTAAGAATTTGGTTATTTTAAAGAAATTAAAATTTTATGACAAAAACTAAAAAAAAAAGTTTTTTTTTTCAAAAAAAAATATTTTTACTTAAAATTTTTTGAAATCACATGTAACTTTTTTTGTTATTGTATAAAGATTAGACTGAAAGTTTGAAGAAAATTGCTTGAAAAATGTTGGAGGAGATGGATTTTAGACAAAATAGCCTTTTTTCGCTGTTTTAGTTTTCCCTTCCCATAGGGAACCTATTATGCGGCTCGACTTTGATCGGTTATATCTCAAAACGTAAGTCGAATTTTTTAAAACCATCTAGAGCATCTTAAATCTTAGAAAAAATTCTATAAAATAAGATCAACTTGTAAAAAACATGGCTAACCCCCCTACGGCCTTAACTTAATAATGTAGTATAAGTACTATAGAAATTGTTTTATTATAGAAATGGTTTATATTTAGTATTTTTTTAATTTTAAGCTGAACAGATATGGTAACACTGATCAAAGTAAAATAATCTATTACTTGAATTTTAATTATTGAACTGGTCGAATTACATGTAATTTTTAGTGGAAAGTACGCGAAGGAGCGATTCGCGCAATGTCAGATATAGTGAAGAAATATGTGTCTATGACTTCAGATAGCTTTACAACTCACAGCAGAGTTAAAAATTTAGCACGACTTTCGAAATTTCGTGACAACCTGCTCCATGTTTATTATCACCAAAATACTGAAGATGTGTAAGTTTTCATTTCAATTTAATTTAATGTTTTTTTACAAATCTGTTTAACTTGGATAGCCTAAGCTCTTTTTGTCTTTTTTATCACCAATGTACATACGTCGTACCGTTTAGCTAAAAAACTTTTGAAATTTTAAAGTTATTGAAAGTATTAATTTAAAACACTATAAAACAATTATACGACTTTTAAAACAGTAGAAAATAAACTTGTATTTAATAATTTATTCTTTAAATGTTTTGAACATACCTATTTTGTATCTTTAAAATAGTCAGTCTAAGAATAACATGCGGTGAAATTTTTGAAACTTGGCCGGTAAACTTGTTAGCAAATTTGTTGATTGTTACTAAATGTATTTGGTTTCAATAAAGTTTTTATTAACAGCTTAAGTGGAACTCTTGATATTTTGAGTTAAAATACAAATACTCATATTTATAATTTTTACTTTTCAGAATCTTCTGTTTTATAGGTCATCCTAGGTTGTTTGTATCAGAATTTTCACTTAACTCAGGCTAGTTTATTAATTTAGAAAAAATTATGATAATTTAAATTTTATAAAAATGATAAAAAAAAGTTAGGCTTAAGTCAAAAATGATAAAATGTTTTGATATTTTGATAATTTTTTTATCAATTAATTTTTGTGTATTTTGTAGTATGAAGCTGAATTGCGAGTGATTTTTTTTAACCCTCTGCTACTAATAGAAAAATAACCATTTTTTAATCTAATATTTTTAGAGCAAGTTTTATGTTTAATTGACTTAATGCTGTGATTTTATTATCAAAGTATGAAAAATAGAAATTCCATTTCGCTTACACGTGCTATGAGTTTTAAACAAAAAGTTTCAGTTTTAAGCAAAAGTATAATGTACAATAGTTTGTATTTTTCTACTGATGTTTTGATTAGAAAAAAAAAGTAGTTTATCTGGTTTCTAGGTAAACATAAAAATACGCAAAATGAACTAAAGTTTTCTGGCCTATTAAAAGGTTATACACTATCTCGAAGAGTTAAATGCTTTTTTTTTTGCTTTCAGACTATCAAAATAGTTTTAAGTACTATTTTTCATCTGACGGCTGAAAAAAAATCAATATGTTTTCAACATACGATATTAGTTAAGTTTATTGTACAATAATCAATACAAGCTCAGTTTTGATTTTAGAAATATACTTTTAGAGTACTGTTGGAACGATTGCTCATAATCAGCATCATACCATACAAGTTACCACTTCAACAAAGGATGAAATTGCTTCTTGAACTTTATTGCTCAGTTGATGAAAATGCTGCTAAGTTTGCTTTAGTCTTTCTTTTATATTATATATTTTTTTTATTATAAACTGTCATATGTTTTAAAACAATTTAGTATATATAGAAATTCAGTAGATTTTAATTTTTTTATACCTAAACTTTTACAGGGCTGTAACTGAAATCGTGAAAAATCAGCGTAGAATGCAGTTGGCTTTAAACAATGTTTTACAAAGTTTCAAAATAGAGGATGTATGTTTTAATATATAAATGTTTACTTTTCTATATTTAGTTTAAATTTTTTTAAATGCGTTCATGTTTCTATTTTTGTAAAGGAATATCTTAAGTAAAGATCGTAAAAACATCATGGTCATTTTTGATCATTTGGTTTATATCTTTTAGGTACATTCAATGTTCAAAAACTTAGTTAATTATTTTAGAGATAATTATTTTTCTTATATTTTAGTTAAATAAAAAAACCAGAAATAAAATTATTAAAGTTATTTTTAAGTGTTTTAAATTTATAAGACGTCTTAATTCGTTTTTTAAAAGTTTATTATTAAAAATTATATTATTATCAAAAAGTAATTTGTTCAACTAAGCTAAATATTAACCAGTTTGTAAGTTTTTGTAGAGCGTACTTTTTAGCAATCTCTATTATTACTATTATTAATTTTTATTCCCTTTACAAATTTCAAAAAATAAAGTTTTAGTAACATCATCCATTTTTTACTATAATCAACTTAAACGAAACGTTAAGACTTTTTCCCAACTTCAAACTTAAAACAATAGAACATAATTTATTTATGGATTATAATGAACAATTTATTCCCAGGATAAGAAGCGAATGGAAACTATTTGGCCGCGAGTGATCGCTGTTGCGTCGCTGATACCCGGAAGCACACATGTAGTGCGTGAAAACGTGAAAAAATTCTTCAAAATTTGCTACGAAGACGCGCGCGTCAAGCAACTGCTGCAGTACGTCGTCGGAGGAGAGTACACTTGCGCTAAAATAAAATACTCAGTGGTGGGTTTGAAGTTTTGGCTTGTTTTTTTGAAAATAAGTTTGCGACCAAAATTTTGTCATTTAAAGCTTAGCAAAATAAGTTCACTAAAGCCTGAATAAATTATCAATTTTATACACTTCTATGTTTCTGCTGTATGATAAAATACAGTTGGAAATAAAAAATAAGTAGTGTATTTTTTGAGTAAATTAAAAAAAAAGTGTTTTTTGAATTTAGTTAGATAAAAGTTATTTTGTATACAATTTTTAAAATTAAGAAGATCATCCAAATTCTCTAATGAAAGTGGATGTTGATAAAGTATTTATATAAATTTATTAAATAAATATAACAAGTAATATTTATTTAAAAAAATTTTCAACAATCTACTAAGGTGCTAGTTTAAGTTTTAGTTCGCTATATTTTTCTAAAGTTTTAGTAACCCTAAGAATTTTTTTGAGTTAAATAGTTTGTTTGACTCAAATTTAAAATGTTGATATATTTTATTAATTTCAAAAGCTGTATTTCAAAAACTGTATCACTGTTAATTTAGTTAATGTTGTAATATTTTTAACGTTTCATTTAACGTATTTTTAAAACTGTATGTTTAAGGAAAGCTTGTTGAAAAAATTGGAAATCGACAAAGTGCCCAAGCAAGTTCGTTCAATCACTCAACAAATGCTTGAACGTGCTGTTATTATTCCTATTGTGCTGGACACTGAAGCTCTTGAGTTTGTTTACGTTTACTCGTCATTTTTCAAAAGTTAAAGGCTTAATTGAAAAAAATCTGTTTCTTTGAAGTTTTAAATTGTAACTTATTTAAATGATTTCAAATTTAGGTTAACAATAAGTTGAACGGGAATGGGTAATTTTTGCACAGCGTCACTTTTGCACGAAGGGTCATTTTTTCACAAGAATAAAGAAATATATAAAATAAAAAAAAGTCACCGACCAAGAGTAAGGATTAGTGGTAACAAGGATAGTAAAAACAAAAGAAATAAAATTACAAAATAAAAACTAATTAAAGTACATAAAAAAAAAGTTACCGATCAAGGGTAAAGGTTAGGGGTAACAGTGATAAAAAAATAAATAAGCCTAATAGGAATTATTAATTAAAAAAAAACAGAAAAAGAAAAAAATTATAAAAATCAAAACCATAAAGTAAAAAGATTTCTAACCGAGGATAATAGTGATAGGAAAAAAAAACAAAAATTTATCAAAAAAAAAACTAAAATTTTATCAACCTGTGCAAAATTGTCTTTGTGCAAAAGTGACGCCGTGCATAAGAGTCCCCTCGTGCAAAAGTGACACCCATCCAAATTGAACTGCAAAATTATATTTTAAATTCTGATGACTGTAAAACATCAAACATATTACTAATAAGTTTAAGTTATAAAACAAGGAATGATTTTAAACTTTCATCAAGCTATAGATATTTGATATAGGTTTAAAAAATGTTATATAAAACATAAAGCTGATTATTGAAATTTTTTAATTGTATAACATTTACTTAAATTGATATATGCAATAAGTTCTACTAATTTTATAGTTAAAACTTTTTTAATGATGTGCCTCAGAATTTTTGTAGTTTATAATAGGTTTATTTCTATAATACTTATATAAAATCCATATTTTTCAAAAACATTGAGTGTTTTATATACATTTGAATTAATTATTCTAAATATAACCTTTCAATATATTAAATAAATATAAAGAACAAAAAACTTTTTACCAAATATACAAAAAAATCAACTATTTTTTTAGTAGAATATCAATTTAATAATAGTACTTTATATCAATTTTTAAAGAAGATTTATGACTGTTTAAAATATTAAGATAGTTGTTTTATGTATCAAATCAAAAAGGCTATAATATAGCTCATAAACAATCTGTCAAGTGAAATACAAACCGAATTATCATTTACAAAGCTTTCATCTGTTTATTAAACATTTTCAATGTAATAAAATAAACGGCTATAAAAAACACAAACAAATTTTAAATATAAACACAAGGTTTTTAGAAAAATATAGGCAAAAACTACTTAATATACAAAATTTAGATTAATTCAGCTTTACTTATCAACACAAACAAAAATAATTTTTTTATATTAAACAACAAAAAATTTTTACTTCATACTTAAAAAAAATAAAACTTAGCTTATAAAAATTAATAAAAGTATAAATTTACATACAATAAAATTTACATATAAGTGAAAAACTACAAAAAATCCATCATCTTACAAAATGTTTTATTACTATTATACCCCTATAAATCACTGTATTGTGTTTTAGCTATACTAATATTTGATTTAAGTTTATTTATCCAAAAATGTTCTCTATAATCTAAATTCTTAAAACTAGGTTGTTCCAAAAAAGCAATTTCGTATGTGTCATTAATATTAAGTCTCTCCTTGTTTTATGTACTAATGAAAGTTTGTTTGACTTTTTCTAAACTTATCTGATCATTTTATTAGCTATCAGTGAAAAAAATTTGTTTATTAAATTAGTATTTTTTTTAAAATTTAAAGGAGTTTACTTGAGCTAGTTATAGAATTGTTTGATGGAAACTGTGATATAGACTTTAAAAGTTTAGATGGACCAAATTTAAATGGATTAAAAGCACAAGGACGGTGTTTAAGACTTTTAGAGGTATGTAAAGTTTAGTTAAGTATAATTATTTATATATAAGTTATAAAATTTATAAGTTAGTTATAAGATATTACATATAAGTTATGTTAAGTATAATTATTTTATCAAAAACTATTTGTCTATTAATCTATTGATGTAGATATATATAAAAATATTTGTGTGCATTGTTTTATTTTATAAACTTGAGAAAGTTTAAAGCAGGGTAAACGTCCTATATTAAATATATTTTTAAGAATTAAATATTTTCGCGAAAAGTATATAAAATGTTTATAACCAGTTTTTTACTAATATGAACACCAACTGTTTACCAAAAAATAGATTAAGAGTATGAATATAAGTTTTTTAATCAGTAACATAAAAAATATTTAACACAAAAAAAAAATAGTTTACATGATAATTCGAATTCCGACAAACTGTATAACGACCACTCAAACTACAAAAAAAAATTCGAATAATTAACAAATTAAGACAACTCTAACTAACCTGTTCAAATTTCGAAATTTCAAAATTAGTTCATTTAAATTTAGTTATCTATTTAGTTGTTCTAATTAAAATTTGACTTAAATTAGTAATTTTTTAATTAAGTTATTGTACCAAGATATAAAGGACACTCAAACTAAACAACTAAGTATATTTTAGAATAACCCACTAATTACATAGATTAAATAAGCAAAATATAACTTACATAATAACAAAATACTATACAATGACACGTATTTAAAACACAATTAAGATAATTAAAAACAAATAATGAATATATAAACATAATAGAAAACTGTATAACAAAACTGTGTGTATTTCAGCACAGTTCTGGTTTTCATAGTAAAAAAAAAAAGCTTCAAACCAACTCAGTGATGTTGGTAGAATTTTTAATGAATTTAAAATTCTTTTAAACTAACTATTGTAGTTTTTATAACTGTTAACAAAGTGCTCTGCTATTGATGAACGTTGATTTTTTCTTATTTTTGTGAATTGAAACTTCTGTAAATATTTGAGAACATGTTTTTAAAATCTTTTAAATTTTTTTCTTTAAGTTAACCCAATATAGCTATTTTAGCAATAGCATTTAAGTTGGTATTCAACCATGCTGTTTTTTAATTTTTTTAAAATAATGATTTTTTTTTCTTTAAAATGTATAAGCACCACCTTGATTTGTTAACTACATTTTAAATTTAATGTGTTGAAACTTCTAAGCATTTTTTTTGAAGTTCTAAATGAATACGTCGTGAGTTTCTAATATTTTTAATATATTATTATTGTTATTTTAAGTATCGGATTTTGAGTGGTTGTTATTTGAAATGTTTGAATTGAAAATGTTGTAATTAGAATCTTTTATAACTTTAAATGTCGTATTTGAGATATTTAGTTTGTCGTAATTTGCTAGCGCAAAGCCGAGTTTGTTTAAAGTTGAGATTCTAGTTATTGCAAATGCAGTAGAACTCCACTTTCCATGATGTGAAGTGCCTTAATGGAACATTAAAACTGATACATCTAAAATTCGTTATTTTTGCAGAAGCTGCCAACAATGTTTCTATTTAGGTATTAAATGTTTCTGCAGAAGCAGCTTTTGCAGAAACATTTAATACCGATAAAGCGGTTCCAATTACAACTTTTATTATAGTTTGTATCTTAAAGAAGGGTTGAAGTATCCGGGTGTTAAAGACTTGTCCTTGTCTGGTTTTATCATCAAGGTTTTTAATCCCGAATAAACAAAAGCATCCACAAAACAATTGTCACAAACAAGTGCTTTACAGAGATAGTGCTAAGTCAGCTCTAACCCATCTTTAAATTAATAAGGCTATATATAACTTACTATTTTCAAAAAAAAAAGTAAAAATTTTATCATATTATAAACTTATTTTTCACTAAACCAAAGATTAATTACAGTCACTAGCTCAAATGACAACTCACATTTTCAATTCTAAAAAATGTTTTGCCTACTTAATGACTATGCTAGAAAACCAACGAGAAGAAGTCGTACAAAGCACCTTATTTATCTTGCAAAAAACTTCTTGCTACATAGAGGAGTACTACCCAGAATTTAAAAGGTTGTTTATTATTTGTAGCATTTCCATGTATAATTTTGTAGTGTTTTAGATAAATAATATTAGTAAAAATTTTAAAAGCTAAACAAAACAGTTTTTAGTTTCTCAAAAAGAGCCGTGAAAGTTTTTTAAAATTTATCTTGTTTCGTATAACCTGATAATTAGTAGTTAGAATCTAAAAAAAATGTAATCTGTTACATACAAAAATTATTTTATCCTGTATTAATATTAAAATTCGGGTACATAATTTTAAGTGTACGATAAAGAAAAATATTAATATTTAGTTTTTTTTTGATAAGTTAGTGGTTTTTAATTACTTTTAATGTAATTTGTGTAAATTTATAGTTACTCTGGTACATCTATATGAATTTGTGGTTAAGTAAGATAAAAAGTATTTCAAGTCGTAAATAAGTATATAAGATGTTTATCAAATAAATCGTTTGGATTATATATTGTTTTATTAATAATAAAAAAAAAATACTTATAATTTAACAGTATAAAATTATAGTAACTTGAATTTTTGTAGCCTGAAGTTTTATTTTTGATAATGTTTTATTTAAGTGGAAGTTGTTTAAATTATCATGTTACTGAAGAAATGAGCCGAGTATAATTGTTTAAGTAATGTTAATTTTACTCTCAGTTCTCTTTTAAACAGTAATTTACTACCAATTTTGAAAAACAAAGCGAAAGAAGGTACTCAAAAACAAGCTAAAAGAGCAGTATTCTGTATCAATGAATTCACATCCGTATCTAAGTCATGTCTTTCTGAGGTGTTTTTTAAAACTAAATAAATTAAAGTTTATTACTTAAAATTATTACAATTAATAAGTTTGTAAAACTTTAATTAAGATTATCATAAAACTTTTTCTATTACAGTTTTCAAAAAATAAAGTAGGTCAATCATTTATTACCTTTAATTAATATTAATTGTAATATAAAGTGTTACACTCAAGATAAAGCTAAAGAGTATAGTCTGGAGTTTTTGTAAAAGTGATAGTTTTTTTTAACAAAATAACATACAGTATAGTTTTTCTTTAAATATATCTTAGTAAAAAAAACTATAATATCTTAATTAGTTTTGCAGGTATACTAAATTTCCTGAACTTATAAACTTTATATCAGAAGCTTTATACAATAATTTCGTTAATTTTTATAGTATACAGGTTTTAATTATCTATAAAATCTTAACCTTTAATAATGAGCTACTTTAAACTTGTACAGCACCCAGTATAAAAACTGTCAATACTAAGTACAGTAGAATTTTTATTGATATAAGGTTGTTTAAAAATAACTGTACTAATAAAGTTAACACAAAGTATATTTCAAACATTTTTTTTTAACAGATTATAAAAATAGTACAATGTATCACTCTAGGTGTTTTATTGATCGTCAGTTGTTGATTAAATTTAAAAATAGTGTTCAAACAAATAATTGGAATATTTTGTATAAAAAAGTTTAACAAATAAACTAATAGGCTATAAATCGTTGAGGTAAAACAAACTAAGAATCACTTGAATTAGTTTCAAACTAATATATATAAATATCTATAATCTTTTTGTATACGATAAAGCTGATATAATCTGAAAATATACTAAAAAATAATGAATACCTAGAGACAAAAAAATTTTTTTTCAATAATATTTTCAATAAAATCTTTGTTAATTTGTTTCTTTATATGTACGTAAGATAAAAACTTTTTATTGTTCAATTTAGAAACAAATTGCAATAACAAAATCTATGATATAAAACAAATATAAAATAAAATTATTAGTCAAAGCAAGTGTAAAAGAGCTAGTAGCAAGTAATACTAAATCCCAATAACTTTTACCTAACGAAAACTTTTTCCTTATTTCTCTCGTCGCAAAGAGATATAAATTTTTTCTGAGTTTTATTACGATTTCTATGTTTCTTTTTAATATTCATTAAACTAATTTACATGTTAATATGTTCATAAACCAAGTACGTGATTTGTTTTATTACAATAGCTTTAAACATAAAACATTTTAATGCTTTTTATTAAAAAAATATGTTCTATAGATAGGCTTTAGTTAATTTTTTACAAGGATATTTATAACAATCTAATAAAAGGCGTTTACATCAGTTGTCTCTTTGTTTTTATTTAATTAAAACGTTCAGAAAAGTTAATGAAATTTAAAAATAGTAAAATAGATAAATATAATTAAAAACTATTTAATTTTAAACTGATAGTTTTGTAATAGGTGTATTATTAGAGTTTTAGCAACTGATGGCCAAACCTTAGTTTTTTGTATTATAAATGCGAATTTATTAATCTAGGATTTTATTCATTAAACAAGTTTTTACTCATAAAAACAATTTATTTCGTTAAACAATGTAGTAAATGCTAAAAAATAAGTAAAAAAATTATATGATAATTTTTTTCAAAGAAAAAGTATATTTCAATAAGTTAAAAAAAACAAACAATTATTATTTTTTGAGATGTTTTTAATCCAGCTATTTTGATTATGCTTAATTTCTATCAACTGTTATATAACTAGTTTATTATAGATCAAACTAGCAGTAGTTTTTTATGAGCAGACAAAAATATATTATAAATTTCACAGATTTTCAATTATTGTGAAAAAAAGCTGCAATCAACTTGCAGCATGCAGCAGTATGAAACAATATTTACTACAATCGGCTGCATAACATTTTGCATTCCAGAACTAGTAGCTACTCAAGTACGACCCCTTATCGCATCGATCATTGTCAAGAAAGTTGGTTTTTTTAAGTTTAAATATTTTTAACTACACAAAAATAAGAAATAAATGTTATAAACTTATAGTTTAAAAATGCAACTTAATAAGTATTTTAAAAGTTCGTTTTGCGTATTAGGGTTTAAAAAAAATCATATGGCTTGGAATAAATTTAATTAAATATATGAATTTGGGGTTAAATCTTACGAAATTTCTAAAGTTGATTGTATGTTTTTTACTATTTTTATTACAGATAATTTTATCTACTGAACAAGAACCGAAAACTACAAAAACCTCTAGTAAAAAAAATGCGACAAACTCTTGGTGTGATAAGTCTATTATAAGTTTACAAACTAAAGCTAAGGTATTTTATTAAAGTTTTTAAATTGTTTAGTAAATTTTTACTTAAACATAATTACAGTTTTGATTTCAATTTCTTAAAACAAACACTGGTCTTTAGTTTAATTAAGTTATCGATTAAGACTACTTAATTTTTGCAGAATTTTTTTTTAAAGTAGCTTTTTTTTACGTTTTTTTACCAAGGGTTTTAATAAAGATTTTTTTAGTTATGATTTAGTATAGAAGCATATAAGTTTTGTTTGTAGTCAGATAACTGAAAAGTTATAATTAGATTGCGGGAATGAAATGCATGGTGAGATGGCTGCAAGGGTTGAAAAGCAACGATTCAAATATTTGCATTAACACATTGAATATGCTCGAACACATACTGCACAATGATGGTGATATTTTGAGTAAGGGTGGAATTTCCAAGGTTGTTTCTTAAAAAGATATTGATTACAAAAAATAAATATTTCATTGTTTTTTTATAAACGCTATAACAAAATTTATTTTCAAAGGGTGATTTGTGCCATTTGAAACTGCAAGCAACAAAATGTATCCTTAAAATTGCCCAAGTTCGTGAATTCAAAGATTTATTTACACCAGGACTTTATCAAGAGCTAATGATGATAGTTAATGTGAGTGCTTATATAAAATATTGTTTTTAATTTTAGAGTTCCTCAAAGTGAGCATATAAGCATAGTACACTTTTTTACTTGAACATAGCCTTTTTCGAGTTGTAAAATGTTTATAAAAAACTTTTGTATTATATTTTATGTTGTCTTAAAACCCTCTTTTGGGATAATTGTAATAAGTTAGTACTACATAATATACCAAATACGTTTAAATTATAAGAATAGTAGTTTTGGATAACATGATAATTCAAATTCCGACAATTTAAGTTCTTTAAAAATTCTACAAGGGGCCACATCTCGAAAAGTAATGTTTATTTAAGAATTAAAAAAACTCCTGTAAATGTTATTAATAATAGTATAATAGTGATACAAAAGAATTAAACAAAAATATAAAAAGAGATTTAAAATTTACTATGCTTAAAAATTTATTTTAGTCATATTTTAAAAAATATTTAAATTTTTTGTAACAAGAAATGCGCAAGTAGGTCTAATTGATAAGATTATCATAGTTAAGTAATTCGTTTGTTATTATTTATTAAAAAAGATAAAAAAAATATCACAGAGTTATAAAAATTTGAATATTCCAAATTTTAAAAGTCGTACACTTGATAATTTTGTTTTACCTTTTTTTTTAAGTGATACACTGTGTACTGCACAGCATTTGAAACGTTGGGAACCACTGATTTAGATTATGGTTATGTTGCTAAATAGTGCTATTTAATTAATTTATTTATCTTCTCCAGTTTACAAGTTTAAAGACTATTATGAATTTTAAGCTGCATAATATTAACTTAAAATAAATTATTAATGATTTTATTGATTTACATTAGAGTTGAACAGCTTTTCTGATCTGCTAGCCAGATTTTCCAGATTAAGTTTTTTGAGTTTTATGACATTTTGAATTCATTTGTTTAAAAAAATTTAACACTTTTAGAATCAGCATAATATTTCTTACATTAACATTTTAAGTTTACTTATATTTATATTTAGTGAATATTTAAATAATATAAAGGTTGCTGAAGTTTGAAAAAATTCTTAGTTCGATTACGAGATCACGACTTTATAAATAAACTTAAAAACATTACAATATTCTTTTAAATGTTCATTTTTTACTACCTATGTTAAACGGTTGTCACACAATTCTACTAGTTTGAATTACTCATTCTGAGTCAGATTAGTTTCGATTTTTTCTAAATCTCAAACTAGTTTTTATGAATTTTTAAAAATTACTTTTCTTAAAAAAATATTTTTACTTGTCCAGAAATTAAATCCATTTTTAGTATTATGACTTTGTATGTTTTGAAACTTGATTATCAGTGTTTTTTTTTCAGCATTTAATTCCAGGGTTTGTGCGCGTCAGGCTAAATCAGTTGAAAAATTGGCTTAATATCAGTTATTGTCAGTTCAAATGCTGAAAAAAATGAGACTTTTTTTTTGAGTAAATTTAAGTTCTAATTTATTTAGAATAAACATTTTGTGTTTGAAGCCTTAGTTTTACTTTAATTAATTCAATATTAGCAAAATGATAGTATTTATTAGTTTAAATGTTTGAAAACTTCGGAATTTCAAAAAGAAAATTTAGATTGTTTTTTTTTTGAGTAGATATTATAACTTCCTTACCAGAAATGTACTTTTCTGATAAAAATACTCACCTCTTTGCAAGAAATTCTTGAATGCATTAGTTGAACGAGGGTGATATCATAAAGTGAAAGTGTCAGTTTTGCTGTAGTTTTAGTTGTTAATAGAAGTTAAAAACGGGTGAGTATCACTCTAAAAATAAAATGTCAAACGTGTCTGTTGCGCTTAAAAAACAGTTCAAGTTCCTAAAACTAAAATTATTATGATATTTTCTAGGGGCCATATCTAGTTAAAAACATATTTAAAAATTTAGAAAAGTATGCCAAAAAGTTCTATTATTAATAGGTTACGCAGTTAAAACCAATCTAATAGGTTATGTTGTTTCATCTGGTTATAAGCCCAACTTGCAACCAACTGATAAAGAATAGTAAAAATGTTAGTCCAAATTGTGAATTAGTTTAATTATACTAAAAAAAAAATAAAAAAACGTTACTTAAACTAATTTTAATATGTTTAAATTTTTGTGCCTAAATTTTTTTATATTAATTTGAGTTCTCTCTTTTTTATTTAAAACTTACTTTAAAAATTTAAATTAGTACGTGCAAAAGTTGCTTTATCTCAAGAAAACTAATACAAATGCTATAAAATGTTATTTTTTTACTTAAAAATCATAAAACTAAAGATGAATGTTACGTCACTATATTATATGTTTTCACTTTTTGTACTACCTTAAAATTTCCTGTTCATAATTATAATATCTACTTGAAAATGATTATTTTTAATCGAAACTAGTTGTAGAATTTTAAGCAAAATAAAAGTATTGCAGATTTCTTTTGTAATTTTGGAAGTATAACCTAGAAAATAATTTATTCCGAATAAGAAAAAGCAATCCAATATAAAAAAGATTGTGCAGGAAGGAATAGATTTGAGGTAATTTTCAAGTATTTTGTAAATTGGGAAATATCAGGCTAAATTTTAAAAAATTGCGCACAAATCCTGTAATAAACTCAGGCTAGTTTCTCGCCACACAGGCTGGATTTGTTGCTTTAAAGAGTGACAACCCTGATATTGTTAGTGTTATCTTCAAGCAAAATTTAGTTTAATTTGGATGTTGAGTTTGTTAAAACAACGTTGTATGCACTAAATTTTACTAAACTATTGATAACTAATTCAAGTTTTGCTTAATGAATATACAATTTGTGATTATAGGACTATGATAATTAATTAGGGTAGCTGTCTAAATTGCATAAGCGTAAAAAATCGCACGAGTGCACAAAATTGCACGAAGATACTTTTGCACAAGGGGATAAAGTTTCACGAAGGGTCGCTTTTACACGAAGACACTTTTGCACGAGCAGACAATTTTGCACAAGTTAAATTTTTTAAATTTTTTTTATAGTTTTTTTTCACTATCACTTTAACCCCTTACCCTCGGTCGGTAAGTTGTTTTTATTTTTTACTTTTTCTTTTCTATTACTGTTTCCCCTAACCCTTACCCTCGGTCGGTTGCTTTTTTTTATAATTTTTATTAGTTGTTTTTTATTTTTACTATCACTGTTACCCCTAACCCTTACCCTCGGTCAGTAACTTTTTTTAAACATTTTTTTACTGTTTATTTATATATTTTTTACTTTCGAGCAAAAGTGTAACTCGTGCAAAATTGACCCTTGGTGCAAAATAGTCTTCGTGCAATTTTGTGCCCTCGTGCAAATTGACTCTGTGCACTCATGCAATTTAGTAACCTCGTGCAATTTTGTCTTAGTTCAATTTAGACCCGTTCTCAATTAATTAAGGTAGAAATAACTTATATCTTACTTATTAATACTATATTTTACTCACGTTTATGTCAAACAAAAAAGGCACTTGGTAACTAGTTTGCAACACTCAGTTTAATATTAATTAATTACTCTAAGCTTAATTACTTAATTTTAAAAAGCTTATTGTATGCAAATTAAAGCAGGGATAACTCAAAAAGGCACGAAGACATTTTTGCACGAAAAGCCAATTTTGCGCCTAAGTAAAAACAAATAAAAACTGATCAAGGTTAGGGTTTTCAGTGATAGTAAAACAAGGCGGAAAAATGATATGAAGAAAAAAAAAAAGTTCTCGACCAAGGTTAAGGGGTAATAGTGATAGTAAAAAAAAGGATATAAATAAAAAGAAAGATGAAAGAAAAAAACTTACCGAACAAGTAACAGTGATAGTAAAAAAACAATGTTTCAACCCGTGTTAAAGTGTCTTAGTTGAAAAGTTTCCCTTCGTACATTTTTGACAATTAAAGCACATCAATTAAAAATAAATGTTTTCAATAAAACCATATAAACATTAAATTACAGTAGTTTGAACATTTAATAAAATTTACACTTGCAATATATCCTTGTAAACAATTTTTCATTAGTTTAGTTCCTAACTTGCCTACTTTTCCAGGATCCTGTGTTAGAAGTAAGAAGTACTTTTGTTAACAAGGTGTACACCTCTCTATTCACCCTTAAAGTTCCAATAGCTTTTCTGTCTTTGTTCACTACTGTCTCTCAGGTAGGCTAAAATAATTTTTATTGTATACATTATTTGATCAAAATCAAATTCTATTTTTAAAACTTATCTATTTTGACATAAGTACTTTAATTAGTTAAAAGTTATAGTATGTATAAAATTTTGAATTTACGTTGTAATTTGGGACGTTTTATAACTAGAAATTTTAAATATAGGAAACGAATAAAGTACAACGTAGTAGAGGCACGCTTTTGTACCAGCAAATGATTAGAAGGCTTAGAAATATTAACCAAGATGCAACTTCTACTGGTAGTTTGAATCAAGTTTTGTGGTAGCAATTAATTTTTAATTTCACTTAATATTAACAAACCAATTTATTTTATTAAATATCAACAGAAGAGATCGTTTGCAACAGATTAAATCAGTCTTTTTTTTTGGTAAAATTGGCAAAATATTAATTTTTATCAGTTCAAATGGTTGAAATTTTATTAATGTCAGTTTTTGTATAATTCTTCAGAATCATCCGAACTGAAATGTCAGAATTTGAATTGTAGTGCGCCGAAAGTAGATCGCTTTTATATATCACCGCCTCTAAATATTATTATTTTGACCTCGCAAAAGTCAATGATTATCTAGAAAAGTAAATTTAAAACAAATTCTTACAGCTCTTAAATTAAAATATGTTGAACCCAAACTACTTTTAGTTAAATATCAACTAAGAACAAACAAATATTAATTAAAAGTTCATATTAAAACTACTTATTATACGTAGATGATACAAAACAGTTTTTGTTGAACAAACAGTAAGTGTAAGATAGTTTTCTTGAACAAAAATTTCAGCTTAAACTCGTGTTGTAAAGTTTTTCTTTGATATCTTTTCGAAATTTTTATCAAAACACTAACAATTTTCACTAATATCCCCAAGTTTAATCTCTTAATCAAAAAATAGCCTTTGTATAATATTATCTCCAAAATTACTAACTTTTTCAGTGTTCAATCATTTTTCAATTAGGCTAAACAATTTAATAATGAAATAATTTAACAGTACTCTTTCTTTATTAAACTAACACATGTTTCTGTTTGTTAACAAGTTAACTCACTTCAACGGGGCTCTGTAAAGAAAAAAATAGAAACTAAAGCAGGTGTTAAATGTGTTAATAAAAAAAAATAATTACTATTTATTGTAGATTAATGGTTAAAAATAGGTACAATATATAAAGTTAAATCCTTCTGTTATAAAACTATATAATATTTGTAATTATTAAATCAAAATTATGATAAACTAAAGTAAAATACAGAAAAAAAACAATTCAAAATATAAACCACTAACATGAAAGTTGAAGAAATACTAATTTATAAGACTTAACGGTCGTTAAGTGTTCGAATAAATATTTAATTATTATATCACTATATTATTATGTTTTAATACATTAACATTTAAAAAATTCCTTTACCTTGCATTGCAAGACAGATGATTTATTCTTTATATCTGAAAAAAAAAGTAAAATAGAAAATATAATAACAAATCTAAATATAAACCACTCACATAAAATTTTTTCGAATACTTAACAACCGTTTAGTCTTATGAATTAGTATCTTTTTAACTTAAATGTAAGTGGTTTATATTTAGATTTGTTATTTTATTTTGTATTTCACTTTAGTTTATCAAAAATTAGATTTAACAATTACAAATATTATTTAGTTTAATAACAGACGAATTTAACATTATAAATTATATCTATAATTAACCATAAATATACTATAATCTATAGTAATTCTTATTTTTTAATAAACACATTTAACATCTACTTTAGCTTACAGATTTTTTTACAGAGCTCCGTTAAAGTGTGTTAACTTTTTAACACACAGAAACACGTCTTAGTTTAATACAAAAAGAGTACCTTAAAATTTTGTTATTATTATACATTTCAGTAAACTTGTTTCGCTAGGATCTTTATTAGCAAAAGATTAACTTTACATTTTTAATAGATAAAAAATATATGAATTATTACGACATATCATCAAATTTTTTGTATAACTTTCGACTTTAGTTTAACAGTATATAAACACATTTCTGAAGATCGCCTAAAGCTTGATACTTTGAGTTTGAAACATATGTTACCTGTTGTTTTTTGTTTTACAATAAGTATAAAATATAAGCTTAAATACTTTAAGTGGTTACCACTGACACAGCAAAATACTGTAATGCTTGATCTCGTTTTTGCCAATGTGTTAATTAAGTAATCCCAAATTATACAAAATATTTAATTTTTAGAATTAATATAAATTAAGATAATAAGCTAATATAAGCTTATATAAGATAATAAGCTAAGATAATTTTAATTCAAGCATGATGATATAAATGGTAGCTGTTTATTTAATATAGTTCAATATGTATTGTGATAAGTAACTAGTGTTTAAAATTAAAGTATGATAAGTTTTTTAGTTGAATACAATCCTTGTAAATTTGATAACTTGATAAAATTTAAATTAGTAATTATTCAACAGGAACTCTCAGTGCCTATCAAATAGAATATTTTATTCCATTCCTCATTTATGTTTTAGCCTTAGATCCTGATTTCAAAGATGGATTGACTAAGAGAGTACTTGCAAGAATCAAAGAGTTAGTAATTTTTAAATTTTTACAGATTTTTTTGTTTAAAACTTTTTTTTTCTTTTAAATTATGTTTCAATTTATAAAACTTGCACGTTTTTTACAACTTTGTTAATCAGTTTCTATAATATGGGTGTCGGCAGGCATTTGGTAGTCGCAGGCCAAATTTTGAAAGTAAAAATGTTTGCGAACAGCAGTTGAATTTTTTTAGTTACAACGTTGCGTCACCTTTTTTCAAACTTTCTGTCAATTATACCTGAGACCTTTATTCACTCTTTTTTTCAAACCCTAGAACACCTAGTGTATGTTCAAAAATTTACATGCATGCCGGCCGCAGTTTTACTTTTCACGGGCCGCATTCCATATATAAAAAAACATGCTTGTTAGCCGATCTCTGGTATAGTATAATATAAAAGTAACAATAATAATCAAAAATTAATAAGAAGGTTGCCAAAAAAACAGGAAAAACCTAGAATTCGACAAACTAGGCAAAAAAAACCTGGATTTTGAAAAAAAAAACGGGAATTTTGAACAAAATCACTAAACATATTGGAATTTTAAATAATCATTTCAGTATGTTTTTAATACTTTTATACTGTATATAACAGTTTTTATACATAAAGCTTAAATTTATACTAAAATGGCAAAAATAGTTCTACTTTCAAAAACATGAAATAAATTCAGAAAACCTCGAGGAAGTTTCTCAAAAACCTTTAATAACCATGTAGGTAGTAAAAATAAATTATTTTTTTTACTCATGTTACCTTTTAAAAGTAATGATTGACGAATATGTTTATAAAACAATGTTTGTTTCAATAAAAAATAGTTTCAATTAGATCCTCATTTAAAATAAATGTCTAAAACTCAAAAATAAACATTTATGGAGACAGTAAGGTTTAGTTTCAGTTTACAAACCAAACAACTTTAAACACTGACAAAAAACTATTATAAATTGCTAAAAAAGTTACTCTGAATAAAACTACTTAAGTTTCAAACAAAAAACTAATGAAAACTGGTAAAAAAGCTTAAGGCTACTTTAAATAAAAGTATGAAAGAAATAAGCTAGCAATTTAACAAGGTAAGTAAAGCTTGTTAATAAACATTAGTGAAATATTTTATCTACTGAATAAAATGTTGACTTTGTATTACCCTGTTATTTATACTACCTTGTTGCATATGACAAAAAATCCCTTTATGTAAGTTAGATTATTTGCAACAATTTCAGAAGATTATAACAGTCTTGAGTTTTTTGTGTGTGTTTACTATTGCAAAAAAAAAACTGCAGTTTTAAATTTCTTTAACAAGTGTATTAGCAGTTTAAAAATGTATATAATGTTTTCTTAGAAAAAATATTAGGTTTATGTTCAAAACATATACATCAAAATTAAAGTTGATTTATTATGGCATAATACATAATATATTCACAACTTCGCTCAGTGATCAAATGGTACACGAATTGTCATAATTATAAGAACCAATGTAATAAATAAAGAGAACACACATTATAAAACAAGTTTTAAGTATTTAAATTTTGTTTAAGACAGCAGACTAATTTACAATAATTTTTTTAATACAACACCATTTTTTTTACTATACATACTTTATTTATTGTAGTTTTCCTCAAAGTATTCACACAAAAAAGTGAATAATAAAAAAAAATAACGATAAAACAAATATTTTATAAGTTGTAAATATTGTTCTTTAGTTTTGTATAGCATATTATTTAGTTTATTACAACTAATATATACATGACCAACAGACTAGTATAAATTATAACTTAATGATATTTAGTATATTAAAAATTTTAAATAGCTAGAAACATTTTTGCTTTTTGTTTTGAGACTTTTGATTAAAAATAAATAAGTTACTGATTTCTGGTTACGTAACAATTAAAATACCGAAAGTTCAAATTGTTTAAAAAAGATTTTAAGAGACTATATCTCAAAAAGTAATATATATTTGAAAAAATAAAAAAAACGGTTGTAGATCTAACTAAAAAGATAAATATAGTAAAGAAAAGATTTTTTTTATTAAATGGTAATTTTTCAAATTACTATATTCTAAAACTTCTTAAAGCCATATCAAAAAAAAATATTTAAAGTTTTACTATTGAATAAAATGGTTTGTAGGTATTGATTAGATACTTTAGATTAGATACTACATGCTTTTTTTTATTAATATGTATTATTTTTTTAGTTGTAATACTTAATTTTTTTTGAATTAGATTTGTTTGAATTTGAATAGTCGTGCACCCCTGATTTATACCTACTATTTTATGGTTTATTAAACTTTTCAACAAAATTTAGTTCAGATATTTTTAGTTTTATTAATTGGTTTTGAAATAAGTTTTTCTACAGTTGTGTGCAATTTGCTCTTGAACCGATTTTACTTAAAGATCAACCACAAAGTTTTGGATGCATTAAAAGACTTGCAGAAACAATTAAAAGGACTAGCAGTAAAATAAATCCTACAAATAAAGAATTAAACGAAGTTAGTTATGTTTTTTTTTTATTAGCTAGGTAAAAAATTTGGTGCAATTAAAATGGAATCTTTTTTAAGTTAAGATAAGGAAAATTTAAAATAAAAGTTTTTTTATTATTTAAACAACACTATTTACCTTATTTAAAAAAAATTAAAAAATAAAAACAAATAGCAAACTTTATGTTATGATTATAAAATAATAATTTAAAATATAATACATTTTTTTCATTATTTTCATTCTATTCTTTGTTTATCAATAAACAAAACTTACAAAACTAAAACAAATTTCAACAACGATTTAGTGTATATACGCTGTGTGTGACTTGGTAGTCCTGTACGTTATTCAGAGGTCTGCTCAGTTCGCGATTGGTGTTATTGAACCTGAAGATAAATTTGTCGTTAAGTATGTGCAAGCGAGTAGGCTTTATTGTAATGTTAGTTTTTGGTTTTGTGTTTTACTTTGAAAAGAATACTTTTTAATGTTGAATAATGGTTGAAAAAAAAAAAAAAAGGGTACAGATAAACTTTTTAATTAGATTACTAACGAAGAAAACAACAAGAGGTATCTTCCAGATGAGTTTTATATAAACCAAAAGAAGGTATTTCCACCACCTCCCAACAAACCTACAAGCGCTAGCATAAACAAATCCCCAAGCAAAATGCGGTTTGTTTATACTTTTTTATGCTCTTCTTATCTTAAGTTTAACTCATTGTAAGAAAAAAAAGTTGTTTTCTTGTAATTTGGTTTCATTATTAGTAAATTATAATAATATTATGAATTATAAGAGTTATTTGTTTTACTTATAGTTATTTAATAAAAATATTTGAAAAAATTAAAACGAAAAACTCAAATACAGAAACAAAATTTCTTCATTTTAATACGTACAAAGTTTTTAATCTATAATATAAAAAACTTTAATGAATTAATTTTAGTTAAGAAAATTAACTCCCTAGCTTTGCAGCTAGTTAAACAATATAGTTATCTAAAAATTCCTTTAACTTATTATTATTGTTGTCTAATTTTATATTTCCTTTTTTTTGACAAATTTTGGTAACAGTAAACGACAGTATTACAGCTTTATTTTTATTTTTAAATAGTTTAGTAGTGAACAATTTTTATTATTTATCCTAGCAATACAGATGATTGTGATAGTTTGGAAACAGTGTTCAGTAAGCCTCTGGCCATGATAAAACAAGAGCTAGATATAAGAGATCATAAACTTTTGAAATTTAAGTAAGAAAAATCTTAAATACTTTGTACAGTTAGATTTAGTTAGAGGAAAGTATTAAAGTAAGTATTTTTAAGTACTTTAAAAATTCTAAGAATTTATTTGGTCCAAAAGAAAATATAGGTTTTTTAACTACCGATTAGATTCAACTAATTTTTGTTAGCTACAGCAGTTTCATGTCAATTTAACTATAGTTATTATTAAAATACTTTTTATTTTAAAATAGAATTATTTCAAAAACTTCCAGTACAATAGGCAGTGTTTTTTTTTTTTTTAAATCCTTGATAAGCATTATAAACATGCTTTATCTCATTAAAGTTTATTTCTTAACGTAACAATATTTTTAATCCATTGATAAGGTTTATCTAAATTGTTTTAATAACTATAAAAAGTCAAGTTTCGTACTATTTTTTTTATCTAAGTTCTGTTCTCAGTAAAATACAACTACGCAGATACTATCAGTTCAGCCGTATATTTAGCCTTTGTACGATTTATATAGTTAAGTCATTGTCAGGGTTGCCACACACTCAGGGAATTTTGATTATTTTTTAACTCAGGGCAG
This sequence comes from Thalia democratica, assembly GCF_965202585.1. Taxonomy (NCBI): domain Eukaryota; kingdom Metazoa; phylum Chordata; class Thaliacea; order Salpida; family Salpidae; genus Thalia; species Thalia democratica. The sequence continues at coordinate 25,593,437 of NC_139170.1, read as the reverse complement.
TTTTTATTTTTTCTAAAAACTTCAGGGAAGTTTTAACATTAAAAAAAAATTTCAGTAAATATTTTTTCTAGATCTAGAACGAAATTTAGTTAATCCAGTTTTATTTATTTTTAAGTGCTTATATAGAACTTTTTTAGCCTTGTGGCTAGTTCTTCAATATTTTTAGAATTAACATTGTAGTTTTTTTTTTTTTTAGTTTTAAATTTATATTCATCATGACTAAAGTTAAACTAAAGCAAACAGTTTAGAGAAATCAAAGTTGTGGTTAACTATGCATTGAAAAGTTTTGATAAGCTTTTTATTTTTAGTTACTTATGTAATTTAATCAAATATGTTGTACTATAAGTACTTGTTTTTAAGATAAAATTATTTGTTGTTTGTTTTAAACTACTTGTTTTAAGTAAACAAAATTAAAAATGAGTGTAAATTAGTGTTGTCTTACTTTTACATTAGAGTTTAAACCTTTATTTGTAATTAATTACAAAATTAGCTGTAATGGTAATTTATTTTTGAATATTAATATTTTAGTTTATTTTACAGTTTTTTTTTTTGCAGATTTAATTTAAAAACTTTCTAAACTATGAGTAAAAAACAGTATAAAACCTTTTTCTTAAAGTTGGCTGCACCATGAAGGTTTTAAGGATTGATTACTAGAGGATGTTGATAAAGAAAAATTTAAATGTAGGTGATGTGGTGATAATACAGTAATTGGATTATCAAACAAGGGTATCAGAGCATTAAAGTCTTACAGTGTATCAAAAAACATCTTAAGTTAAAAGACTCTAAGTGCTAAAATCGTGCAATCTCTTCATACTATGGAGGGGCTAATAGTTCGACAAGTTTATCAGCTACAGCTTCTTCGATAGCTGCTGAAATTTATTGGGTTCTGAAGTGTACTAAAGAAAACTGGTCAGGAAACTCTTGTGAAAATAATAACATCTTATTCACTACCATGTTTCCTGACAGTGAAGTTACCAAAAAGTTTTGTATGAATAGAATCAAGTATTCATACATAACAAACTTTGACATAGCCCCTTTTTTTAAAGATGTTTTGAAATTTTTTTTTAGCTCATCTTTTTATTCAATATCATTTGATGAGTGTTTTAATAAAGTTTTGCAAAAAACTCAATTAGATCTTGTAGTACGATGCATGAAGAAAAGAAAAAGTACACTGCCAATATTTTACTTAAGCATTTTTAGGGCCCCGATAATTTGAAAAAAGCCCTATTGAGCGAGATTCAAGACTTAAACCCAAAAAATTTGATCCAAATTTCAATGAATGGACCAAATGTGAACATTGCTCCTCAAAAAAAAGTTTTTTTGAAAACAGTTTTTTTCATAAGTTTAGTAAGCATCTAATGCAGAAGCGTACACATACAACCTACCTTTTATTTTTAAAGAAGAAAGATTAGCATGAGGCATTAGTAACTTGCGCTAGAAGCTAAAAAAAAATTAAGAACTTGAAAAAACTCAGGGAAGTTTCTGGTCACTCAGGGAAGATTTTTTGACTCAAAGAGTGGCAACCCTGCATAGTTTAAAAATTAAAATGTTATAGTTTGTTAAGTAAAAATTGTTTCTACACATTTTGTTTTTATTTTTTTATTTTATGCCTCATCAAAAGTATCTCATGACTTAAAATTAAATTTAAAAAATGATTAGAGCTTTATGCAGGGTTGCCACACTCTCAGGGAACTCAGGGAATCTCAGGGAATTTTCAAACTGTAGAAAATCTCAGGGAAACTCAGGGAATTTTGGCATTTTTCTTTTAACTCAGGGAAACTCAGGGAAGTTTTGATTTGTTCTCTAAATTTCAGGGAAGTTTTTGAAAATCTCAGGGAAATTTTTTTCTAGATCTAGAATGAGGTTTAGTTAATCCAGTTTCAATATTTTGTTCAAAAGTAGTAATTTTTATTATTTAAGTGGTTATTTAGAATTTTTTTAGCCTTGCGGCTAGCTCTTCAATATTCTTAGTATTAACATTGTAGTTTTTTTAAGTTTTAAATTTATATTTACTTAAGTAAAATAATGAAGTTATTATGTATGCATTTAAGTGAGTTCTTCATGTGAAATTATTACTGTAGTATAATTAAATTTTGTCAATTAAAATGTCAAACAAATTAAACTTTATTCTTTTATGTAGAAAGTTAACTAACAAGTTTACACAAAGTTGTGCAAAAATTTAGTTTTTAATTTTTAATTGGTTTAAACATTTTAAGATTGAGTTTTTGAAAACAGTTTTTTTTCATAAATTTAATGCAGAAGCATACACATACAACCTTCCTTTTATTATTAAAGAAGAAAATGAGAATGAGGTATTAATAATTTGTGTTAGAAGAAATTTTTTTTTTAAGATTTGAAAAATACTCAGGGAAACTCAGGGAATTTTAAGGTTACTCAGGGAAATTTTTGGTCACTCAGGGAAGATTTTTTGGCTCAAAGAGTGGCAACCCTGTTTATGTGTAAAAAAAAACAATTTCTATAAGTAAGCATATTAACTATTTATTCTAAAATATGCAGTAAACTTATTTCTCCCCCTGTGAAAGTCCAAACATCAAACGCTTCCAGTTCACATTTTATAGTGAATAATAACACAAATTCAATTCAACAAAACTTGAAATCGCCATTAACTAATCAAAAATCTAAAGAAAATTCCACTGATATATTGGTTCAAAGTGAAGAAACTCTTAAGGTAAAATATATTTTAAATTTTCGGTATTTACGTAAACAAATAGTTTAATAAGTTAAAGCATAAATATTATTTAAATGTTTCAATTAAATAAGTTTTTATGTTTATTTCAGGTATGGTGTTACTTTTAATATATTGATTTTTTTTAAGACGCATAACAATAAAACCATTATTTACCTAGGAAATTTAATGAAATGTTTGTTTATTTAACTTTCAATTGTTTTAAAACATATAAACTTGATAGCGAAAAAATAAATAATTAGTGTTGTAATTTTCATCAGGACAACACGACTGCAAAAGAAATAATCAGTTCAACTCCAAGGTAATTTTAAAATAAAAACTACGTTTTAACACCAATAAAGTTTACTTTGTGTAAGTATATTATACTTAAATGTTAAGTAATTAATATACACCGAAGTAACAATATAAAATATGTGTTTGTACCAGTTTACTTAGTTTTTGGCACTGAAAAGAAATGTCTTGTATAAATTAAGTAATACATAAAGTATCAAAATCAAAAACTAAGTAATGCAATAAATAATATTGCTATAAGATACAAATATAAATCTTAAACAGTGTTTTTTTTAAGTTAAATAAATGAAAACTAGTTTATATAAACCAGTGTAGAAGCTTATGCGACTTTTGGTTACCAAGTAGTTTTATTTGTACGTTATTAGATCATGTTCTTTTCTGTCTGATTGTATTTGAATTTTCTTGAAGAGCTGTAATTATTGATTAGTTCTTAAAACTTTTATTTGAATTTTAATCAATATTTTGAATAAAAAACGTGGTGTTTAAGTATTTAAGTGTGCGTTTTTTGGTTTTTTTTTATTTATTTTAATTTCATTGTTAACGTTTAATTGATTAATGAAATATGCTACTCAAAGTTTTATATTTTTAGTTAAGTTAGAAGGTTACACAGTTAAACAAAACATTTTTATTTGTTTTTGCAACAGAACTTCGGGGAGAAAACGAAGATTGCCGGCAAAATACGTCAAAGAAATTTCTAATATAACAAGCTCGCCTACAAAAAAGTAAATTTTACTTGTTTATGTTTTTTTTGAGATTTTATAAAATTGTTAAACAGAAAAACTATTAAATTATGTACAGTCAAAGATATGATATAAGTAACGCAAAATTAAAGTATAGTTGTAGTTTATTCTTATTTAAAAATGAGACATAGTTACTTAAGTCATTTAATATTGAGAATAATTTGTATTTAATTATTATTACAATAGACAACTTTCAAACAAAGGCATTATAAAAAAGATTGTTTGTTACGTTTTAGTGGACTCTCTAAAAACCTAAATAACTTAATAGGATTTTTCTATTTGTTTCTTTCAGCTTAAAATGCAACTACAACAGTACTAACGAGTTTTATCAACAAAATTTAATAAACAATACTGTACTAAACTTATAAATTTACAATAAACCTGTTGACAGAAAGGAAAAAACAATTTCTAACAAGAGTGTTACGTCCGTGGAAAGCAGTAGTGAGGATGATATGCCGCTGTCAACAATTAAATCACAATCGTCCTCTGCTAGCAGCACAAAATCCACAAAACGGAAGAGGTTTTTAAGAAAGTTAACGTAAAATATTTGTTTTTTTTAATGTTTGAATTTTATAACACAACTAATTTAATTGCAATGAGTTAGCTAATATGTAGGAATGAGGCTACGAATTGAGTTGTTTTGTCTGTTTAAACATTTTAAAAGTTTAAGGTTAAGTAATTTTTTTTTAACAATCCTAAAATAGTTCAGTTTATACTGAACGAGTTCTTTAAATTAAAAGATTGTTCTAATTAAATATAAACATAAGAAAAATTTTCAATTTTTTTGAAAACGTTATATAACGCTTGTACGATTAAATTTTATTACTAATGATTAATTTTTTGTTGTTATAATGTATGGGAAAATAACTATTTGGTTTTTAAGTCTGTTTATTTAATTTAATAGCTGAAACATAGTAAGTATTTAGAATGATTGATTGAATTTGTATTTCATCAAAAAATAATTATAAACTATAGACCACTTTTTACTTGCTTAAATTTTCTTGAATATTTTAGTTATGTTTGGTTTCGTTTTTTCAACTTTAAAATATATTTATTGATTTTCTATTTAGTTATATATATTTTTTAGAAGAATTAAGCAACCAATAAAGTCGATTTCAAATTTAAAACAAATGAAAATAACAGACGCATTAAAGCAATCCAACAGTTCTGTAAAATCGACAAAGGTAAAGCTTATATCTGTTTTTATTTAAAAAACTAGTACCTTAATACGGTTTAGTTTTACGTTTTTTTTTATATAATTTACTTAAGTTTGTAATTTGTACAAAAGTATTTTCTACATATCTTATTAAACTTAATCAATTAATCTTAAATGTTACTAGAGTCTGTCTAAAATTTTTCATTTAATATACATATATATTTACACAAAATAAAGTTAGGTTTATTGAGTGAAATCTCATAAGTTTTACAAAGATACACGTTATGACGTATTAAACAAATTAAAATTGAACTCAAAAATAAAATAATTAGTACATTTATATTGTTTTCAATGAAGTAATATTTTTACAATAGTTCATAATGTGTATGTTTCACTGTTTGTTATTTCACTCAAAAAACCTTTATTTTGCTTTCACATTTAGTTCAGATAACACTGAAACAATTTATGCAGTTTTGAATACAGGTCTAATATCATCACGATAAAAAGTAATTTCGTTTAATAATAGTTCATTCAATGGACTTTTCAAACAATAAACTCCATAAAAGTGTATTTTACCTGGTTGATCCGTGTTCGAAAATGTCTATTAAACGAAACATTAATATACAAATAAAATTTTTGTCGTATTAATTTTCTAGTAATATCAAGAAATGAGTATTATTAAAACTAAAGAGGTTTTTAACTATTTTTTATAAGCCGCAAGCAATCAAACACTGTGTGAAGCTTTTCCATTTTCAAAAGAAAAAAGTAATTAATAAAAAAGTAAATATTATTTAAAGTTTTTTAAACATCTATCAATTATTGGTTTAACTTATATAATCTCAAGTATGGCTGCCAAAGAGTATCCATTGGACGTTTGCTGTGACTTTCTTTAAAAACAAATGAAACTTCGTTAAATCTAGCAGTTTTAGTTTTTATATTTTTCGCTCTAGATTTGTAAAAATCAGGGTTATCAAAATTCTAAAAAAACTGGAATTAAAAAAAAAAGGAAAACTTGTAATTTCGAGCAAAAATCACTAAAAAACCTGTAATTGAAAGAATTTTAAATGTAAAGTAATGAAATTTTTATTAGATACGAAATATATATCACATTGATATAGAATTGAATTTTATCATCAGTATTTTTGTTATTAAAAAACACTTAAAAATTAGCTTTACAGTATGTTTTCATTGTTAACATACTATTTAAACAGTATTTTCTTAAATTTAATTTTATACTAAAATGGACCAAAAAAATTGTTGTAATAAAAACTGAAAAAAAAAATCAAAAAACCTTGGTAAAGCTGAAAAAAAGTATGACGACCAAACCATAGTAACTACAACCAGATTTACAAAAAATTAGGTCATGGCAATTATGGTGTTTTCGAACTTCTTGCTAAGTAAAACGTTTTCATGTGGGAAATATGATAAAACACCCTGTGTAAAGTATTAGATGTTTTGAAGAAACTTTTACGAATGCTATCTTCGTTTCTTTTTTGATAACTTTTAAATGCCACCCTTGGTAAAAAAAATTGCACAAGATATCACAAACTGAATGACCTTTTTTTAATCAGACTCCTGTTCTGAGTCATTTTGAAATTATATAAAATCAAAATAACATTTGATATACTTGTACTTTTTCGTTGTAATTTTGACGTCATAAAGACACAATATAATAAAAGTTTAAAGCAACTTTAAATCACACCAATGTTGTATTCTTTAAAAAAATAATTACATTTACAAAAAAATATATATAAATAAAGTGCATCCAATTAATTATTAATTGAAATATTCCTTAAAAAATCTTTTACACTGTATAACTGAAAATATATACAAATTTTCAACAAACTAACTTTTTAATCAAGAAACACAAACAATAGGGTACATCTGTTGCCTCAACCCTCGAGTTTCCGGATGAAATTTTTATTCTGCCAAAAACACAAAAATTAGCTTTATAGCTTTAACTAACATTCAACACTTTTGACATTTTTCTGAAATATCCCCTAGTTAACTGTATAGGGCCTTAAAATTTCGATCTTCAAGTATTAAATAGGAAAATTGTCTACATCTAGCTATTATCACAAAAACACATTCTAAGCATTTTATGACGATTTGAAATAAGTTTGGTGGAGGAATTTTATGATTTTATGTAGTTTTTTATTTTTTTCGTTAATTTTAAGTTATTTCTATTTATTAGATTCAATTTGAATAAGATTTTATTTAACTGATGATCTCGTTTGATTTGGTTCAAGCGAGTTTTGTTAATAGAATTTAAATTTTTGAATTAATAATATCAATGGCAGTTCAAAATAATAAGGCAGTTCAAAATGTTTTTTTTTTCTTCCAAAATCAATATGTTTATTATTCTTGTTGTTATATATGTTGCTATCATACTATACTAAAAATAATCGTGTATGAGAAAATTATCACAACAATTTCGAAGCTTTAGAGAAAAAAAATCTGTAGAAAAAAAAAATTAAATTTTTGTAAACTATGGTAGCTGATAGCAACATTGAGAGGTAAAAATTAAGCTAATAAAAATACACCGAAACATTTATCTGCGACCTTGATAATTTCTAAAATGTACGTAAACATGAATCTGCCTTAAAATAAAGAAGAGTTTGTTTGGTTTTTTTTGTGATATCTAGTTTTTTTTTATTATTATTTATTTTAAGTGTTTTTAGAAAACTTTTTTTTTTTCAAAACAACCAATAAAATATAAAATAGTTATATAATATTTTCACGTCTAGAATTAACTTAAGCTAAAACTTCAAAAGGCATTTTTTCTAAGCTCCATAGTATTCAGTATAGTATACGAAATTTTTCAGCAACTGCAACACCTAACTTTTATCTTATTATAGGAGTCAACAGCTAAAAGAGAAAGATAAAAGAACGAGCAATATGTTGGAGAAAATAAATGAAGAGGAGATATGTGATGGCATGAGCGATCATGGTTTTCGGTTTTTTTATGAATGTTAGCAACGTAGATAATTTACTGTTTGGTATATTATGCTTTTGATTTTTAATTAAGGTCAGCATCACTTCTTAAGTAAATTATTAGTTTATGATATTTTTTTTTCTCGTTAGTTTAGGAAATAAATTTAGTTTTGCAATTCAAGTTATTTTTCTTTTTTAAAGCAAAGCTCTTTTATTTCCATTCAAAAGTATTCTTTCAGTATTTTTTTTATTAATTATGCCTTTAAATTCGTAGTTCGAATTTTTGAAAGTTTCTACTTGCATGATTACTATACAGATAGCTGCATATAAAAACTGTTTTGTTTTACTTTTGAAAAGTCTTTCTTATCGTTTGAAAAAAATTGAAATTTTATTTTTATTGTTGTGAAATTTCGTTTAAAGGTGACTATTATGTTTGTGTTATAACAAAATTATCTGTTTAGTATAGCTTAAATAGTTTTTAATCCATTTTATGTTCTTTACTAAACTTAATTAAATTATCCAAGTAGCTGGGTAATAATACGTATATAGAAGGCTAATAATTGAAAAACAACATTTTAATAAAGTGAACAAATTATGAATTAAAAAATAAACTAGCGATAAAAAAATTCTAATAATACTAATCTAGTATAGACAATAAATCATTAAATATTTAACTTTATTTTTTTAAACTCTTAAAAAATAAGATGTAAAAATGTATTTTAGTTATTGGAATCAAATTAGACATGTATTTTAGTAAATATTTGATTTTAGCTGAAGTAAATAAATCTATTTTTAGACTAAAACCGGCCGGATATTTAGGAAGCACTTTATTTAAGTTTACACCGTAAGTTTATGATCAAAAATAAGCTGCTCAAATAAATTTTGGTCTAAGGACCTGGGCGTAAGAAAAGACCTCTCGGTTATTTGAGTTGTACACTACAAATAAAATTTTTCTTTTTGTCACCTTAACTAGTAAGACTTGCGGTATAAAACATTTTTTATATACGTACTTTTTTCTAAAATAATAAGTTACAAAGTTTCTACTAGCAAATAACTCCTTATACTTTTTACTATTTTTAGAACTAAAACCATTGGTTTTAGTAGAGTAAACCATTAAAACTTTATTTTCGGAAAAGAGTAAAGAACTTGATATTAAATAAATTAAAAGTAAAAAAACTTAAAAAAACCTTTTTTAATACAAATAGTAATTTATTTAAACCATCATTATTCTAAGTTTAACGTAATAATCGATAAATAATTACCTGAGCATTTTACCGCTGAACGGACTATTAAACATTAATTCGTAATAAACTAAGCAAATAATAATAAAAGTGGTTTAATTATAGATGGAAAAAATGTTGTATAAATTTCTTACTATATAAGGAGTAACTAGGATTCTGTACAAAATAATGTTAGGTTAGAATTTTTTATAAAATAAAACAAAATTTGTTTTATATTGTTTACAAATTGAGTTTTTATGGTTAATCACAAAATTGTAAATAATTTTGATTTACAGTTACATAAATTCGTTTCATTACTTGCTTTGTTATGTCTGTTTTTTGAGGACCATAATACTTGATGTGAAGAAATATGATATTTTTAAACAATTTCTACTATTTTTTTAGTATATGCTGACTTCATTAGAATGCTTGTCCAATTTAACGTGAAATTTAAAGCTGAACAATAGCAACTTAATATGAATGAACAACATAAAATTGATGTTGCTTTATTTTTACAATTTATAAAAATTGAAACTACACTCTATAAATGTTTTGTACAAAATCCTAATTAACCTTTACATAGTATTAGTAATTTTTACTAAAGATCTTTCTATATACTTCTATTTTAAGAAGTTAAATTATATTTTTATCAATTTTTGCATAATTGGTCAATAAAAGTTTTTATTTAAAATCCGTTCAGCTGTTAAACTTAATAACTATTTTAACTTGTAATACATATTTTCAGTATAATAATCTTCACCTTGAATTGATTCTTTTGGTAAATCTGTTTGAACCATATACTTAACTTTTGAACTTCACTATTGTAAGATATATCCTATTTACTTTAAATCATTTCAATGTTATTATCCAGAAAGTACAAACATATGCCTAATTGTTACTATTTTTAGTCTTTCGTAATACCAAACAACTCTTCAATTTTTTTCAATCGTAGACGGCTGCTGACGAACCGATTCAAATGATTGTTAGCATTTATACCTATAGGTCACAGTAGATTAAGTCCTTATAATGCCAAACCCTTAGTTTTTGCAAAAATAATTAAATTTGAAACTCTTACTTTTGAAAATACTAGATTCTTAAAATTTGGAACATACTTGTTTTGTTAGCTTTATTTAGTATTAAACTTAGTTTTGTGTGTTTAGACTCGATAACCGAAGGTTTCCTTTGTACACAAGGTCCTTAGACCAAACTTTTTGAGCGCTTTTTTATCGTTCAATAAACAATTCTGAATCAAAATCGAACCATAATAGTTCTAATCATAGAAAAACTTAGGGAGACAAATTATCAAGATTTTATTATAACAGCTTTTTAATTACAAAACGATGCTTTGTTTTGTTAGGATCTTCATTTATAGTTCTAGTTTTATTAAATAAGATTTATTTCAGTGGTCGGCAACCTCTGGCCAACGAGTATGTTAATCTAGCTCGCTAAAACAAAAAAAAATTAAAACCTAGAACATATATTCTAAATTTTATAATGAAAAATAGAAAACGTTCAATAAACTTTTTTACTCTTAGGTTTAACTGACGGAACATAGTAAACTTATAAAGTGTAACGAAAAGTCAAAAAAGATCACATTGTAAATACAACCCATAGTTGTATTTTTTTACTAGATTTTTAATTTTCAAAACTTCGCCCGCGAATACTATATGTTCTATTAATGAAGTAAAATGATTAAAATTGCCCTTTTGATCAAATGTACCTTCACAAAAAAAATTTCAGAGGCAATTATATTGTGTTAAATTTATATTTGTATTAGTTTTTTTTTTTTTTTGAAATTAATAGTTTTATATATAAGAAACCGTAAAACAGTGAAATACGTGAAAACTTTAAAACTATATAAATTTACTTTAAAAAAATTTAAATCAAAGAAAAATATCTATTATGTTAACATTATATTTTCTGCACAGGAAAACAATCTTTTGTACACTAGTTTTAATACTAAACTACTTGATTAGCATTCTAGATTGAAAAGCTAAAAAGTATCATTTTAAGTTCACTTACTTTATTTAAATATTTTCTATATTTTAAACCCCTTTAACATAGTTATACAAATTAAAGTACATCAAAGCTTTGAAAATATTTTAATTAAAGAGTTTAAAACAATATTTTAAAGACTTATACCTAGACTATTTAAAGCAACCAACGATTTACATATAAAGCTACTCAGGATGTTTTTTAGTATACTCAAGTTGATAGTTGACATATTTCTAAGTAAAAACTGTTTGGATAAATGCTCGAGCAGAAAATTTTAAGTAAACTTTGCAAAATTTTTTAATGTTCATAAATTCTTATTTCTGACAGTAATTTTAACAGCTATTAGGTAGTAAACTTTACATCCATTACAAGAAAAGAAAGTTTTAACTTTTGAGCCAGAGTTGGCTAAAAGAATTTAGCTTGTATTGGCAATTTCTTTCAATTCTTTTTTTAATTGTAAATTTTCGTTGTAAATTAAGGTTTATAAAATTTAGCTTTTTTAAAGACTTCTACATTTTAGTCATAAATTCACTAAATCTAGACGATCTTAATTCTTTTAAAAAACTTTTTCATTTCCAATTCTAAGTTGTACACCATACTCAATTTCGGCCGAATATATTATAAGCTAAAATCTTTTCATGTACTATAGCAGTTTTCTTTATACATTTTTAGACAAAAATCTTAAAATAAGTTTCGCACTTTCATATATTTCGAAAGTAACTTTTAAACAACAAAGCTATAGAAATATTGCATAATATTTTTCAAATCAATAGATTGGAAATTTATTAAAACAGGTTTTTCTTTCTATTGTAATTGTCAGTTATATTATAATGCTTGTTATTTAGTAGAGTATAAGTAAGTAATACAACATACTTTAATGAGTCTATTTAAAAAGAAAATAACAAAAATCCCATTAAATATACATTTTATTGTTTGTTTTTATAAAATTTTAGCCAATTCAATTGGTAATTTTTTCTTTGATAAAAGCAGAAGCTAAGTTGAGGGAGGACTCTCTAATAACTTTATCAAATTTAGAAATTGAAAGTATACAAATATTTCATTTATGCATAAATTAAAATATTTTTTTTGTTTATTTAAAGGCTCAAATAAGTGTATTGAAATCAACAAAATATGGATTGGTTCTAAATTGTTAAACTGTTTTTAATGCTTAATTAATTTTTGAGCTTACAGTTTTATCTTTAGTCTTCTTTTATTGAATTTTGAACAGTAAGTTTTAAAAAAGTGTCGCCTTTTTTTATTATTATTATTATATTGTTTATTGTGCAATGTTGGACTCAGGCATCAAAACCTGAGCCACTTAAACAGGACACACAAAAAGAGAAAAAGAAAATAAACTTATATTCAAAACTTTAAGATAAATTATACATATATATATATACAAACATAATTTAAATGGAAACACAAAGTTAAACATAATATGATAAACAAATGAACTAAATTGAAAATTCAGTTCAAAAAATTCAAATTTATATATTACTTAGTACACACAGTAAAGAAGTTTGTCTAAAATCATGGCTTATAAAACAATATTCATAACTACAAAATATATAAGTAAACTAATAGTTTGTAGGGGGGAGGCGTAGGGAAACGAATATTTTTCCTTTTGTTACAGTGGAAAATTAGTTAATTTTACTGGTATTTATCGTATTTAAGTCAAATCTTTTTAGCTTTAAACGAAATTGTTCTACCCTCTCACAAGATACTATATCCTGAGGTAATCTGTTCCACATAGCTTTTGCTCTGTGAAAAAATGCGCCTTGCCACTGACTGTTTTGAAAATCATGTTTACATTTTATTTTCAAATTATTTCCTCTTAGTTGATATTTATTTTTGGAAAAATTAAAAAACTGGTCAAAAAAACTTTTATATTTGCCATTGATAATTTTGTAAAGAATTAATAAATCAAATTCCCATCTTCTATATTCCAGTGATTTCAATCCAAATTTAATCATTCTATCATTATATGACGTGTAAGATATGTTGCAACGATTACAAATATGACGGGTAAAACTCCTTTGCACAGATTCAATTTTGTTAATATCCTTTTTTAAATGGGGTGACCAAATTTGGGTACTAAACTCAAGTTTAGGGCGAACGTATGTTTTAAATAGTTTTGTCAGAATTGAAGCAGAATTAGTTTTAAAACTTTTCAATATTTGATAACATGTAGTTTTTGCAATCTTATATAAATAGTTGATGTGTTCATTCCATTTCAAATCTTTGGAAATATAAATTCCTAAATCTTTAAAAACTTTAATTTCTGGTAACTTGATGTTATTGATTAAGAGGTCAGTTGGAGAAGATTCTTTTTTGTTAATGGTTAGAATTTTACATTTGCTAGGATTTAAGTTTAATTTTCTTGTTTTTAACCATATGTAAATATTATCTAAAGATAGTTGTAATGAAGTATTTGACTGACTAAAGATTTTGGCATCATCTGCAAATAAGCTTAACTCACTTTTAATATCAATGTTTGAACAAATATCATTAATATAAATTAAAAAGAGAAGGGGACCAACTACACCACCTTGTGGTACTCCACTGTAGATTGTTAAAGAGTCAGAAAGCGTATTATTGATGAGTACTCTTTGTGATCTATTATTTAAAAAGTTATCAAACCAATCAATTAAGCTTTCATGTAGCCCATACTGATTTAAAATTTTTAATAATCTTTTGTGTGATACCGAATCAAAGGCTTTTTGAATATCCGTATAAACTACTTTAGTAAATTCATTTTTGAGATAAGGAACTAACCAAGAATGTAAGCATGTTAACAGTTGAATGGTTGATGAGCGGTTTGGAACAAAACCAAACTGTTTGTTAGTTAATAATTTGTTATCAAAGAGGTGATTGAGAATTTTTACAGATACAATATGTTCATAAATTCTTGAAAAGCCACTTGTTAGAGATATTGGTCTGTAATTTAATGCATCGTGTATATTACCTTTCTTGTGCACAGGAATAATAAAAGATGTTTTCCATTGTTTAGGAACATCAGATAGTTCTAGAGAGCAATTAAATATTAATGAAAGTGGAAATATTATTGATTGTATAACATGCTTGATATAATAGGGTGGAATGTTTTCTGGCGTTCTTATGATTTTATCTTTTAAGTGGTTAATTGAACTTATAATGTCTTCATAGGTTATGAAAAAATTTTGCATCTTACTACAATTCTTTTGGGGTAGCTTAAAAGACTGGTAACTCTCGTCTTTTTTAAAAACTTTTTGAAAATTTATGTTAAAAAGTGTTGCTATTTCAAAATCTGAGGTTACTGTTTTGTTTTTATCATTATCATATAAGAGATGTATGGAATTATTTAACTTAAGTTTAGATTTCACGTAGCTATAAAACTTTTTTAAATTTGGGTTTTTGCAGAATTTGTTTTCATATTCAAAGTTGTATTTTTTAACAGCTAATTGATATTCTTTAGACTTGTTTTTGTATTTTATCAAAAGTGATTTATTTGTCTTACTTTTTTTGTATAGATTCGCTTTTTCTTTTAATAACTTTTTAATATGAGATGGATATTTTTTACTTTTGTTATTTTTAGAAAAAATTGGAACAAAACGTTTGATTGAGATTTGGATTGAGCTGATGAATTGATCGTAGAAATGCTGGAGATTTTCTGAATTTTTAAATAAAGAGGTCCAATTAATTTTTGACAGGAAATCATTGATGCTTTCAAAATCTGCTTTTTTATAGTCATATGAGACTTCTTTAGCAATAGGTACTATTTTATTTTCAATTTTAATTTTTAGTGAAAGCAAGTTATGGTCACAAGTGTTTGTTAATGGAAAATTAGTTGAGTGTGATATGATTCTATCTAGACCAAAATGATTGCAAATTATGAGATCAAGAATGTTACCATTCTTATGGGTTGGATTTTCAATTACTTGGGTTAAAAAATTGTCTGTACAAAAATTAAGAAAACACTCATGGGGTTTATTGAAATCTGTGCTAGGAATCCTCCAATCTATATTTGGCATATTAAAATCACCAAGAACATAAAAAGAACACTCTTTTGGAAAAACCATTTTAATCATTTTGATTACATTTTGAACAGTCAGTGCGCATCTAGCAGACAGTGGAGGAAGGTAGACACAACAAAATCTTAATTTCATCTTTTTAAAAATTACATCTACACATAGGTATTCAAAATTGATGTTGCTAGTAGAGATAGAATCGTTTTTAACTTTAATAACTTTAAGCGAATTTTTGAAAAGGATAGCAACACCTCCACCCCTACTAGACCTATCACTTCGGTAAATGTTATAGTTAAAAGGACACACTGTGGCATCGTTGACCTTATTAGTCAACCATGTTTCAGTCAAAAAAAATAAATCAATGTTATTCAAATTTATATAGTTCTCTAAAATATAAAATTTATTTAAAACAGATCTTATATTAGTGTAACAAACTTTTAAAAAGTTGTTGTTACAATTTATATAGGAAAACTTGTTAGTGTTAAAATTAATCCTATCACTTAATAAGTTTATACCCGTTGACTCACGATTTCCTCCACTAATCCCAGATGTCCTGGGAGCGGTAACGAAAGGGCTGTTTTGTCATTTTAAAGCATACTTTTTGTGCTTACCAAAGCAGCTAAAGCACTGTATTTCTGACTGATACCCTCTTATTCCATTAATAAAATTAAAATTAAAAACCTACTTATGTGGCCTCGGGTAATTTTACTTGGTGATTCTATTACGCAGTATTCCTTCCAATTAGGTGGTTGGGGTAGTTTAGTGCAAGACTTGCTCTTTCGAAAATGTGATGTGTTTAATCGAGGTTTTTCAGGTTACAACACAAAAATGATACTCCACTGTGCTGAAGAAATTATAACCAAAGAACTATTTCAAGTATTTACTAATAGTTTTTATTAAAATTTTAACTAACTGTTATATATCTAACCAAATATTTTAGTTGTAAAATTGTTTTTACCTTTTACCAAAAGTATTTTTAGAATTAAGTTATTATTTGTTTTAAGATATAGTTTATTTATCAAATGTATTAATTTTTATTTAGATTTTACTCGGCTCTAAATAATATTTTAAGTTGTTTTCCTGGAAATGCGTTTATTTTAAGTTTTAAAATTTGTATTTTTTCTTGTATGCCATTACATCAGTAAATAGTTTATAGTGTCATTTCAGAAAAAGTCTGGTAATTAATAATGAATTGACTAACTAAAACAATCTCTAACTTGGATTTAATTTTGTAAATATTCCAACCTTTCTAAACTTTAATTTTGTATTGTTAGCAATTGTTTTTATTAATGTATTTTATTAAACTTTGTTTTGTAGGGTGCTAGTTTTATAAAATAATATTTTTAATTTTTAAGTTTTATGTAATTCAATCTAGCTGAAATTATAAGATGAATCAAGTAGTTTTGAACAATTTTTTGTGTGAATATCATACTTGAAAAAAAAAATTAGTCAATTTCAACCTAAAGCAATCTTAAGTTTTTTTTTGTTGCTATTTCTTTTTTGAAGTCTTAAAAAAGGGATTTTAAGTAACTAGCCAAATTTTTGCTTGTAGTGAAGCTGTTTAACAAAAGGTCTTCTGTGGGTCACAGTTATTTCAAAAAGTTAAAGTAATCAATTAAAGATTATTTTGAAATCTTAAACAAAAAGTTTAAAAGAAAAAATAATAAAAAACTTTATAATTTGTTAACTCTAATGTTCAATTTATTTAAAAATTATTTTCTGAAAATTTAAAGTCTAGCAGGAAAATAAAAAAGTGTATATATTTTATAGTAAATTTTTAAATTTCCTCAAAAACTGACAATGAAAAAGCAATATTGTCTATATGTGGCCATATGTTTATATCAGACACTTTTTGTAAAATTGACTATATCTAAAAACTAACTTAAATTATGGTATTCTTTAAAAAATGACTAATACTAATAATAAATAAAATAATAATGTATACTAATAAAAAATGTTTAAAGCTAAACTAAAGAATATTTTGCAAAAATGAAACCTTGGTCTTTCTATAAACTAAAAAAAAAAGTGATAACTTGCATTTTAGTACTTTTTACTAGTACTTCTATTGACAGCTTGGTATTATTTTACCTTTATAAGGTTATTTGTATCAAAAAATGTTTTATCTGATTAAAAAAATAATATTATTGGAACAAATAAATTGACTATTAAGTGTAATTGAAACTTTGACAAGAACTATGTTGCTGCTTCAACGACCACAATTGTGTTTTTTTGGGGGTGATCTTTTATACCTATGAATTATAAATTCAGATTAGAAAATTTTTTTGTTAATAACTTGATTTAGATACATTTTAATGATATTTTGTTTGATTGAAAAGGTACTTTAAAGTTTTATAAAAAAGTTTCTGCACAGTTTTCTTATGTTTTACTCATAGTCTAACCATTTTTATTTAAATTCATAACTTTTCCCTTCAAATAATTCATAGTAAATACTTTGGACTAAGTATGTATAAGGTGTATTTAGACATCAAAATATTGAAAGTTTTTAGCAGTAAGTTTAAACTAATTAATTTAAACTTTTTTAAATAGACTTTTTAAATGACGTAGTTTTATTTTTTAAATTAAGAACTCTTTTTAAATTTTTTGGGAACCATGCATTTCTACATGTTAAAACATTTTACCATAACTTAACTTTAAATTTTAAAATAACAAAAGTTATCTAACTTTTTTCAAAGTTCACATTTTGATTTACAAGTATAAGTCTAATCTAAAGACTAAAGTTTTTAAATGATCAAATTATACATCCAAAATAAACAAATCACTAGAATAAAGCTTAGATAAGAAGTTTAAATATAGTAACATTTAAAGCTATTTATTTTTTTACATAGGATACAGTTGCAGTTACATTGTTTCTTGGGGCAAATGATGCTGCTCTGCCAGAAGAAAAACCAACTCAACATGTGCCAGTAAAAGACTATCAAGAAAATTTATTGCAACTAATAGAAAAGATAAAAGTTTTAGGAATAAAAGAGAATCAAATAATTGTCATTACTCCACCACCTATCTCTGAAGCTGTAAGTTATTTTTTACTGTACTTATTGATTTTAAATTTTACTAAAAATGTATTTTATACTCAATTAAATAAAAAAAAAACCTAAAATTTTAAAGAATTTTAGAGCTGGCTTTTCTAATTTAATTGGTACTAAATTTGTTGTAATTACTAAATGCTTTTATTATACAGTTATTAACTATAATCTGGTCGCTTTACTAGTTAATGTTTAGGGTTAAAGTTTTCAAGTTGAGAGGATCTAAGGTGATTAAAAACTATGGTAAAACAACTAAGAGTATTTGATTTGATTTTTACAGTTTATTGTGAAATTAATTAAAAAATTTATGAACAGTGAAAGATATACTTTTTTTTGTATCTTCATAAAAAGCCTATCAATTTTTTATTCCAAATCAGTTTTGCCACTTTTTAAAGCAATCAAAATATTTTCTGAATCTTCAAAAAATTTAACAGTAATTAATAGAACTTTTTAAACAGTTATTCATCTTTAATAATGAAGAAAAAACAAATGTAGATGATAAAGTTTAAATAATTTTATTTCTTTATATGTTTGATTTTAAGTCAATAAATAAAATGAGTGTTAACCTTACTTAATATCTTTTATAAAAAGTCTTAAAGTTAAGCTAAGCATTTATAAAACTTATAAAAAAATTGAGTAATTGGTAAACAGTGCTTATATTTAGATTACTACAGTTAGTATAAAATTCTACAGAAACAAATAATTGTAAAAACAAATTGAACCCTCTTCAATAGTATTAATTTAGTGAAAACTATAAAAATACCTCATAAGGAAAAATATCTTGTTTAGGCCTTATATTGTTTTTGTAAATAGTAATTAACTCCAGCAAAAGTTGCTTTTACCATAAAAGTGTTTTAAATGTAAACTCATAAGTCTTTTTCAATCCTGTTTTATAAAAATAAAAAGGTTTTTGGTTTTAAATAGTAAAATAATCTACTTGTTTTAATGAAGTTTTAAAAATTTTTACTAATTAAAGTGTTTGCTTGAAGATATGATTTTAAAAGGAGAAGGAACTAAGTGTACAAGAACTAACAAAAATGCAGAGATATACTCTAGAGCATGTTTAAAAGTACGTTTGTTTATTGTTTCTAGTACTCTTTTGTCTAACAAAGTAAGATTTTTTTATTTTGCAGACTTTTATATAATAAATTGAGTCCAAACAATCAAATTTAACTACTTTTGAGATTAACCTACAAACTAAAACTGTTAAAAATATATGACAGAATACATTTCATTTTCTTTAAATTTATTTAAGTACTTTCGTAGTAAGGCTCATCAGAAATAGTTTCTTACTGAATTGGAATAAATACAAATTGAAATAAAATCATACTGAAGTTTAAAGGTTTAAGATATAAAATGACGTAATAATCAAATGTTAAAAATTAAATAACTGCTAATGCTAAACAAATTTGGTATACTAATAAAAATCGTTAGAATTAAAACAATCTAAATAAACAAGCGATAAAAATTTAAATTAAAACTATACTTAAAATTAAAATTTAACAAGAAACTAATTACTTTTAAATTACTATTATAAGGATTTAAAATTTACACTAGACTTTTTAAATCCTTATATTAGTAATTTTATTAGTATACCAAATTTGTATAGCATTAGCAGTTATTTAATTTTTAACATTTGATTATTACGTCATTTTATATCTTAAAACTTTAAACTTCAGTATGATTTTATTTCAATTTGTATTCATTCCAATTCAGTAAGAAACTATTTCTGATGAGCCTTACTACGAAAGTACTTAAATAAATTTAAAGAAAATGAAATGTATTCTGTTATATATTTTTAATAAGTTATGCGCCGGAAAAAAGCTGTTCAAACTAAAATTGCTTATTTTTTTATAATAAAAATAAAGCTAACTAAATATGGTTAAACAAGCCTTTAGATTGTTTTTATTAAAGAAAGTCCAAAACAACTAAGTTTAACATGATTAAAACTATATTTTATATATATTTTTTTTTTATAATATATATTTTAATATAAATTGTAGGTAGCTAGAGAAAGCGGTTGTCGTAACATAGATTTATGGAATAGCATAAATTCTGATGAAGACATGAAATCTTTTCTGTGTGATGGTTTGCATTTATCTGAAAAAGGAAACAAAAGAGTAGCAGATTTGCTGACACCACATTTGAATGAACTAACCTCTTCCTTGCCTATAGTTCTACCTTATTGGCGGGATTTTACTTATAACTCTTAAAATTATTTTACTTTAAGTCTTAAGTATTGTTTTATTATTTCGAAGAAAAGATAATATTTTTTGTAGTATCTCATAGTGCGCAAACATTACAATATCATATTTATACTCAACATTTAAAGTTAGTCATTTGCAAGTTCACTGGAATATACTAACAAATTTCTACAGTACTCTTTATTTATTAAACGAACATATTTTTCATATGTGTTATTAGCCATTTATTAATAGTAATTATGCTTATTTATAGTAAATACATATATACTATATAACTACTTTAACTTCTACTCTTTACTTACAGTATTTATTTTTTACAGAGCTCCGTTGAAGTGTGTTAACTTGTTAACACACAGAAACATATGTTAGTTTAATAAGTAAAGAGTACTGTTGAATTTTTTTAAATATCTGATTTACAAGTTTATGCTTTTAGATTGGTCATTTTATTACTATGAGCTTTTATTAAGTGCAATAAAAAATAAAAATAATTTGATTACTTGCTTCGTTAACATTCATTTACTCTCAGCTCTTTAAACTTTTATTGTATAATCGTTTAATTTTATTTACTTGTAATTGAACTGTGGTAATTTCTTTGAGGGGATTATTTCTTTTTTAAGTATTTTTTAATATAAAGTGTGAAAATTGTGAACATAAAATTTTTAGTATTGACCTTTGAATACTATTCAAATCTAATTATAAAAAATAACTTAAAACTTGTTTGATTTAAATATTTATCAAAAATCAAGCTTTACATTCTTATGATATACATCTAATTTCAATGTGTTCGAAAATTTAATTTTTACATTTTCGTGTTTTTTAAATTAAACATCTAGACTTCGTACTCATTAAGAATTAAATTTTAAATTGCTATAAGTTTATTATGTGGATTTGATAAAATACTTAGCGTGCAAACAATTTTTAGTACTCATAAAAGACAAAAGAGTATATTTTAAGCCTCTACTTTATCTGGTAGAATTAAGACAATTTTGCATGTAATTATTTTTTTATCTTCATTAAAACACAAGCATAATTTTCTAATAAGCACCAATTAGTATACAAGGTTACGTAGCACTAGTAAAAAAAATTGGCAATTAATACAAAAATGTTTAGTTAAAGTAATATTATATTGATTTAAAAAAAAATCTTCAACAATTACTTCATCTTAGAATCATGTTTACTATTTAATAATGTTTGTTTAAAAAGTTTCATTATCATCTACTTTTAACATTAGCTAGTAACTTTTGAAATATTTCTTTTATAATTTTCAAATCTACAAATTATTTTGAAATATTAATTGTTTTAATATGTAGAAAAACTTTACTTTTTATAACTTATTAGCAAACAGTTAAAAGTAGTTGTACTGTTAAAAAATTTGTTTAAATTTATTTTTGTTATTTGAAAACTGCAAAAAATAAAATCGGTGCACTCCAAGATGTAATATTAAAAAGCACTGCTAGTGTTGGGACTACGTAAGCACTTTTAGTAACATGTTTCTCCTTAAAGCGATATTCTTGTGATGTTTATGTTAATGAGATATGTTTTCATGAAACCTACTAGTGGCGCTTATATATCAGAACTTAGTTAATTTTTACATGGAAACCTTTGAATAACTTAAGCTGAAACTTATTATTTGATCATAATCTTAGTGAACGTTTCTATTTGGTTTACCTTATTTTCACAATGTCATTTTAGTTATATGGCTTTTTACATATTAATTAGACATATCTTCGCAAACACTACAAGTCCCCAGTACAGTACTCTAAAAGTATTTAATTTAACATTAACTACATACTTAAACTAATGTCTTTTACTTGTAAGTATTATCTATATTTACAAATGATATTCTAACAAAAAAACGAGTTATAAACAGCTAAATTTAAAATGATGTATATCTTGTCGGTCTCCGTACAGTTGATGTAGACATTGTTTCTTTCATAGACTGGATTTTCGCACTTCAAGAAGTTCAGGGTTGTAACTGATTGTCACTTCTTTCTGGTAAAAAAAAATTAAAACTGGTAATTTAACTATGTTTTGTTATGAAATTTATTACATATAACTACTGTATTTTAAATTTTTAATTAAGCTTAGTATTTAATTTACATTTCGTCACTATTTTAACTAAAAAACTATCTTCAGTGTGTGGCAACTATATGCCAGTTTAAGCCTACAAATTCTGTAGATTTTGTATGTACTATTCAGTTATGGGAAAAATCTATAACAATTTAGTTTGTATTATTTGAAAGTTAAAACTGTTACTTAAAATTATATCATTACTCATACCATGCATCTATTTAAAGAGAATTGTTAAAATACTTTAGTTATTTTAATTAAAGTGTTTAAATCAAACCTAAATTCTTAAATTTTCCTGTATAAGAAAAACTAGCTTTAAATTTTAATCATTACTGAACTAATAACATCATTATCATGTGAATATATTTGAAGTATAATTGTTTAATTTAAAAAGTAGGTAAAATTAATAATTTTAGTTAAAAAAAGAACTTTCTTTACTAATAAAAATATTGTAGTTTAGTAGTAAATAAGAAATAATTAACCTTTTTATTTGGTCGCTTAATCTTGATAGTAGCTGGATGACAGCTTCCTCCACGTCAGTCATTGAACATTACAAGAGCTTTGAGGATTACCATTCAGGTTGTTACTTTATGACATTGTCATGATTGCTACTTTACCTGGAAAAACCTGGAATTTGACAGTTTAGGCAAAATAAAAACTGGAAAAACTTGGAATTTGAGAAATTTTGAAAAAAACCTGGAATTTTGAACAAAAAACACAAAAAAACCTGGAATTTTAACAATTTTCACATGTTCAGTAGTAAAATTTCGATTTGACTTAAAAATCTATCATATAAATAAAAACTTTTGGTCAACATCAAAAATTTTTTTTATTAGAAACATAACTAAAGTAGCTTTACAGTATCTTTTCAATGTTTTTATACTATTTAACACAGTTTTTTACCTTAAACTTAACTTTAAAACAAAAATATGTACTTATAAAAACCTTGAAGAAATTTGGCAAACCTGGAAAAAATTTTGAAAAAAAAAGTGGCAACCCTGATTATTTATATAAAGAATGATATGTGACATTTAATACCAAAATAGATCATGAGAGTAAAATTGCAAATTAACTAAAAGCTAAATTAAACACCAGGGTTAGATTTAACTTTAATATAGAATCATGTCGCATAAACTATATAAATAAAATAACAAGACTATTTTTTTTATATGTAATCTAAAAGTTTCGTGCACCCCTAAATAAGTTTCGTGTACCCCAAAAAAATTTTCGTGTGCACCAGTGTACACCTTGAAGACCACTGATTTAGTACACAAATACAGTGATTTCTTGCTGATATGGTCGGTTTTAGTCAAAAAGTATATTTAATTAGTTCAGTTAAAATCAATGTATTCATCTTAAATATCAAGTCCGATACAAGCTTTTTTATATATTGCACAGTGGGCTGAAAACGGGGATCAAGCGGCCATTGACATAAAACTGTCATAAAAAACACTATAATACAATTTAAAGTTACACTTAGTGTTACAATAAGAATAATGTTCGTTTTTATTTAAAAAATAGTTTAAGTTTTAATTTCTAATGAAACTTTAAAGAAAGAAACTTAAAAAAAAAGGAAATAATAATTGGCTACCTCAAGAGAGTTACATTTACTCCCATTTTAGTTTAAATATGAATAAATTTTCAATATCAAGCCGGGTGAAACTATACTCTAAATACAGTTTATTTTTAATTTAAGGCTGATTTTTGTATATCAAAGTTTGTATTATTAATACCATTACATTTGTACTAGTTTATCAAAAGAAAAAACCGTAAACATTATAAACAATAAAAACATTTATTCGTTGCAAAACAGTGCTAAAAACAAAATAATTTAGCCCGGGTACAAAAAAAAACTTTAAATTTACTAGAAAATATAAGTCAAACACTAAGTTTTTAAAACATCTTTGAAAATAAGTTTCTAAAATAAATAAAACACTTTATTCAGTAGCACAAAGCATATGTAACAACGTTTTCCATTCTGAACTACATGATGAAATTTTTTCATTTAGCTGCAAACAACTTTGCGCAGTATGTCCAACTTCTTGACAACAAGTGCAATTCAATCTGTCTAAAGTGTTGTTAACATCGTAGTCACTCTTTTCCCAAATCGATTTAAACAGTCTCTTAAATTTTCATACTGAGAAGTTTTCCTTGAAAAGTTCATTTTGTAATGTCTTAGAAACTTGTTGTTAGCTTACAATCCACTTTCGGTGTAATTTAGCAAACCTCTACCGTTGGTTTGCTATAGTTTTGTGTAGTTTTGTATTCATTGAATAGCTTATCAAGATCTTCTTTAACTTTAGATTTGCTAGATTTTGAAAGTTCAAGCTGGTCTACCATTTCATCAGCAACAGCGTCAAAGTTAGGCTTAGTTTGAAATGGTGGTTTGTGGTTTTTGAACAGTTCGTATATTTCGATGTTAGTTAAACTATCCATATTACTGCTAGGTTTAAATAAGTTATAGTGATAAGTCTACAAAAAATATATTAGTTTTAATCAGATGCAATACTCTGGCTATCTTGTATCATAAATAGAAACACTACTTTTACAAAAACTACTATAATTACTTCAACAACAGTACTACAAAACCTTAAATTTGCTAAAATAGTAAAAAAAAAACTATTTCAATAACTAAAACATATACTAAGCTACCATGTTTTGACCAATACTAACTTTTCTCATCATTCTTGGAGCTTAAATGATCTGTAAACCAAATTAAGTGAATCTATACACATTAAGAACCTTCTAGAACATACAAAATGGTCTTTTTTGTCATAGTGAAAAACCAGGGATAGGATATTATATCAATTTTTTTAACAGAAATATCGCTTGTAAAAACCTAAAAAAATAGTTATATTCCTTATAATAGATTTGTCTGTAAATTTGTATATAGATTCTTTGTCATGTTTACTAAATAAAAAATAATAATGTTGGTTCTAAGGTGGCAAATTGATAACATTAACCCTGAAGAATACCCTAAATTGCCAGAAATCATCAATGAATTTTCGGCGAGAATAGAAAATTTTTCAAATGAGAAGTAGTATACTTTTACATTTAAATATTCAAAGAGTTTTGACTTTTTTCAATTAACATTAAACCAAAAAAATGAAAAAACTTGAAAAAAAGTATTTGTATAAAAGCTTATAAGGTGTTTTTTAACAGTAGATGTAGACCTTAATTTTGACAAAAATTAAAGCATTTTTCGAGGCTTTTTTAAACTTAAAAAAAGAAACTTTGGATACATTTAAGCTTACATAACTTTTAGTATACTTTAAGCAGAACAGAAACAAACCCAGTTTTTAAAAGAGGAAACCCCGCTAAAAAACTAAATAAAAATCTTGCTTTAACTGTTTAATCGCGAAAATAGTCAATGGCCACTTGCCAGCCCACTGTGTATGGTTTTATTAGTGTTTTTTTTGAATAAAATTTTATCAAAATTTTTTTCATATACTTTATGTGTATTATAACTGTTTACTTTGTTGAAAATAGATTGAAAAAACGCGTTTTATTAAATACATAATTAACATAAAAGAGTAAACTAGTAAAAAAACAAAGTTATCTTTACCCGGCAAAAGTCTAATTCGGACATTTTACAAAAAAAAATTCTGCCCGACATTGTTGGAGCAAGGTTGCACTGTTAAAACTTTTTTAAAGTAAAATAGCAAGTTTTTTGATCAGGAATTTACATAATTTTGCTAGTTTTGGATTAAAATTTTTTGAGGGTTCAAGTAAATTAGTTGTACATAAATACCTTTGTTTTAAAAACTTTATCTTTCGAAAAGGAAAAATAAAACAAAATAACATACATCAAAGAAAACCTTAAAATAATCAGTATAAAAAACTAGATGGTATTTCATTGTACCTTTTTTTGTCTATATTAATAAGTTCGGCGTGTTATTTTGTTTAAAGTAGTAAAAGTCTATTAGCTTCCAAAAAATGTACTCTTATAATACCTAAATCTAACTATTTTTTTCAAAAAAGTGAAATACTGTATTAAAAACAAAAACCGGGTAATAAATTAGCATATTAAAAAAAAAAAAAAACTTTCTTCTTTGACTATAAATTATATTATTAAAAAAACTTTCAACTATTGTTTATCTTGATCGCTAAAAATGTATAAAAGAATTAGGTAAGTTTACATCTGATATAAATGTTTGAAATGCACCAGACAGTGACATCATATTGGTATATTTCGTTGTTATTGTAAATGCTGCTCAATACGCCCCCTGCATGACATTGTAGGCAAACACTAAAAAAGAAGTAAAGTACCAAAAGACATGCGTTACGCTAAATTTGTTACTTCTAGTTTTAAAAAATAAACAAACTTAAGGTTTTTTCCCTAAACTTTAACTATTTATGAGTTAAAATGAAATTAAGACAAAATCGTCACCCTAATTTGATTACTATGAGTTAAAAATGAAGTTTATACTAGTTTGTTTAAATCTTTTTAAAGATCAGTTTTGTAGAAGTAAGTAAACGTTTTTGTTCAATATCTAGCTGCAAATACTAGATCTTAATTTAAAATAACTCATATAAGAGTATAAAGCTGGGGTCGGTAGCTTTTTGTTAGTCGCGGGCCAATTTTTTTTAGTAAAAAAGCAACAATCTTGATACTTTTATTTACAAGTGATTTAAGTTTTACATTTTTACAAAGTGCTACTAATAATTAAAAAAATCTTTAAAATCACTTGTTTATTCGATATGAACAAGTGCATAAATGGTAAATTACGGTGTCTTCTGGACCATTTTTAAGTAAAATGTCTGACTTACTACAAAGTTTATTTCGCAGGTAGAATTTAATAAATAAACTTTAGTCACGGTAATCTTTTACAAAATATTAAAAAAAAAACTTTTATAGTCAAAACTATAACGAGGAAATAATAAATTTAAAGTAAATGTTTACTAAGAAGTTAATAAATACCAAATTTAAAATATAGAGTGAAAAAAATGTTGTTTAATTTATATTTAAGGTCATAATAATTTATTGTTTAAATTTTTATAGTGTTACGCCGTTTCCCTGCAGGGCAACTCACCAGACGCAAGCAAAAGCTGAAAAACATAAATACAGAGCGATGAATTAGAAAATAAAAATGCACACAAAATAAAATTAAATTTAAAATATCACTTACCATTAACATATTGTTTATAAAATTTTTATAAAAATAAAGTATAGGTAAGTTTAGTTTAAGTACTTTGTTAACAATACAATATTAAAATCTATTATGATAGAGTAAAATAGAATTAGTTTTTTACAACGTGAAAACAATTTTTTATATTAAGCTTAGAAAAAATAAAAATATTAAGATATATAGAGGATTTTAAGAAAACAAAAAATATCTTTTATGAAAAAGTTGTAATTCAAAACAATAATATATACACAAACATAAATATAACAAAATAATAGATTTGATAGAATAAAATAAACTAAGTTAATGCGAATTAAAATAAACTAAAATATTACCTGGGTAATGAGGGCACTGTGTAACTAGTTCATTTCTCTTATTTAGGATTTTTCTTTTGTTAGCGTTTGCTATGTACAGTCTTCCTAGGTTCATAATGAGAACATAAAGTTTGGTTTAAAACTGCTGTTGGCCTGTCTAAGTATTTTCCATTTAACTGTGTATTTTTCGTCTTTATTATACATTTTCCATATGAAGATGGCGAGTTGTGTGCAGTTGGTAGGTTAATACATAAGGTTAACATAAAATTTTCCTTCTCTACAACTTTTTATCTTAGTTTTATTTAAAACTTCTAAAAAAAGTTGTCAAAGAATTTTTAATTTAAATGTGTACGCATTGATAACAAAATCATAAATCTTTTTTTTTTAATTTATTCATGCTAATGGTTTTGTAATGTTTGTTTATTAGTTGATTTTTTCAGTTATACTACCTCCTAACTCATAAGTAAAATAAAGCGTCGCTGATCTTCATACTTATAACTACAGTTTTGTGTAGCGAAAACTTAATGTGTAAAATCACAATTCAAAAGCTGTGTATAATCTCCAGAGTAACTTAACAGCTATAATTTTAATTTTATAATAGTGTAGTTTGAACACTTGTATTAAAACAAGGTATAGATATTAAAAGGTACAATAATTTTACATATAATTAATAAGTTAAGGGTCTACAAAAATATAACAAAAATATTTTTAAAAATAATTTTTTTGAAGATGTGCAACTACCAAAGAGTATTTTTCATATGTATACTACTTAAAGTTCTGTTGTCAGTTAAAGCTGCTGATCTTTTACCAGAAAGTGTTTCCAAAGGTATTTTAAGTTGTTGTTGTACAATTATTTGTTTGTTAGGCTGCTTACAATTTCTAAGTAAAGAATTTTCACTCTCAAAAAGTTTTAATTGTTTATCATGTCTGTTTGACAGTATGTATATTTGTTTAATTTGATTATTTTACTAGTGGTAAAAAATATAAGTCTTATACTCTACCTTTTAAAAGGATATTTTTTCTTAACAAAGCGAGTGTGTTACATTATATGTATTTTTTACCTGGTCAAGTTATTTTTTAGTTAGGAATACTGAGTTACAGTAACAATGTTTATGTTTGTTATTCAATTTTACCTAGTAATGTCGATTCTTTTTTTTTAATAAGTCTATAGTTAATTTAAAAACAGTTTTTTTTTCTGTTCTAAGTTATAGTGAAAGTTTAAATTATAAAATAAAAATAAATATGGTTTATTTGATTAACACTTTTTACTACAATTTAACAATTTATATCTAGTATACTTTTGTTTTCTGTAGTCTATAAATCATAAATAAAATGTCCATTAACTTAAAACTGTTTAATTTTTTCATCAAATTTTAAAACTACTACTTGACTTAATAGTTATTAATTTTTGAAATTTATGGTTAATGTTATTATATTTTATACCATAAGGAGTACAACTTTCTCATAAAAAAAAATCTATCTCTTCCTAAGCATTTTACCTCAAATTCTAGGAATTGTTTTTACTAAATTTAAAACAACTTTCTAAATATAGATTGAAAAAAATATGTTATAAGTTATAAATGAAAAAACCTTTGGTTTAAATTGTTTATAGTGTTATAGAGAATAAACTGAGATAATTTTTAAATAATAAAAAAATTAAAAAAATTAATGAAATAGTCTTTTTGCCTCCTTTTTAATGTCACCTTTCATAAGGAACCTACTAAACTCTAACTTCAATATTGCAATATCTGAAAAGAATTTTTAATTTTTTAAAAGTGGTAAAAGCAACTAGTAGGTTAGTTTGTAAATTGGTAGACTAACTTTAAGAATAAGTGATTTACCCCCTGTAGTCTTAATTAGTTCTATACATTTAAGCTTACTTAAAAAGCTAGTAATTGTTTGGTTAACTTAAAGGTCAAAAATTTCTAAGTTCTTCAGCAAGTGAATATTGTTCATAATTTTTTTATTATTTAGATAAACAAGTTCTTTAAGCATATATGTTTGAATTGTTGTTCTATTATTATATATCAAAATGACCTAAAGTTCAAAAATTGCTTAATGCTTCAGCAAGTGACATTAGTTCATAATTTTATTATTATTTCGATAAATAAGTTCTTTAAGCATACCTGTTTGAATTGTTCCATTTTATATGAAAATGACTAATTTAACTTACAAACTGTACAGCAATCTTTATTTATATTCCAGTGAAGTTATTTCACTAGGATCTTTTGTTAGCAAACAATTAAACCTATATTTTGAACAGTTAATTTAACTTACTCATTATTTACTTGTATTTTAAAACTTGTGTGCAATAAAAAAAAATTTTTTTGCTGTTTTGCATCTTAAGTCTTATACTGTCTATCATTTGCATATTAAACAAACTATTAGTTTTTGAGACTGGAACTAAAATTAAGTATAGTAAAGTAGTTAAAGATATATTATTATTTGTTTTGTTTTTCAATATTGTATAAAAGTAGTTATATCTTATCAGATATATATTTCAAAGAATAATAAACAATCTTTCTCCAAACCAGTTCAATTTAAATTCTTTTAAAGCTTTCACATTTTCTTTCTCAATAAAAAAGTTACTAATGTTTTGCACAAGTAAAATAAGGATAGGTTTTTGATTACCTTGTGTTATTTAAAAAAAAATTGGTTATTTTAAAACAGCTAAAAAATTTTAATTTGTGTTTTTATTAAAAATGTTATTATTATCATTATCATTATACTAGACTTTATTTCCTGTATATCTTTTAGAACAATTTTGTGAAGACTGTAAGAAAGTTGTCAAGGCAATTAAAATGTTCAAATCAAGTTCAGAGTATGATGAATTTAATATTGACAAAACTTGTCAAAAGAAATATTTACCACAACAATCACCTAAGTTAAAAAGATCTTGTAATTTTATAATGAGTAAGTTTTTTATCATTTAAATTATTACTAAATATTATAAAAAACATGATAAGTACTAATTAAGAATGTTTGTTATGAATTTAATATGTTTCTGACATTTGTTTTATTTCTTTAATAAGTACCAAAACTTATATTTTTGTGTTGTTTTTATGTATTTTTTGAAAATAAAAAATGTTGTTGATAACTAATACTTTTAACTTCTGTACTTTTACCTTTGAAAAAGATTAAATGATATTTAGGATTTGTTAGTTTTAAAGTACAAAAGACGCTTATGCAGTTTATTTAAAGTAATTCATTCTAAAAAAAGTTAAATTCATTTACTGTTCAGTTTAGAACTGGTAGGGACTGAACAGCTGTTACTTGAAGTAAAAATAGTTAATGTTTTGATAAAAAATACTTTTAATATTCATAGTATCTGTAAAAATGTTATTTACTTCATAAAAAGCTAGTGTTACTGATGAATTTTAATCATTAAATAAAAAATAATACATGAAATAGTTATAAATTTTTGTTAAATATGTATAAAATTGATTGAAGACAGTTTTGTTTTTAGTGTCAAAGATAAGTTCATATATTTAATTTATACAAATTAATAGTATCCTTGTTTAGTGTAACTTTTTATGTTGTTTAGAGTTGTATACCTAAATTGAAAGTATACAATTTTAAACTTGAAGTATAAAAAGTAAAACTAGGAACTATTATTTGTCCAGTATAGTTCAAAATACATTAAACTAAAGTGGCATAAAGATATGCCAAACTTAGACTTTAAAGAAAAAGGTTGTACATTTTTTCATAACATTTAGTATAAAGAATACCATAACAAATAAAGCTATGTTTTTTTAAGTTGTATGTATATTTTTTTATTTAAAACATAATTTTTTAAAGAAAAATACTTACATGACTCTATATTTCATACGAATGAGTTCAATAATGTCAGGATTGCCACACACTCTGGCCAACTCAGGCTTGTTTGAATAAAAAAAAACTAGTTTTACTATTATTTTAATGAAATAAAAGTTTTTACTTATACAAAAATATATTTACATGTTGTTTGGACAAACAGATAACTATTATGATAAAGTTCAAGAAATTTTGAATGACTTAGAAAAAACAAATGTATTTCAGTCAAAACTCTGCAATGAAATTTCAATGGCATGTATGGGACTTAGTATTCCTAAAGAAAAACCAGATTTTTCTGTTAGTTTAAAAAAAAATATTTAATAAAATATAATTACAAAATTTTTTTTACACAATATTTAGTAAGTTTACTAAAGTAAAGTTACCTTTATTTTTTTATTGTTTTTTATCTATTGGTCTTGAAATGCATATCCATCAAATATTCAAAATCTCTCGTTACAATGGTATTAAATAACAACTATTGTTTAAAAAAGATTATTTTTGCTTAACTGATTTTTTTCTAGTTAAAGTAACTTTTTTTTTTTGTGCTAGAACTTTTAATTTTAAAGAAATAAACATTTAATTGATGTTTTGATGCTCCGAAAGACAAACATATTTACAGCCAAAACCTAGACTTAATTTATGCGATATGAATTCAACTTTTTTGTTTCACTTGTAATAATTATTTAGTATTGATAAGTTATATAAAGAACAAAAAATGTGGTTTTAAGTTAAAAGACAAATTCAATCTACAGAATCATTTTTTAATAAAGGACAAAGTCATATTTTATAAGTTTTTATAATAATATTGTTCTAATAATTTTTCTACAATGTTAAACTCCAGCTTTAATGAATTTTTTCTTCGAGTTTTTAGGTTCTTAAATATCAATAATTAATGTTTATTGTAACTACATTTAATACTAAATTGTAGTGTTTTTATACTTAAATAGTTGAAAATGTTACATATTATGCAAGAAGGCCCTTACTTTTTTGATTTTATATTTAGATTATTAAAACTTCTAATACTTAAAAGTTCTTGGGTGAATTTAGTATATGTTAGATCTTTCTGATATAAAAGCTAATAAAAACTAGAATATTACCAAAGGATGTTGAAAATATTTGTGTTTGTGTTTTTTTGCTTAATATAGATACATTTAATTATTGTTTAACGTAAAATTTTTAATACTAAGGTTTAAAAATTATTTTTGAATTAGTGATCTTTCATTATTATGAAAACAATAAGTCCATTATTTATTTTGATTTAAGTTCATAATTCACATTCAGAGTAGCTAATAAATTTTAAAGACACAGAACCAATGTAGTTTAAGAGTTAAGTTTTACATCTAAAACTATTAAAAAACTTGTTAAAGTTTTAACAACCAATTTACTACTACTGTTTAACGATAAATTTTATAAAAAGCTTAAAATGTGCTTTTAGGCAGTTAGTTTTATGTTATACTCCACATTATAAAAAAAGTTGAATTAAAATTTTACAAGTTAAAGTTCTACTAAATTACCGTTTATTACTCTTTGGGTAAAAAGTAATGGCTTTTAAAATTTATGTTTTATCTCGTGATTTTCTAACTTTATAAGTTTATTGAAGAAACTGATATTATAAAATAAAATTTTACTTTGATGTTCTAATTTTGTCAGCAGTTTATTTTGGTCGTGACTTAAGAAGTTCTTTAATTAATAATGTTAATTTAATAAATTTTAAACGATGCTGACAAATATTTTATTTAAAATGTTTTATATATTTTAGATAAACGAAATTTACTGCCGTTATTACTTATATATAAAAGTAAACTTTAGTTTTTGAGATGGTTTTCTTTTCCATACTTAATTTTAAATAATTGCCGGAAGTGTTTCTTGAATCATTACATTTTATTGTTTTGTGTGTTGCTATGAATTTAAAACTGCAATGTTTAACAATTTGTAAAACTAAAATAATTATCATGAATAAAAAATACTTTTCTTATTTGTTATAATGAAGTTTTTTTTTAATATAAAACTTGTTTTTACGATTAAATTTAAAATTAATTTGTTTGGATTATGATGTTAAAGTTTTGGTAAAAAATTGACAACAAACACTCGTCTAGAAAATGTTTTTTTGAAAATCGTAAAGCATTTTGTTTGGTAAAAAAATCATTAGCTAATACAAGTTTTTCATGGTGTTTATAAATAGTAGAGTATGTTTTGGGCAGTGAAGCGCTTCAGTAAATTAATGTTAATACGCTTTAATGAAATAAAATATTATACTTACTAAAAGTTTGAATATAATGTCAACTATTTTACTACCCAACCATAAAATAATACATGCTACTTTCTTTTGTTCTTTATATGTCAAAGGCGTATATATTATAAGGCAACCTGTACGTATACTGTAATAGTTTTTTTTTTATTAAGCTTATATAGAAATATAACAAAAAAAATTGAGTAAATTTTTGTAGGAATGTATACTTTAAGGTTTATCTGTTTAAAAGTATAATGAAAACAATCTTTTATAATGAAAATTTTTAACTTACTTATAAGTAATATCTTTCTCACGTCCAAAGTTCAATATAATACGTTTTTAGAAAGAAAATGACAAAATAGATGATTACATTAAGTTTCATTTGGAAAATAATAAGGAAAAGATCAAAATAGCTCATACATATCAAGACGAGCTTTAATCATTTGAAATTTAAGCTTAGTTTTGTCATGTCTTAATTGCCTCCAATTTTGCCTCCATTTGCAATTAATAATGTTAGCATATTTTTTAGTAATACTTTTTTGATATTTTACTTTTTATACGGTATTTCTAATCAAAAAAAGTAGTATTTTTGTGTATCTTTAAATTTGAGATTTAGTTATAGCTTCACAGTATACTAGAATTTTTTTTTTGCTTGTAATTTTTATAAATGTATCTTTACCACACATTCCTTTATTAATTTTACAAAAAAAATTATCATAAAAGTTTAATAAAGCATATAAAAAATTATAGTTTTTTTTATTACATAAATTAAAAAATGACTTTTAATATACTATCACAGTATACTATAAATTAAAAAATAACTTTTAATTTATCGATAAATTTCTTAAGTTAAAAACAAAAGTTTTTAGATTGTTTTGTTTTTATAATGAAAAGTAAGATTTCATTAGATATGTTATCACCAGGTAAGGTCTTGTAATATTTAGTTAGTTTACTATTTAAGTTCTAATATTAACAAATAATAACTTTAAAATGTGTTAATGTTGCATTGGCTAAGATGAATAAAAATAACCTACAAGCTTTATTCAAAAAACGTTAGGTTTTTATTAGTGATAATTTTATTTATGAAATTTAGTTACAAGTGTAACAAAAGAGCAAATTAAGATATGAAATTTTAAAAAATTAACTTTTTAGTGTGTCTTTTATAGTTTTTTTTTAATGTTATTTTCGATAATTACCGGCACTTTAAATATCAAAAACTAATGTTTGAAAAAAATGTGTAAATTTTGTTAGTATCTTGGAAAACTAGTTACAACTAAAAACATTCAAAATAAATATCTTGATTTGTTACTCTTTGGCTTATTTAGCTATATTACAGATTAACACAAAATACATTTAATGTAGTTATCTACGGCTATCCAGATCCAAGACCTTTCCCTAAGATCATGCTTTCAAAAAATAGTCCGAATCCGGCTGAATCTTGGTTTTAAAAACAGATCCGGCCAAACTTGATTAATTGAAAGATCAGAGAAATTTAATTTCGTACGAAAAGAAACGACTTTATTTTAAATAATAAACAAATTAAATTCATACCAAAAAGGGCCGCATCCTACCAGCACGTCAAGCCGAAGATAATATTCAAACCAGTATAATGTTTAAATTTGAAATCAATAGACCAGAACTTACTTGTATAATTTTAATTAAATATAAACGAAAACAAAATAAGAATTGGCATCGTACGGCCTGTATGCAGCATCTAGCTCGCCAGGCAGAATTTTCTAGCTTTCAACGTTGTTTTTTAGTTTGAAAACAATTTTGAAAAGTAATAAAAGTACAAATATTTTATATAAAAAAGTTGTTTATGTGTGCTCTTAATTTGTAACTTTTAATAGTAGTGGTTACTAAAATATTTCTTTTATAAAAAAAAAAACTACCAAAAAATTTCAAATACAAAGGCCGCACAAGGTTTGTTTGGTTGATATGTCCGGTACGCAAAAATATTTTTGGTAAGTTTTGCCTAGCAACTTGAAAAGTTCCCACCTCTTCATTAGGTAATTAAAAGTATAACTATCATAAATAAAGTGTCATTAAGTAAATTTTGCGGATTTAAGTTTTCCGAATCTCATTAACTTTTTTTTAAAGTTCTTCCAGTTCGTGTAGTTTAAAAATGTATTCAAAAGTATTACTGTTTAAATTAAATTTATTTATTCAAAAGTTTGAACATGGAATAGTTGAAAACTTAAGTTAAGCTGTTTGACAATACAATTAATAAAAGCTAAGAAAGATTAGTTTTTATTGGTTGTTTTCATTGTTTCGTAAAACAGTAGTGAAATTTACTAAATTCCGGCCATTTATTTTATCCTGAAAACTGATGTCTAATTTTGTTGTAAAAACTTAAGAACATAATTTGAACAAACAAATTTAAAAAGTAATTTTACCACTTTTAAGCTAATATTTAAAAATATACTTTCTGTACTTTATTCTATAAAAAAAATTTATGCTTTACGTAACTATTTTTCCTTGATTTTGTGAAGAAAAAGTAACAGAATAAATATTTTTATTGTATTTAAGTACCGTCAATTGTTGCTTGTAAAATTATTGTGACGAAAAGAAGTAGCCTCAGTATTTATACTTTGAGTAGTATATTGTAATCTGAGAAATATTTAGATGAGGTAGTAGGGTTACATGACAATTCAAACTCTGACAACTTAAATTTCAACAACTCAAATTACGGCATTCAAGTTCCAACAAATTAATTTTTTTCAATTCTAGTTAAGAAAACTAAAATTCTGACAATTTTAACTGTGAAAATTCAACTACAAAAGTAAAATTTACGACAATTAAAATAGTTTATATACCATTTGCAACTTAATATCAATAGATTATTCATTTTGTTTTATATTTTATTACACTAAGCTTTTCAAAACTATACGAGTTTCATTGTCAAGTGATAAATTATAAATGAAATTTGAAAAAAATTTTGGTAAGTGAACAGCTTAAAAAATAACTTTAAATTATGACGTATGAATATATTAAATAAATACAAAATTTAGAGGTAAAATTAAAGTAAAGATATGTTTATTAATAGATTGTTAATAATTTTCCTTTTCCATTTAATGCTATTTGCGTGTTTAAATAAGGTCGCTCTTCCTTAATCAATATTGATTCCAGGCTGTAGAGTTCGCTTTGCTTACATCGTTTCAAAACTTTAAAGTTTTGAACAATGTCAGAGTTTTGACAGGATGTGCAATTAAAAAGATGTTCAAATACTGCGCTATTTTTATCTGTTCCACAGTGGTCTGTAATTCGTCGGAATACTTGCCGTGATGTTTCTCCAATGTAAGAGATGCTCTGATCTGCAGAGCAGGTGTATTTATAAATATTATTTGCGTCAAATAATTCCAAGCATTTACTTTTGTTGCTGAAGTACATAGTCGGAAGCATTTTCGCTGGTGTAGGCCGGTTTAATTTTAATATTGTGTTTTTGAAATATTGATGCTATTCGTTTTTTAAATCTTGTTGAAC
The DNA here is from genome assembly GCF_965202585.1 of Thalia democratica. Taxonomy (NCBI): domain Eukaryota; kingdom Metazoa; phylum Chordata; class Thaliacea; order Salpida; family Salpidae; genus Thalia; species Thalia democratica. The sequence goes on along the minus strand of NC_139170.1, from coordinate 25,556,103 downwards.
AACTGCCTACGTAAACTGTTGTGAAATAAGAGTAGTTTTCGGTTTCTGTTTTCTTTTCATTTTTTGTGTTAATATTTTCATTTTGTTTAAATGTTAACTTGTCGATTTTGTGAGCTTTAAGAAATTTGTTGATTTTGGACTCTATGAGGTTTTTTGGATACTGATTCTTAAGTAATAAGTTTTTAATTTTTGTTAGTTCATCTTTAAAAGCGGTACAGTTTGTGCATATATTAAGCGCTCTGTTTATATAAAAGTTTATTAAACCGAGTTTCCAAGATTTAGGACAAGTACTAGTATGTTGCATTATTAGACCTGTGTCTGTTGGTTTTCTGTACACATTTGTGTGTAGTTGGTTTGATATTTGTTTTACTTCAGTGTCGAGAAACGGCAGTTTTCCGTCAACGGATCTTTCTAAAGTGAATTTTAAGTTTGGGTGTAGAGTATTCATTTCATGATAGATTTTTGTTAGATCAGTTTTATTTTGTGTGACTACGAATATATCATCTACATACCTTGTGTAGAATAGAGGTTTTGTTTTTGAATTTGCTTGTAATTGGTAATTTTCTTTTGATGCTACTGATACCAATTACAAGCAAATTCTAAAACAAAATACTCTACATATATTAATAATAATACGCTTTATTTTTTAGTCTTGTGCAAAAATGACCCTTTGTGGAAAAATGTCTTCGTGCGTAATTGACCCGTAATAATAAGAATCATTCGGTTGTTTATCTATCTGATGCCAGTGAAAATTTTTCAAAACACTTTGACTGTGTTCTGGACAGATTTAAGACATTTAAATATATTATGTTAAACCTTATCATAGTCTACCGTTTAACGAATTTATTTTTCAGTATTAAGTTCGTTTAGCTTTTAAAAAGGTTGAAGACTACAGTTTATAAGAATGCATCAAAGAAGCTATTAAATCATACATCGAATTTTTATAGTCAACAATGCACCAGGATAACTCTAGACGTGTAAAACATCTAAGCAATAAATTTGGCAATTGTAGTACAATTTTATCTAAAGTAAATTTTAGAACTAACCAATTGGAGGGATAAAAATGAGAATATAAAAAATGATATTTATATTAACTATGGATTAGTGGTCGAGCAAATATGGCCTACATAAATTGCCAAATAAACCACAAACTTCATTTTTAATTCTAAACAACATAAAAGTTACAAAAACATTTATTCAACTAGATATATACTATTTTTATGTTGCTCATCTTAAAATAATTTACAAACAACTTTTAAGCGGAATGACTATTTGATCACAGCTAAGTTTTATGTTTAAACATAACCTAAACATGTTAGGAAGGGCTGTTAAAAGAATAAGTTTAAACGTAAATATTCTAAGTACTACTGTAAATATCAGCTAACCATAGCACATACTTTTAATGGTGAAAAAATTTAAAGTATATGTAAATATCAAATACTTTGATAAGACTATCAGAATCGCTTATAAAAAAAAGTTTCCTTATTAAATATTTTTAGCTAAAAATTGCCTGCAATAAATAATTAAGTTGTTGGTAGTATTTATATTATTTACATTGACAATACAATTAGTAAATTAATGTAAGACACTATAATAGATGAGTTTTGATTTATTAATTGTACATTAATGTGCAATAACAATAAAAAGTTTTTGCAATAACAAATAGCGTAAAACTACACAAAATAAACAGATAAATGAAAAAGTATTTGAAATCTGTTGGTATGTATCTTGTCGCATACTAACAGTTGCTAAGACTATATCATTAAAAATATTTCTAAGTTTATAAGGTTTATCTCTATGCCAAAAATAAAACTAATCTTTTTTTTGTTATACGCTAGATGTTGTAGACAGGTTAATACTAGTGAGATATGTTTGTACAAAATCAGATTTCCAAGAGCAAATTAAAAAAATTACCCTAAACAAGTAGGGCTTTAAAAATATTTATTCACTAATTTAGTATATTTTTTCATAAAACTAATCTTAATTATAAAACTCCTTGCTTTTTACAGTGTAGTAAAATGAAAGACTGTTATTATAACTAAAATATCTTTACAAAGATTTTTTTATTCAATTTTAAAAGCTTTATACTATGCTTCTAAAAAATGCTTAACTTCATTTAGTACAAAAAATAGTTGAAAGTTATGTACCCTTACGTAAAAAAGACAAAGTTGAAAAGTAGATAATAACGTTACAAAATTGATAAAAACAAAAAACTTAGTGAGGTTATCAAGTAAGATCTTCAGATTTTTGGTCATCGCATACAGGATCAAAACTAGATTAACTATAATCTCTTAGACTTAAATTTAAAAACTGTAAAGAGCACCACTTTTTGTGCATAGCATAGATTATGTCACTATTTACATCTTATTTTATTATTTGTTACAAAATTTATTTAGAATATGTGCTAACAGCATTATACATGTATTAAATAGCAATCCCCTTTGAAAACAAAAAATATTTTTTCTAAAACTGCCCTAGAGTATGTTCATTACAGACTTAAGATGTTTAAACTAAATCAAATTAATAGAAAAAAAGTATATATATGTGCAATATACTAATAAAATCTAAATAAATAGAAAGTTTAGTAAAAACTTAATCAACTGTTTGGATAAATTTTAGCTAAATGTTTTTTTTAATCATTGATTTAAAAAGGATTTGAAATAATTAAAGATTGTTATTAAGGGTATTATAACTAGAATTAATCTTTATGAAATTTCAAGGATTTATCATATACGAAAATTAAAGGTATTCATGCTAACATAAATTCTATGGTTTTTTTTCAGGAATACTTGATTAAAGAAAAATGTAGCGATCTTGTTAGTGACAACTATAAATCTGACCTTATATATGTACAAAGTCTAAATGTTTAAAACAGCATAGCTAAAAAATAATGTAGGCTAAAGCAAAATCTAAAAAACTTTTTGTGTAATAAAAAAAAGTTTTTTTTTCAAGTAATTATTTAAACACTACTGATTTGAAACAAAAAACGCTGCACAATTTAAGATTTTTTTAAATATTAAAAACTAAAAAAAAAGTTTTAAACTTTCTAATTAAGTTTTTATTATAAAAATAGCAAAAAAAAAAAGTAATTAAACCCTACTTTTAAATCAAAAATTTTAGAACATAATAAATGAGCCGTAATATCTATAAAAAATACCGTATTAATAACATGAATGATAAGGAATTAAATTAGGTTATAACAGTTGATGTTAATGACTGTCATAAAACTGATAATTATCGAAGTTGAAATATTTGAAAGTAAATTTCTTGATACAAAGATATTACTGATTACTATAGGCGTTTATTGCATTCCTAAATACTTTAAAACCTATATTTAAATCTTCATCCGTCATTGCCACTGAAACAGTTATTCTAATACTGGGAGGCCAATCTAATTGAAGTTCATTTTTCTTCAACCTTGGATCAAGAGCTACACACAGTCCATTTTTACAACACTGTATAATAAAAATAAATGTTTTGATTAGAAAAAGAAAATTATTAAGTTGTTAATGCTAGATAAAAATAAAACCTCCGAAACGATATCATTTAGAACTTTTTCCTCACAATCAAAGTCATCGAAGGAATTTGAACGTCGAACATGAAAAAGTGCAGATTCGGGATAACCGGAAACATCAACACCATCGATGCTGTTTTTAAAAAAAATATCATAGTTGTTTATAGCAAAGCTAGTAAACTTAGATAAACTTTTTGCGGTTAACACCTAAATACCTTACATACTTTCATATTTTAAACACTTATTTCTTACTATATTTTCATTTACATAGCTTTATTCATTTAAATGTTATTATAACAATTTAGTTTGTATCTATAAAAGATTTCTAAGTTTTTATCGTAATACTAAAGATTAAAACTACATTGAAATTATAACTACTACTTAGAAAATGTTGTCATCTTGTAACAAAACTAAATAACTATGATTAATATCATGCACATTTGATCAAATCTTAAATATTTCACTTATTGAGTTTAAGGTTTTAGTTTGTAATACCAATTACATGGTAATAACTCAACCAATATTCTTCTCAGTAAACAATTGACTTTTTAAAGAAGTTCTTTTAAAGTTACTGATTAGAAATACTATTGAGATTCACTATTTTCATTTATTGTGAAAGAATTGCATCTACCAGTTCTGTTTACAAAAAATTGAGAAACACTGATTTACTTACATGCTATAACTTTGAAACACAAACTTTGAACATTTCTCATAGAATTTTGATTTAATTTGAATTTTACATAAATAGACATTGCTAGAGATAAAAAAACTCTTTAATTTTTTAGATATTCAGTTTAAGATTTTCAAACTAAAAAATTAAATAATTAAAAAGTTTAAAAACATTAATGTTTACTAATTAAAGACTTGTCTCCAGGTGAAACTACACAGATTTATAGTACGTTAAAAATAAATAGTTATAAAAAGAGAACACTAGCTTATAAACTTAAATGTTCAACTCATTGTTTAAAAAATATATATAAATTTACTAACAGTTTAAACTGTATATATATATCTAAATTAAAGTTTGAACACTACCAAAGTTAAAACTCGAAGCCAATACTTTTTGCGTGGTGAATTTTAGCTTTTAAGGTTAGTTGTTTGTTGTAAAGTTTTGTAATTCATTTTTTAACAATAATATACATAAATTTTTTAAATATTAGAAAGTAAACAAAACAATTGTACTATTTATAAACTATTATAAACTTAAAATTTATAATGTAAGAACTTCAGATAAACTTTACCTTGAAATAAGATGATAAAACTTTGCAGCTTTTGATCTCAGCTCAGCAAAAATTTCTGTTAAAAAAATTGCTATTTTATTCTATGTCGGATTTAAAAACTAATAGTTTTCAACTCATGTAGAAAAACTTAACTTATAACTGAAGAGCCCCACTGGGCGAAACAATTTTTGGTAAAGTTAATTTGTTGCTAAAATATTTTTTACCATTTAAGTTGTGGCTAAACTAGTCTTTTATTACATTAAAGAAATGTTTTATGTTTCTAAGAAAATTTATCAACTTAAAAATATTATAGTATTTCATTATAGGTTAGCCTTGAATTAACTTAAATTAAAATAAACTTTTTTTACATTTAGAAAAAATAAGTCAATCCATAACAGCACAATAGCTTATAATTAAAAATTTTTATTTTAGTTTTGGTTGGTTTCCAGTCTTGTTTTAAAAACAATAACTTTAAGACTAAACATTTAAAAGTGAAGGAAAAAAAGAAGTATATATAAAAAGTGTTTGTAAATTGAATAAAATTTACTACTCATACCTAAAAAAATCTTTAAAATTCATTTCGATAATCTAAACATAGATGCTATTAATGTAACAACTGTAGACTAAAAACTTTATCAAATAAGCGATTTTAAACTATTACATGATAATTCAAATTCTTGTAAAAAATTTTAAGGGGTCTAAATCCAAGGTTGCTAAAGGTTTTTTTTTAAATTTTTTTCCCAAGTTTTCTGAGTTTCTTCTTGGTTTTAAAAAACTTTTTTTTTTGTTTACTTTTAGTAAAAAGATAAACTTAAGGTAAAAAACTGTTCTATATAAATCAAAAATATTGAAAAATTACCATAATGCTTCTTAAAAATGTTTTATAATATATATTAAATGAAACCATAAATGATACCCAAAAAAAATTGATGTATATGATAAATTTTTGTATCTCATAAAAATTTCATTATTTGACATGTAAAAATTGTTTTTAATCCTAGATTTACCAGTTATTTTATATTTCTTTCAGGATTCCATTTTTTATGGCAACCAAGTCATATTTAAAAAAAATAATTTGAAATCAAAAACAATAAAAATTTAAATAAAGTTAAAATTAAAAAGAATAATAATAACAATAAGAAAAAACTAATTATTTTAAAATAAAATTCTGCTAATAGAAGATAACAATTGCTAAAGTCAGCCAAATCAGTAAGTATGTTTAAAGTATATTTTAGCAATACCTCAAAAAATAATTATAGTTTGAAAAATGAATGTACATAAAAGTCCTATTGATAAAAAATACGACAGTAACAAAAACAATAAAATAAGTTACTAAAGGAAATAACTCACATAAATCTTTAAGTTTAATTAATTTCAAATACATAACTCTTTAAGTTTAATTAAATTCAATTTTCGATTAAAATATTTACTAGTTCTAACCGGGTTCAGCCTCCATGATGTTCAACGCTTCAATGCTTGCTTGTGAAACCAAAGGAGGTAAGGAGGCACTAAAAACATAACCCTGGCCACTCAGCTCCTGGTGATTTATCACGTACTGAGAACCGCAGGAAAACCCGCCAACTGAAGCCACGCTGTTTTCCAAATTAGCGCATATCATGTCCACTTTAGATATCTGTACATATTAGAGTTGGTTATATGTTTATTTGTATCTACTAGTTAAAACAAAGATACTACTTCAGAATTACTTACTATCAAAATTAAACTTCAACTTTTAAGAAACTTTAGAGATAAAACAAAGTTTTCTTGAGACTTTTAAAAAGTTATAGAAAAGTATAAAGGTCTTTAGGGCTGTGAAAAACAAATCTAAAAAAATTCGTGTAAAAAGATTATTTATACTTCAATTTATAAAATTAAGTCACTAACAGGAACATTGAAGTGTTCTGTAACCCCTCTTCCATGATCTCCTAAAACTCCGAATGAAAACGACTCTTCTACAAAAAGTCGAACTTTATATTTATATTTTAACTCTACAAGACGTGGCAAGTCGCAAATTTGTCCAGTATTTGCGTAAATACCTTCAACTATCATGAACTTTCGGGTCACTGCTGCCTTTTTTGCATCCTTAAAATTAGTTTATGCTTTTAACTTCATTAATTTTTAGCACACTTTTAATCAGCCTAAAAATACAACATTAGTCATATCAATAATTGTATTGTTTTTAAAGTTATGACAAATTGATGCTGACAAAAGCACTTATAACTAAAAAAAAAAATTACTACTAAAAAGAATAAGACTATAAAAGTATAGAAATTAAAGCTTTTGTGACTAGTGCACAATGGTAAAAAAAAATTTTGGTTTAAATCTTTTTCAAACCATAATAATTTATTTGAAAGAAACAGCAAATATAATCATTTTACAAACTAAGTTATAACCATGTTTAGAAAAAGGTTTAAAATATTTTTAAACATTTTTACAAAGTAAAATTAGAAAACGCAGAAACAATTAGCACAAATAAAAAAGCTTACTCTTCTGTCAAGTTCATTTTGTTCTTTCAACAACTCTTCTAAATCATTCAGATCATTATGTCTAAAATATCGTACTTCACTTCTAGATGCCTGAATGCCTTTTTGTATAGAAAAGTTTACAGCTTCATCCCTAAAAATTATAACCATATTATAATAGTATAATAATTTATACGTAGATCACTGATGTCAAAAACACAAAACACTAAAAATAAAAAAATATATTAAGGAAAAATTGAAAGATAAATGAGATTAAAGAATCTTTTGATGTATACGATAAAGAAGGACTATGTATTTGATTGTTTAAATATATTTATTTGATCCAAAGTTAAATCGATAGATTAAAACATTCATACTTAACTACGTTAACTGTCAAAAGAAACTTCTAATAGATTTGTAAGAATAGTATTATTATAAAAAAAATCTATACTAGGTTTTCTCAAACTTATTTTCATTGTCGCCTAACTAGCAGAAACTTTAAAATAAATTGCTTTCTTTACTAAGGACATAGGGGGTAAATCTTTTTTTTACAATTTGATCTTATTTTATAGAGTTTTAACTAAGCTACAAGTCGCTTTTTACGGATTTTTTAAGTTCAAACTAACTTTTGAGATAAAGCAGGCCAAAGTCGGAGGCAACAATAGGTTCATTAAGGAAGGCGCAAACTAAAGCAGTGAAAAAAAAACTATTTCACTAAAAATCTATCTTCTCCTACGTTTTTTGAGATAAATACCTCAAACTTTCAGGAAATATTCCTTGCAATTTTTGAAAAAATTAAACATAGAAATTTTATGACAAAAATCAAAAAAAAAAGTTATTTGTTAATTTTTTTTTCAAATTTTTAAAAAATTTCTTACGACAGAACTTATTAAATATTGCAAGGAACATTTTCTGAAAGTTTGATGTATCTATTTTTTCGAACCATTTACTTTTTTGAACCCTGACAACCTGAATAGCCCCGAAGAATGTTATTTTTTTAGAAAACCCTGATCAAAACCTTAAATAACACATTGGAAAATTTATAGATTTTAAACAATACATTTATTTGCTATAACATTTTTCAAACTTTGTAATTACTAAAAAATATTTAGAAAATATAATAAATTTATTTACTAAAAATTTATTTATGTCGTTTAATGAATTTATCCAATATAAGCTTTCACTTCAATACTAAGCTTAACATCTCTCAAAACTAAAAGTTAAAATATTAGGAGATACTGGTATTTATCCTAATTTATCTTGAAGGTTTAAGATTAAAATAGCAAGTACAAAAGTACTAAGATCTTTAAAGTGATATGAATTTAAGAAACTAAATTTTTGATCCACGCAGCACAATTGATTTAAAATACGTACATATAAGCAAAAACTTAGAAATATACATAAAAATTAGAATTTAAGAGTTTGCAAACAACCACCAAAGCATAACAATTGTTGGTTACAAGACTATTCCAATTGAGACAATTTGAATTTGAGAAGTTAAAATTAGACTACCCAAATTACAACTGTTTTAACTTGTAACACTAAACAAAAAGTAGTATTTAAAATGAAATAATGAAAAGTGAATTTTAAGTTACCGACAAAAAATTAAAAAACTACCCATATTTTTACTACAAAACATTTAAATTCAGACATATAACTTTGCAACAACTTGTATAAAAAAAAATCAAACTAAGATCAATAAAGTAACGACAGTTCAAATGCAAGAGTAAAGTTGTTGAATAAGCCAAACTAAAAAATTAAATTTTTGCACTATACATTAGGGGTGAGCAACATACGGCCCGCGATGTATTTTTAATATGGAGAACAACTTGTTCAAATCAAATAAAGTTGAGTTTTTTTTAACAAATGTTTTAAATGTGCTCTTAGCTTGCTTTTTAGTACACAGTACTGCTTATTTAATTGAAACTTAAATTTGTTTAAAAATTAATTTCTAAAAAGTTTTTAAAAACATCACCTAAAAAAAATAAATCATAAAACTTACGCTGCTCACTAAAACTTTTTCTGGTAAATGTGGCTACTAGAAAATTTGTCCACGTCTACTACATATCGTTGATTTTTTTTACCGAATTATGAGCATAGGGGGGGGGGGGGGGGGTAAACATTTTTTTTCAAATTTGATCTTATTTTATATAGTTTTTACTAAGCTACAAGATGCTTTTTACAGGTTTTAAAAATTCAAAATAACTTTTGAGATATAGCCGGTCAAAGTCGGAGGCAACAATAGGATCCTTATGGGAGGCGCAAATTAAAACAGCAAATAACTAGAAATCACTAAAAATCTATCTCTTCCTACGTTTTTTGAGATAACTACCTCAAGTTTTCAGGAAGTGTTCCTTGCAATATTTAGAAAATTATGTCGGAACAAAACTAAAAAAATTAAAAAATTAAAATTTTATAACAAAAAAAAAAGTTTTTTTGTTTATTTTTAATACAAAATTTTTATTTTTTAATTCTTTTAAAATTCTTTCCTACAGAATTTTCTTAATTTATCAAGGAACATTTCCTGAAAGTTTGAAGTAGTTATCTCAAAAAACGTAGGAGAAGACAGATTTTTAGTGAAATAGTCTATTTTTGCGGTTTTAGTTTGCGCCTCCCTTAAGGAACCTATTGTAGCCTCCAACTTTGACCGGCTATATCTCAAAAGTTATTTTGAATTTTTGAAATCTGTAAAAATCATCTTGTAGCTTAGTAAAAACTATATAAAATAAGATCAAATTTCAAAAAAAAAGGTGTTAACCCCCCTATGCCCTTAATAAGTTTTTGATTAATTCAAATCACTAGATTCATTTCAACAGATATCATGCAGCATATCTATCTAAGTTTTATTTATTTTTATATTTATTTTGTTTGTTTGTAGTTCTTTTATTTAAGTTTATTAATCAATACAATTATTTTCATCATTTTCTAAAAATCATAATCAAACATGTCTAAAAATAAATATAACTAAAACTTCACCAAGTTGTTAACCACCAATTACTTAAATACAGAATTAACAATGTTTGTAAAAGTAATAAACATTGACAAGAAAAATTTTAGCAATTAAAAGGAGTAAAAACATCACCAATTTAAATTAGAGAACTATAATGTCTTGAATAAAATCTATTTGAAATGTCACAAAGTTGAAATCCATAACTTAGTTTTTTTTTACTTTAGTTTATTCAACTTCACCAAATACAACTATGACTTCAATAATCAAAAAGAAGTATATATTGTCACAAACTGACTTGTATTTTTTTGTCAACGTTGTTGAAAAATGATTAGTTATGTAACCACAGTAGTTCTGCATTTAAGTTTTTGTTTAAAAAGCTTTAATATATCCTTTATCAAAGGTTTTAAATATATTGAAATAAAAATTCATTAGGTATTTTTTGAGCAAAATTTAAGAACATTTTCAACAGTATAATACAAACAGCCAACTATTATTTTTAACTAATTTTTTTACAAATTAATTAATACTAATTAATATAAGTTCTAAACTATTTATATTATTTAAGTAGTAGTGATATAAAATATTTTTCAAACAAAGTAGTTTTAAATCTAAAATTATGTACTAATTGATCAAGCAAAAAAAAAACTTAAAAAATGGCGTTGTAAAAGTTTTCTCAAACTATTTTTTCAAACTTATAATTGGAAAGCTAGCAGAAGTTTATGTTAAAGTAGCTAAGTAATATTGTAATTCATCTATTGAAGGTTAAAGCATGTTCAATTATATATTTTTTATGTTAAAGGTACTTACACAAACAAAATATCTCCACGTTTAGAATAAGCAGGAATAGCACTTGCAACAGTTGCAAAACCATAAGAATAAATAATGGCTTTTTCACATTGCATCATTTCTGCAAGTCGTTTTTCAAGCTCCAGATGAACATCTGTTTTAAAATTTTACATCTAAAAATGTCTTCAAATAAATATTTTCAATAAACGCTACATACTACTTTAAGGTCTGAACTAAATTATATAAAATGGACTAAATTTCATTAAAGTTATTAATGAAACAAAATTTTTATAACATAAACTTGAACACAACACCTAAAGTTTTTTTTAAACAGAAATTGTGTGTGTAGCTCTATAGAATAACAGTGATCCTCAAACTCATTAAAAGCAGATCACAGTAAAGAAACAGTTCTATGAAAACTACAATATATATTAAAAACTTTTTCATAGTAAAAAACAATACTATTAGGATATAAATTTAGTTGTTAGTACCCTGTTAAATAAGGGTAGATTTCATAAAAGCAAAGGTCATTTTAGCACGGAGTGACACTTTAGCACGGAGTGAAACTTTAGCACGGAATGAAACTTTAGCACAGAGTGACACCTTAGCACAGAGTGATACTTGAGCACAGAGTGTAACTTTTGCATGAAGCTTCACTTAATCACGATCTATACTTTTCAATTAAAAAGTTAAATATTAATCAAGATTATTTTGAACAATGCTGAAACAAAATGATTAAAATTGAACTTTATACAGCAGCATCCTGTTGAGTACGCCTTTCAGGCACTTTAAAGTTTGAAATCAAAATAAATAATACTTACTAAGCTATATTTATGAATTTATTATTTTAAGAATTTATTTTACAAACTAAGTTTCGGTCAAAGACCTCGTCAGTGCTTAAATAAATCTTATTAAAGTAGAATAAAATTTGTTTTCTTAAAACCAAAACATATAAAGCTATATTTATTAAAAATTATATTAAAGTAATGAGGAAAATGTAAGAAAAGCTCAGCAGCCTATTTAAATAAATTGCCATTTATACTAAGAAAAATCGCTAGCAGGTAGCAATAATTTAAAAAAGATCCTTTGTAGGCTCTACTTTTATAAAAAAAAAAACTATACTTAATAACAAAAACAAGTACTATGAAACAAAAAAGTTAGAAAATTTAATTTCAATTGAACTACTAAATACTTTTGTATATGTTGTTAAACTTTAAATACTTTAAATTCATATAACAAAAGTTGCAAAAATTTTCTAAAATTTATTTAGAAATTTAATTATGCTGATAAGGTTAGAATTAGGTTTTTAGAAGTCTATCAAGTTATGAGAGGTTTAATAAAAAGGTAAATTATTTAATTAATATTTTTATTCCACACATTTTTTTTAAAAATTACGCTTAAATATTTAACTTATTAAAACTAATTTAAGCTTGTTAAAAAAATCAAGAAACCAAGAGCTTGTATATATTGCTAGGCTTAAAAAAATAGTTTTATGTTGAAAATATAAAAGTAAAAGTATGAAAATATCTTTACTAAAATCTTATAATAAATTTAGCTAACAATTTTTTTTTAATTTACTGTTTTATCTTGTTAGTAACAAGTCGAAGTTTGTTATAAAATAACTAGTAGTACAATTCAAACTCAAAATTTAAGTTCAAGCATAACCTATTAATACATTTAAAGCTTGTTTACTCTTAGTTTACATCAGGGTTTCCCAAAGTGGGCCAAGTGGCCCCCTAGGGGGCCGTGACAGATACTCAGGGGCCAAGAGCAGCAAAGGGGGAAGAGGGGGGGCCATGAGCAGTAAAGGAGCCACAGGGGGGCCATGAGGCCATAACATGAAAATTACACTAGATATTCTTGAGTTGCAGATGAAGAGCAAAAAAAAAAAAAAAAAGGTCTTTGGTGTTTTTTATCGTAGTTTATGAGTAATCTTGTTGAAGGTGGCCATTGCTTTTTAATTTTCTATAAAGGGGGCCATTTGCAAAAAGGTTTGGGAAACCCTGGTTTACATGATCATGAATTTGATTTAATATTGTAAACATAATAGTACAAACGTACAATAGTAAACATAATAGTACAATATAAGCAACATATTTCTGAGAAACCAACTAAAAAATACTTCTCGGCGATTGGGCAACATTTGTTGGACAATCCTGAGTGTGTTAAAAATTATAAAAAGGACAATTTTTCAGTCTTAGTGAGAGCAGAGAACTCTTTTCAATTGCATATTCTGGAAGCCTTATGTATTCAATCTTTAAGGCCCAGTTTATGTAAGCAGAAAAAGTTCGTTTACCAAACTAGACTTTTTAAATCCTTATATTAGTAATTTTAAAGTAATTAGTTTCTTGTTAAACTTTATTTTTAAGCATACTTTTAATTTAAAATTTTTATCGCTTCTTTATTTAGATTGTTTTAATTCTACCGAGTTTTATTAGTATACCAAATTTGTTTAGCATTAGCACTTATTCAATTTTTAACATTTGATTATTACGTCATTTTATATCTTAAAACTTTAAACTGCAGTATAATTTTATTTCAATTTGTATTCATTCCAATCCAGTAGGAAACAATTTCTGACGAGTCCTACTTGAAAGTACTTAAATAAATTTAAAGATAATGAAATGCATTCTGTTATATACAACATTAGCATAAAAAAAGAATCGTGCAAAATAACTTCTGTGCTAAAGTGATGCCCTGCTAAACAGACACTCTGTGCTTAAGTTTCTCTCCGTCCTAAGGTGTCATTCCGTGATAAAGTATCTTTTCATGCTAAAGTGTCACTCCGTGCTGAAATGTCACTTTGTGATAAAGTTTTACTCCATACTAAAGTGTCACTCAGCGCTAAAGTGACGCCATGCTTTTCTGACCCGCTCTTGTTAATAAAAATATTTTAAAAATACGTTTTTGTATAGAAGTTCTAAGGAAATAAGATACCTAAAATCATTTTACTCATAAAAAACTTTTGTTATATGTCTATTACTGTGAACATTGAAAAACACTGAGATAATAAATATAGCTAAACACTTTTTGTGCTAAATGTTTTATTTACCAATTGTCATAAAGTGTTCAAAGACAAGAAAGATACTTTTAGAGATTTAAACAAGTAATATTTTGTAATATAATTTGATTCAACTGTCTTTAATATATAGTATTACACTATTCTAGTAAGTAGAACTTTTGTTTTGTATAAAAACATTTTCAAGTAACTAACAGCTTAACCAAGTACAAATACTAACAAAAAGAAAAAAGAAAGATATGCTATTATCTATTACAAGCAATGAAATAAAATAGTATTATAACTTATTACTTGTTTGGATACTTGTTATAATAATAACTTGTCTACCTATAGTTCCATAAAATCCCCTTGGTCCACAAGACCCAACACCATACTTTCTTATGCATTCTTCTACTTTTGTGCTTATGCGCTTATCTCCAAGTAGGTTCAGAAAATTTGTAGATGAAAAATTTAAACACTCATTGCCATCTATTGTTATGGTTTTAGTAGCAGGTCTGAAAGTAAAGTTGTATTTAGTATTTAATCAAATTAAGTAGTTTTCAAAGTAACTATAATGTATGCAATATTATTGTAAAATAGTTTTTGTATTATGGTAAGAAAGTTCTTTTTTTTTTTGTAAAAATACAAACATTTTTTTATTATATTAAATTAACATGGTTCATATTTTTTAACCTATAAATTAGACATGTTTCTCATAGACTCATCAATTAAATTTCTAAAAGTATTTAAAATACCTTTTTAATATTTATTCTAACTAAGAATTTATCTTTTACCTACAAGGTATTTTTTATCTGGCTTCAATTTGCAATGACCTTTGTAATTTTTTTTTTATTACAGAATAAAGTTTTGAGATAAAACCATCATTTTAAATAAATTTAATATAATTTTTATTAATCATTATTATTTATTATCGTTTATTAATTCAACTTATTCGAAAATATTTTGAATTTTTTAAAACTCTTATTTTAAGGAATTTATAACTTTTATAAATGTTAATTATTAAAACATCAATCTAGAATCAATTTACTAAATATATACTTCAAACTATTTTATATTGAATTATAAACATGTTTTAATTTTAAAAAATTTGAAATTCCTAGCTTTGTACACAATTTTTAATATCAGTGTTAATTTAGTTGATAGAAAACACTAACCCAGAAACTGATCTATATTTTACAGCATTTTTCAAAGTTTCTTGAAATGGTGGAACTAGTGGTTCAGGACGCCATTCATCTAATAGTTGCTGTTTTTCTTTCTTGCTCAAAGGTTTAAAATCAGATTTAGTCTTTTTAAAGAACACAAGATAAATTATAAACAAGCAAAGTATAACTTCAATTGCTATATGGTATCCAGGTGCCTGTTTAAAATTTAACAGAAGGTTAAACAAAAGAACAAATACACTACCTGTATAATACAAAACAAACATTATTTTTATTATATTTTTTAAATAAAACACTAATATAATAATATACTAATTTACTTAATTCATTTGTGACCGGTCTCAGTGAGAAAAAATCTGACACTGTCAAACAATTATCAAAATAGTTAACTTCACACTAGCAATATTGTTTACACGTTAATTATAAACACTAACTAATAAATTTAGACTAAAGTACTTTGAAAAGTTATATGTTGATCACTTAATAAATCAGAAGATTGAGGAGGTGTTTAAGTTAGGGTCAAACATACACACTAAATTTGCAAGAGTTCAGTAATTCTAATGTCTGCAATGAGTGCTAGATGATTTTATGCTTGCAAATATACTTGACTATTAATAAAATGTGAAAATCAAGTAGCTGACATAATGAAGTTGGTTGCTGTAATTAAAGTTACCATTAGCGTAAAAAGCAAAGCTTATGACTTATACCAGGACTATGATGAACTTTATATAGAATTTTTAGTACTTGAGTACAAAGCAAAGCAGAAACTTTAATTTCTTCCTCAGTGGTTGCATGCAAATGTGGTAAGCAAATTTATTTTTAAGCTAAACAGAGGAAGCAATAAAATATGTAATGCTTGCAGGTGTTAAAGACGATGGCATAAAGACAGAAATCATTTAAAGCTGAGATTATCTAACCTAGGTTATCTCTGATGAACTATATGATGATGAATGTCCCATTTTTAAACCTGTAAGCCGGTGTCACTGTATGGTGGTCACTAGGAAACAGTAAGGGTCACCTAAAAGAACAATTGATCTCTTACTTTTTAACAAACAATACAAGAAGGAAACATGCACTTCTGATAATCACTTTAAACTAGAGGAAAACATATATAAAAGGTACATTCAAGACTGGTAAAGATGCATGGAACAGTTACCATGGAGTTCAATTAAAAGATTATTAAAAAAACTTAACTACATTATTTATCAACTCTTGTCACCACTTTATCTAATTATATAAAAAAGGTTCTGTTTTTATTGATACTTCTCAGCCAGCTGCAAGAAAGAAGCCAGCAATCACTAATCTACAAACAGTTTATCCTTCTATGAATTCTGGTCTCAATCTACCAAGGGCTTGTGGTGTTTTAAAAGTCTAAGTTAAGGCCATTGATTCACCTTGATTTTTAGAAGTTGAACTTACATTGTAAAGTTTTATCTTAGCTATCAAAAACTTAACCACTTAAAAAAACTCAAAGTAATTTTTGAGATGTAGCTATCAAAGTCAGTGACCTAAAAAGGTTCTCAATAAAAAGTGCAAACCAAAAAGTCAAAAAAAAAAACTATTAAAAGAAAAATCTTCTCATTTATTTTTTTACCATTCTTGTTCAAATTTTTACAGTCAGTCCATTAATAATTAATGAATCAATTCAATACAGGATTTTTTTTAATTTAAAAAATAATATTTTATTTTAAAAAAGCCAGTTAGTTTATTTTCATTTTATTATTTTAAACCTAACTTTCAAAGTCTTTAAAACTGTATTAGGATTATTTCTTAAAGTTTGAGGTCTTTAGCTCAAAACTGAAAATGGAAATATATTTTTAGTGTATTTTTAAGCTACTGAGAAAATTGACATAAAAAAAGTTTTGGTCCATAGGTTTGTATTGCAAACTTTTTACAAAAACATTTATACATCAAAAACTACATAAAAATTTTATATTCTGTAAAAAATGGCTCATAGTTTATACTTTTAGCTTTAATATAAAAACCAATTTTAAATTTTGCAAAAAAAAATTGACATCCCTCTGGCCAATACATTTATAAAAAAACACAGTGACCCTGACATGGCATCCTGTAACTTATGGTTATAAAAAACTTCAATTTAATTATGTAAAAATACTTTTGAGTATTTATTCATAGTAAATTGTCTAAATTTGTGATCAAACTAATTATCTATTTTCACCAAAACAAAAAATGTAAGAAAAACAAAAGACTTCTTTATCTTATTAGTTCTATTTCAAAACTTGAATTCTATAACAAAATGAGATGTCAAGTTTAAATAATAAATTTCCTATTTTTACATTTGTAAAAGTACTTTATTTAAACAAAAAAATCAAAAGTAACCTGAAAAGCAGCATGAAAAGCCTCTGCCACAATCCATTGTTTTTGTTCATCAACAGTACAAGACATTTAAAAGACTTAATTTAATTTATTTTTTCTGAAAATTTAATTTAGACTAATTGCTTGTAAAAAATACATAAGTTTCTTTAATCCTATACTAAAAATGTAAATTTTAGGCTGATAAAGTAAGTTTTTACAAGTACTTTTTTTAAACTATTGAACTGTTTTAAAAATGCTATTTACAAAAAATAATAGTTTTGTTTATAATAAATTAAATTTAATCACATAGCTAAATTTTTAGTGTGCAATAAACGAGTTGTAGTGTCTTTAAAATTTCAAATACTTGAGCCTAGTGAACTTCTTCAGCTAGTTATAAGTACAAAAATACCAGGAATGTTTTATAATGTTCTATTGTTTAATTTTAAATTTTTATTTGTAGTTATGCATCACTAAACTAACAACATAAACGAGGACACCTATGGCTGAAACAGTTTTTTGTGGGAGTGGCTAATTAACATATTATATCTAAAATAAGCTAATAGTAGTATAATTTGAAAACTAACAGTACACAGTACGCTGGCAAGTGGCCATTGACTATTTTCCCGACTAAACAGTTAAAACAAGATTTTTGTTTAATTGTTTAGAGCGGGGTTTCGTCTTTTAAAAACTGGGTTTGTTTCTGTTCTGCTTAAAGTATACTAAAAGTTATGTAAGCTTAAATGTAGCCAAAGTTTGCTTTTTTGAAACCTCGAAAAATGCTTGAATTTTTGTCAAAATTAAGGTCTACATTTACTGTTAAAAAACACCTTAAAAGCTTTTATACAAAAAATTTTTTTTAAGTTTTTTTCATTTCTTTGGTTTAGTGTTAATTGAAAAAAGTCAAAATTCTTTGAATATTTAAATGTAAAAGTATATTATTTCTCATTTAAAAAATTTTCTATTCTCGCAGAAAATTCATTGATGATCTCTGGCAATTTAGGGTATTCTTTAGGGTTAATTTTCTCAATTTGCCACCTTAGAACCAACATAATTTTTTTTTTAATACTTTAGTAAAAATGACAAGGAATCTATATACAAATTTACAGACAAATCTATTATAAGGAATATAACTATTTTTTTAGGTTTTTACAAGCGATATTTCTGTTAAAAAATTGATATAATATCCTATCCCTGGTTTTTCAATATGACAAAAAAGACCATTTTGTATGTTCTAGAAGGTTCTTAATGTGTATAGATTCACTTACTTTTGTTTACAGATCATATAAGCTTCAAGTAAGGTGAAATGACAATTTTATGATGCTGAAATGACAATGGAGCATGGTAAGCTACACAGTTGGTCTAGGAGGTGCCTTCTGTTCATTTGTAATTATAGCAAGGAACAATGTAGTACTTTAGATTATGTTAAAGCAGAATTTCCTGTTGATCGTTCTCTTAAACAAACAAAACAAATATGTGAAGAGAATTGGCACTTGCTTGAAAATCGAAAACCAAATGACTATAAGGTTAATCAGAAAGTAACTAAGCAACCAATTAAAAATGAAGAGCACTTGACTTTACATCCGCTTCACAGTTACCTCAGAGTTTTCGGATGGATCTATAAAATATTTTATCATGCTGTGTTTGGACATTTTAATTGGTCAGAATCGAAGTTTGAAGGAATATCTAAAAGTCAAGGTGTAAATAACTTAATTGAGTCAAAAAGAAAAATTCAGAAATGTGTAGAAGAAGAAATTAATGTTGCTCTTGAAAAACCGGAACCCACAGGCCATGGTGGAACTTCTACAACAGGTAACGTAGTCAAAACTTTGCTAAACACCAATAATAGGACTCTGCTGTTGAAGCATAATTCTGATGTTAGTTTAAAAGAAATCATTGACAAAATTATTTTTTATGTTTCCATTATTTTATGCTCATAAGTTCTAACAGCAAGATTAATGTAGCTTAGATTAATGAGAATTACTTAGTTTTATTTCAAAAAACAATGATGCTGGTCATGTCGGTTAAATGGATTCGCTTTACACCAACTGCGCATACTGTTCTTGCACATAGTGCTGAACTAATTGACCAAAACAACGGTAGAGGTTTGCTAAATTACACCGAAAGTGGATTGGAAGCTAACAAAAAGTTTCTAAGACAGTACAGAATGAACTTTTCAAGGAAAACTTCTCAGTATGAAAATAACAGACTGTTTAAATCGATTATAGGACAAGAGTGACTACGATGTTAACAACACTTTAGACAGACTGAATTGCACTTATTGTAAAAAAGTTGGACATACTGCGCGAAGTTGTTTGCAGCTAGATGAAAAAATTTCATCATGTAGTTCAGAATGGGAAACGTTGTTACATATGCTTTGTGCTACTGAATAAAGTGTTTTATTTATTTTAGAAACTTAATTTCAAAAATTTTTTAAAAACTTACTGTTTGACTTATTTTTTCTAGTAAATTTAAAGTTTTTTTTTGTACCCGGGCTAAACTATTTTGTTTTTAGCACTGTTTTTCAACGAATAAATGTTTTTATTGTTTATAATGTTTACGGTTTTTTCTTTTGATAAACTAGCACAATGTAATGGTATTAATAATACAAACTTTGATATACAAAAATCAGCCTTAAATTAAAAATAAACTGTATTTTGAGTATAGTTTCACCCGGCTTGATATTGAAAATTCATTCATATTTAAACTAAAATGGGAGTAAATGTAACTCTCTTGAGGTAGCCAATTATTATTCTCTTTTTTTAAGTTTCTTTCTTTAAAGTTTCATTAGAAATTAAAACTTTAACTATTTTTTAAATAAAAACATACATTATTCTAATTAAAGTGTAACTTTAAATTGTATTATAGTGCTTTTTATGACAGTTTTATGTCAATGGCAGCTTGATCCCCGTTTTCAGCCCACTGTGCAGAATCTTATACATTCTTAGTTTACATACTTACTTATACATTCTTAGATATCTGTTAAATTTATTAATTTTTTGTACAATAGCTCTTGTCTTTATCTAAATAAATTTAAGTAGCTAGGACAGGGCACCAAGGGCGTATTTTGACTGGTTTGCTGCTTCCGGCGCGACCCCTGTAAAAACTTGAATAAACGTAATAAAAAATCGATTGATTATGGTTTTCTTTCAAAGTAATTAACTAAAAAAATCAAATAAACCTGTTATATTTTGCTATTAAGTCAAATAAAAGTTTTGGAAAAAAAAAATACTATAAAAATAAACTACAAAAGCGAGCAGATTTTTTAAGAAAATTATATAAAAGAAAAAGACATAAAATTATCTAATCAAAAGTATAGAAAAAAACTATTTTTGAATGATTTTGCACCTCCTAGGTTTCCCTTTTTAAGTAGGAAACCATTGACCAATTCGCAGTTTGTATAGATAAAGACAAAAAAAAGCTACTATTTTTAAAATTATCTAAAGTTTAGTACAAAACTTAATATGAATGTTTTTTTTTTAATTTTCATCTAATCTATAGTTTAAAATAAATTCTTAGTTATAAAACTTCAAGTGTATATATAATTATTAATTACTTTTTTTAAAATAACCTGGTATACTAATATTCAATAAAATATCGCTTAACTGTAGTTTAGTTTGTTAACTGTTCATGTACAATTTAAACGTTTTTAGAGTTTTGGTATTAAGTATTTACTGCTCGTGTTTTTTATGGCATCATTGGTTTTCAAACTTTAAAAATTTTACCAACTAGTCTAAAGTTTTAAAAATTGTGCTTAATCGAGCATTTGTTTACATATATATTGAAATAAATTATAATTAAGCTTTAACCTAACAATAATACTTATGATAGTTTAAGCAATAAGTGTCCTCCTGGACAAGACATTTAAAGGTATCCGTGGTTAATGACTCGATAAATGTAAATTTTTTCGTGCACCAGGTCCTAAGACCAAACTTTTTGAGCGTATTTTTTATCTTTCCATAAATTATATAGTAAATAGTTTCTTTGTGCAGTTTAGCCTAATGCCTTAATTGCATTTCTTTTTTCGTCAAACCAGAGTTTTTTTTACTAATTAATTTTAATTCTAATTTTTTAACAATTCTCAAAAAAAAATTTTTTTTAATAAATGCTAAAACTATAAATTAAAAGGTATTTATTCTATTTAAGTTTCTAGTTTACTAGTTTATGTGAACTAAACATTAATTTGTTTTATTAGTAATATTTAGCATTGAACTTGTTACAAAGTTTTCTTGTGCAAGAATTAATTTGATGAAACAATTATGTTTGTGCAGTAAATACTTATGAATAAAATTAAATATTAACTTTTGTAAAGTTATGAAAATTACAACATAGAACTAACTCTACAACTGTTTTATAATGTTATTTTACTTAAAATAAATAAAAACTTATCCAGATATTGTTTTTAAAACTTTAAGTTTACAGAAATCATAAAAAAAAAAGTGTTAAACTGAGAAGCAACTTTAAAAAAAAATTACTAAATTATTTTTTTTAATTTACTCTTGTATACATTAAACATGATTTTTTTTAACTTTTGATTGTATACGTCCTGATATCTTACGCACTTTTAATAAGTTCTTAACTGTAGCTTATTTTATTTTTAGCTTAACTGTAATTATAACTTTAACTACAGTATATCAATCAATAACGATACTAAGATTGTAAAACTTTGTATACAATAAAAATAAAAACAACTAACCGTGTAATACTTATGTTATTATTAAATATCATTTTGTTGTAATTAAATACTATACTAAAGATATAATAAAACTTTGTTTAAAAATTGTAAACTATCTTTATTGCCATCCTCTCAATGCCCATTTTATAAATATGTTATAAATAAATTGTATAAATTTAAGTAAATGTTTGTTTAACATTGCAAAGTTGTATTTATTAATTAACTAGTTTCGTTTTCTAATCTTATGATTTCAGTATAAAAAAACAATTTAAGCATATAATTGCTTCTGTTACAAAATAATATTTTAAGTTAAGCAATACTATCACAAAATTCAACAATTACAAGTGCTTTTTTACAGGTATTTTTAAATAAAATTTTAGGTTTAAAATAGTATTTTTGTATAGATTATTACAGTAGTTTATAAAAACTGCGCCCCGCGAAGAATTTTTTCTAAACAACGCGGCCGGTGATCTACTTTTTCAAAAAAATTTTCCCGCAACTTTCAAAAGGCTGCCGGCCCCTGGATGTGTACTTCGAATACAGTCAAGTAATTGAAAATACAAAAGTTTGTAGTTGTCAGTAAACTTAAAAGTATAAAGCATTAGCGTGCTAATTTTAAATATCTACACGTAAATATATCTTAATGTCTGAATTTTACTACAACTAGTCAACACATTTCAAGCTTTGTCATATGACAACTTTGTTATTATATGTTTTGATTTTGGAAAACAAAAAAAGAGATCTCAACTACTAGAGAAGAAATAATTTTTTTTTTTCTTCAAGACTTTATTATGCAAACTAAGTTTCGGTCAAAGATTTCGTTAGTGCTTAAATAAAAAATATAAAAAAATATGTAATAGTCATGGAAAATAGTATTTAAAAAATTAGATAAAAACAAACTTTTACTTAAAAACAAAACAAACTAGATTTTAATTCAAAGGTTAAATTTATGGTAAAGTTTAAATTTTAGTTAAGTTTTGAAGTCAATAGAATAATAAATGAAACAATAATAAGAACCTATATGTAGGCTTTTTTTTCTTCTAGTGAGTTTTCAAAATGAACATTGCTTAGATCTTAACTGAAAGCTCATTTACTACTATTAACTACATTTTTATTTAAGCAATGTTTACTTTGAAAACTTACTACATAGAAGAAAAAAAACGAAGCCTACATTTAGGTTCTTATTATTATTAATTTTTTATTTTATTGATTTCGAAACTTAACTAAAATTAAGATTTTACCATAAATTCAACCTTAGGACTAAAATTTAATTTGTTTTGTTTTTATTTATTTGTTTAAATACTATATATTATTATTACATATCTTTTTAGATTTTTTATTTAAAAACTGGCGAAGTCTTTGACCGAAACTTAGTTTGCATAATAAGTCTCAAAAGAATTTAACAATTTTGTTTAACAACATGAATACTTTCTGAAAGATTTTTTAAATAAAGTCTAAAAACTTGAATACAACTTTTGATAGGTGTGTTAAAATTTTTATTAGTAAAAAAAAACAGTACATCTGGAACGTTTTATAGTTCGAATAGAAGGCTTTTTAAATGTAAAAAAGACTTAATAATTAGATTTAACATAAATTATTTATGTAAAAATAACTTAGTTAAAATGTTAACTTATTTAAATTTAGCTTTAAAACGATTTTACTTTCACTTAAATGTTAGTATTCATACATTTTTAATGAAAAGAGTTGATAAAGTTTTAAAGTTGTAAAAGACTTTAAAGTAATTTAATTTAAAGAAGTAAAGTGTGGAAAAGCTTAAGCATTTTATCTCAATAATAAGCTAAACCATGAATTTTTTATTAGCTTAAAAAGTTAAATGTTTATATGTGCTACATATGAAAATTAAAATTTGTCGAAAACATAAACAATCGAACAAAAAAAGTTAGTGCGTTAGAGCAATTGAAAGCTTAATTATTTTCAAAAAGTTTTCCCTACAACTTTTTTCTTTAAATAGTTTGTTAGTTGAAGTAAGTTTATATTGCAAAAATGTTAGTAGAAAAAGTCATGGATAGTTTTGATACTAGTTTTGACAAAGTTAACAATACTTTAAATAGTAATAACGATCAGTTACGTTTTCTTGAAAATAAGTTAAAAAAAACTGATAGAAGCTGCGACGTTTCAGTTCGTTTTCAAAAACAAAAAACAAGGAAAGAAGTAAGAATGTTTTTGAAAAACCATCTTGAGTTTCCGATTGATAACTTAATTGGAATTTGTAGCAGACCGCGTCGATGGGTCGACTTTACCTGTAAAAACGTTAATCTTGCAATTGTACTCAGACACAAACTGAAAACTAACAGAGGCGGCTGTATAGAAAATGTAACCAGCTATTATGGGAACGACGAAGTAAAAGTTTCTATGATGTGGGTGACATCATCTGTTAGGGAACAAGAAGTCATAGAACTTATGAGTAAGTACGGAAAAATTAAGAAAATGGTTCGTTTACGAGATAAAGAAGACGGTCTTGAAAATGGTTCAGTATTACTTGTTTACGAAAAGAACGATTTCAAAGAAATTCCAATGCAATTAAAGTATGGACAGTTCAAGTTTTTGGTAAGACATGACGGTCAGACGGAAGTAGGAGTTCTTAGAAGCAATGGTAAAATTTTGTAATATGTTTAAAAATTGGACTTGATTTGTTATTCTTTTAAATTATAAACACTATGCGATCAATACTAATTATCGTTTAATTTTTATAAAATTAATATTTTATATGATAATTTTATTTTATTTAAAAAGTATATAGTCTTTTTTATCTATCGTAAGAGCGATCTTAAAAATTTTGCCATATTTAAAAGAATAAGTTTTTTGTTTTTGTTTTTTTTTCAATATAAAACAAGAAAGTAAAAGTTTTAACTAAATACAGTTTTTAAAATAAGTTTAAACAATGTTAGTATTAATTAATAATTGTTAATAAGTGTTTGTAAGGTTCTTCATTTAAAATTGAAAAGAGTTTTTTATCAAATGGTAATCCTAAAATCATAGATTTAATAACAGTGTATAATAAACTAATTGCAAAAGGCTAAGATACCAACCTTTGTTACAAACTTAACATTTAACAATAATATTTGAAATAGAAAAAGTTTGTTTACGAATTTTGTAACCTAAATTTCATTAAGGCTTAAATCATTTTTAATTTTTTTTCTTTAAAAACTGAAGTTAGTTCATTTTCACAATCACAAAAATATTAATTAAGAGTTGTTGTAAACTTTTAGACATAGTTATAATTTGTTAATTAAGACTTTTTCTAATATTTAGTCTACACATAAGTCATAACCTTGTCAGAAAATATGTTTTAAGCTATCAGTAAAGTTTAAAGTCAGACTTTTCTATAACACTTTTTTGCTTCTAGTAATGTTTTTTACAACGTTTTAAAAATTAGTATAACTACAGTCAGTCTAATGTACTACTTTAATTGAATTATTTTTCTAATACGCCAAGACTGTCTGAAGTAGTGAGCAGATACACATTTTATTTTTAAAAGTCCGAAACAAACTGTTGCAGCTGTGATATAAATTTATCTAAATTAAATACAAAGCACGTTAAAGTCAACTATTTTTAACACGTTTAATTATTGAATAGTAAGTTAAGAGAAAAATTCCATTTTTATTATTAAAATAGCTTAACTTTTAAAATTTATCTAATATATATATTTTTAATTATAAGCATAACTTGAAACTAAAAATAAAACTAAAACAAGTTAACTATTTTGTAGTGTCAATGTATACCATATCTACTCTTTTAACTTTTTTATCTTATAGCTTTTTCTTTAAATTTTTTGTAATTTTTTTTTGCATTTAAATGCATTTACATTACTAGCTTATCTGATTTTATATGTAGTTTTTTTCACATACACACAATTAACTAAGATAAAATCAAAATTTATTAAACAAAAAATAATTCTTTATTTTCATATGCAACCTAAGCTACTCATTAAAAAAAAATACAGCAAATAAAAGTTTTACTAGTCCTTATGTTCTATTTAAATAGTTAGACTTTGTAAATTTTTAGTTAGTTTAAAACTGTCTTGTTATATTTTATATTTTATTCTTGTTTACCACTGGGTTTCGATCTTGCAACAATAAACTCTTCTGCTCAGTAAAAAAAAAATTGTGAAAACACTGGCTTACAACACTGATTTTATTGAATTTAAACTACACAAAAACATAATATTTTCCTAAACTTTATAATGATAGATATTAGCGAGGGGCACGACTTTTCAAGTTCTAACAATTTAAAGTCCGACAATTCAAGTTTTAATCATTATTAGTTACTCTTAATTATTCATTTTAATAAATACTTTGAATAAATATTTTACCATCATGACCTTTCAGCATTTTATCGGTATTGAATTTTAATTAACATATACATTTAAAAAACTTTATTAAAACTTTATAGTTTAAAAACTCTCGTTTTAATCTTTAAAGTTTATGTTTCATTGATTTTGCAAAAAAAAAATTACAATTTAGTCTTTATAGTAATTTTTTCAACTTTATTTTACTATTTATTGATTGATTGTTTTACTGCTAAAGATTTAAATATTTAGATCATAAATAAATTATGTCTAAGAAATTTTATAAACATGTGGTGTACGACTTGATAACTGAAAGGTTCCTTAGACCAAACTTTTTGAGCGCTTTTTTATCGTTCAATAAACAATATATATTTGTGCTTATACTATATTTTATAAACAGTTTTGGAAAATTAGAAAACAAGTAATTTTCATTCATAATAAATCAATAATATAGTTTATATAAAACAAAGAGTTAAAAAATGGTATTATTCTTTATTTTACATACTGTTTACTTATCAAGTTTTTAAAAACTAATATAACAATTTTTTTTAAGTTCTGTAAATTTTAAATGATTGATATCATTAAAATTACACAGTGTGCTATAAATTTAAATGATGTAAGTAATTTTTATTGTTAGCTCTAACTTAATCCATTGATACTATAAGCCGAAAATAAATAATTTCGTAATTAAAATTTTATGTCAATTCATGATGTACGAGATTTACAGTCCATAAAATTAACCAATTCAAAAAAGTGCATAGGCTAAAACTTAAGGTTTAAAATACAGTTGAAAATCCAACTAATATTAAAAGGACAAATCTATTGAAAAAAATATTTGAATAAAATAATGACATCGAAAACTGATTTTGCCATGTTAAATAGGAAAAGACGAAACTAACCATAAAATTTAAAAAATAAATATACTCACACAAAATTAACTCGTTTAATATATAACAACAATTTGCACTGTATTCAATCGTTAAATTGACGCATGCTTCTTTAGTACTTAACTAATAACACAGTTTTATCGATTAAGCTCTGAAAAAATATACGCGTATAATTAAAAGAATAAATAACAAATAGGAGAAAAAACTGTACTTTTATAAACGTATATTTATATATAAACTGTAGGTATGGGTAAACAACTTGATAACTAACATTATCAACATATAATTTATAAACAGTATCAATTTACAAACACTAATCAATAATGTACATCTATAGTACTATAGAACATTGTATAATAATAATTCTTATATAATATAACTTTAAATAATTATTTTTAATAAGTAAAAATATTTAAAACTGTAATATACAAAACGCCTTAAAATTTTAGATTCAATTTGTTTTAAAAATTATAGTGTAAAATAGTTGATATATTTAAATTTTTTAGAACTTCGTACAAAAGTGTTATAAGTTTAACACAGAGAAACATGCGTAAGTTCAATAAAATGGGTACATACTGTAAATGATTTTGTTGAAGTTTACTTTCAAAATTTATAAATTAACATATGAAAAATAAATGTATATGTAAATAAATAAATAAAAATTTACATTTATGCCTCTGATAAAAGACTGATTTGTTTACACTTAAACAAATTTATTTGATAAATGTATCTTTTCAAAATTAACAAAAATACTTTTTAATTTAAATTTTTAGGGGAAGCTGAAGTTTTGCAGGTATTCAAAATCAGATACTTGAGTATTTTGAACACTTATTTTCAATAAACACGTTT
Organism: Thalia democratica; assembly: GCF_965202585.1. Classification (NCBI taxonomy): domain Eukaryota; kingdom Metazoa; phylum Chordata; class Thaliacea; order Salpida; family Salpidae; genus Thalia; species Thalia democratica. The sequence continues at coordinate 25,527,959 of NC_139170.1, read as the reverse complement.
TGGTAGAAACATAATGAAACTTACAACTCTTATTTAATTTAGCAAAAAACATCTCAAACGATTAGTTTTGCTTTATAGATATTACATTTTTTGTCTAGATTAAACAAAATTATCAAAAATTTTTTTTTGATCTAACAGTTCAAATTTTTTAGTTGTTTATTCTATATAAAATTAACAAGTTTCTTAAAGTTTTAATGCAGCTTACAATTTTTATTCAATTTAGACAAAAAACATCTCAAAAAATTCTTCTTGCTTTGTAGATATGAAATATTTTGTTTCGATTTTTAGTTATAACCTCTTCACTTATGTACCCGCTGTTAATACCCACATTTATTTGCTTTATGGAGTTTTTCTTTGTAAAAACGGATAAATATAATCATAAAGCTTATATTTATGTATATATGTAATTCAAAATTAACAAAATTTGTCAAAAAAATATACTTTTGATTATTATAAATAACAGAAAAATTACTCGTTTAAATACTTTTGGGATACCTCGTGAACAGTCAGTCTTTCTGTTTTAATTTACAAAACAAAGCGTTTGAGGTATTTTTGTCTAAATTGAATAAGAATTGTAAGCTCCATTAAACTATCATGAAACTGATTTTTTTATATAGAACAAATAAGAAAATAGTTATTAGGAACTTTAGGTCAAACTTTTTTTTTTGTTTTTAGTTAGTCTAGATTCTATAAAATTTTATATATACAAATCAAGACGAATTGTTTCAGATGTTTTTTTTATAAATTAAATAATAACTATAAGCGCCATTGAACTTTTAAGAAGCTTGTTTTTCTTATATAGAAGAAACAAAATAGAAAATTACTTAAACTTTAAGTTAAAAAAAGATTATTTTATGGTGTTTTTATTAAATCTAGACAAAAAAGGTCAAATCTATAAAGCAAGATGCATCGTTTAATATGTTTTTTGTCTAAATTGAATAAGAATTGTTAGCTCCATTAAGTTTTTACGAAAACGTGTTTATTGCGAATAAGTGTTCAAAATCGCGAATACCTAATTTAAATAGATGCGAAATTTCAGCTTACTAATTCTAAGCACAAGTTTGTGAAAACGATTTTTTGCAATTTTTATAAAAGTCCTATTTTGAGTTAATTTTCTACTATACTTTTTTATTCTTTTTGCTATAACAATGAATTTTATTTATTTTTCAGTTCAAATACTTACATTTTGAAAACAAAAATACTTTAATTATGTATAAAAGTTTATTTTTTTAAAGTTTAAAAATAAATAAGTGGCTTTATCTGCTAAGCTAGCACAAACTTAAAATAAAGAGTTTTGATTGAGTATTTTTAGTTGATAAACTTTGGTTTTGCTCTTAACTTTTAGTTTGTTTTTCACATGTTTTCATTTTCGCGCTATACTGTTAACTGTAAGATTTGGAGAAGTAAGAGACTAATTAGAAATAAATTTATTTTTTTCTAATTATTGGTCTTTTTTTAAATATCTATAGATATATGTTTTATAAGTTTAATTCTGTTATATTGTTTTATATGTAAAATTTCATAAAACAAAGCTAAAAGTTGTCAGATTTTTCTGAGAAAATAGCCATACGAATATTTAGCAAGATATTTTAAGTAAAAACAAACAAATATTTATCACATTTATTCAATACTAACGAATCTTCTTTATTAGATTTCTGGCAACTCTAGCTAAAGGTGTTTTTTGCATTAACAAAATGTTTAAACTAGATTATATATAAATGAAATTTTTGCCTTTTACTGGTTTTAATATAGTTTTACAAAACTTTATGTACATACTGGTAGTTTTAAAAACTCAAACAAGTTATACAATGTAGTAAATTTTCTATGATTTATATTTTGTAAAGTTGACGTAACTTGAATGTAAATACAAGAATGGAAGCTTTGTGAATATAATCTTTCTCGCATTTAAGTTAGTTTTTTGTCAGTTTTATAACAAAGTAGTTTTATTTAAATTCTGACTTAAAGTTGTTCTTACCTTTTATTTCATTATAAAAAATGTGTGTCAAGATCCGTGTGTTAAAGTTTTTTGACAACTTTAGTAGGCTTAATCTTTTTTTATTTAAAAAACGTAAACCTAATTTCGTAATTTAATACTGTTTTACAACATGACTAGTTTTAGATTTGTGTTTAAAATAGCTTAAACTAATTTGATAATTCAGGTGTTTTTTTGGATTTTATTTTAAGGACGATTATACCAATTATTTCTTTACAAAAGCTTGTGACCTATTTCTGCGTATTTAGAATGTTTTACAAAAATACTAGGCTTAAACTTGCGTTTTAGCAAGCTTAATTAAATCGTACACTGTAGAAATCTTTTTTAATTTCTATGAATATAAGTTAAACACTTAATTTTTATATAAAAGTTAGTTCCCAAAGACTTATATTATACAGGTGTTTAAGAACCGTTCTTGTTTTAGGTTTCTATTTGCATGATCAGTTTGCAGTCGTACAATATATTAAAGCAGATTTTCAAACTTGCTAACTATTTATTGTTTATTGAACGATAAAAAAAGCGATAAACATGTTTAGCCTTAGGACCTGGTGTACAAAGGAACCTTTCGGTTATCGAGTCGTACACTACATACTAGTCGTACTATACTGTTGACTTAGGTTGAAATACAAAAATCGCCCTGAACATACATGTATTTAAATGATCAATGTAATGGGCATGACCTTAAAAGGTATCCAAGAGGTGTGCGACTCGGTAACCGAAAGGCTTGTCGTGCACCAGGTCCTAGAACCAAGCATTTTGAGCGTCTATTTTTGTCGTTCAATAAACTAATAATCAACAAAGCAAAAATTATATCTTTGATACACAGGCAATTTAAATTATTCAAAAAACTAAAAACCCTATTAAGAAGAAGAAGAAAAATAAAGTTTGAAAAGTTGAAGAATAAAAACAAAACTTATTTTATTGTTTTTGTTAAACAATTTTTTGAGCTCAGAAAACTAGACTTTGTTTAAACTATTTTTAATACTGAACGCACTGGTTTAACATAACAGCTTAAAATATTAATAATCTCTTAAGAAAAAAGAATAGTAGTAAACAAAAAAAAACTTAGTAGGAAGGAACACAATACCTACAAAAATGTTTTTTGAGTTTTTGTTATAGAGAAAAATATAATTAAATACTTTTTTTAATGTTTTAATTAGCTTATACAAGTTTTATGAAAAAAAATTAAAATCAATTAGGAAATGTTTAGTTTAAGTATTTAAATAAAAAAAGGTTACAAAATTTATCAATTGATAAAAAATTTTTGATGATTTTTAAATAAATAAAAAAGTCACGGTTTTTATACTTTACCTTTAGAAACAAAAAGGACTAGTAAGCTTAAAATTAAATAAAAAGCTGCCGTATAATTTAAAATCATTTCCTAATGTGCCCTTTCACTGTTTGTTGTCCACTCCACAGACTTGTTAAATTAATTACTTTTGGAAACCCTGATGCATAAAAAAATATATAAAACACTGAAGGAAACATTTGTTTGCCTGATTATTTTTTGTCCATCCGCTTATCGCCCTCATATAAACTGTGCAGTGTGCACTAATGTACTTACTATCTCTGTTTGTTTTAATTTTCTATGGAGAAATGTGTGCATGTATACGTATCTTATAGTACATATATATCTTTTTAAGACCCGTAAATATATTTTTTATATATACTTACAATTGTATACATTTAACTTTAAAGATCAGAAATAAAATTCTCAACTTATAATTATGGTTAGTTTATTGAACGATAAAAAGAAATTTTCAAAATATTTGGTCCTAGGACCTAGTGCACAAAGTTTTTTTGGTTATCGAGTCATACACCACGGATACCTTTTAACGTCTTGTCCAGGACAAGAATATATAACTTAGAGTATATGACGAAAAATATTACAAATTTTTTTTTAATCCAAATGATGTTTCACTCAAACAAGATCTTCTTGATATGCATAATATCTTCTTACATGTTTACCTTAATCTTTATCAAAAAACTTAACAACTGAACATCTCGTTTGAGTGAAACTTCGTTTTGAATGTAAAATCTAAATAACTATTCGTTTTGACCATAAAAGGTTGTTCAATTTAATAAGTAAGGAGCTTATTTAAATGATAATAATGATAATATTTTTAATAAATTACTTGCTACAAGGTTTTAGTGGAAAATTCTGGCCTTATCAAATATTAATAGATTAGTGAACTGTAAGAATAAAACAGTAAAAGTAAAAAGTAATAAGTAATGTTTGTTTTTTTACTAATTTTTGACAAAATGGATTTTTTTTCACGGAAACCTAGTAACAAATAGAATGATTAGTTTGATACTTTTTCCAGTTAGATCTAAGCTTGAAAAAAAAAAAGATTTATTTTTGATACTACTTAAATTATAACTATTTTTTAAATTATGAATTAAGGTTTTATAACTTTGTTATAAAATTTAAAAAATAATTTGAACTTTTTTTAGCTGTAAATAATTTTCTTTAAAAAAATGATACAATATCGTGGTCTTTTGTTTTGAAAAAGCAAATGGGTTTGAAAATTTATAATAATAGTTTTAAAGATCAAAAAACATTTTTACGATTAAGACAAATTTTTATATCAAAAACAAACGGTGTATCTAATATTTTTTGTAAAAAAATCAATTAATAATGTTTTAAAAAAAGTAGTTTTTCAAAAAAACTATAGTTTTTGTTAGTTGTAAAAAAAAATTATCAAAAATAAAAATCTAGCCTGGATCCTATGAAATGGACTACTTTACTATTTAATATAAGTAGGAGTCAAATCAAAAGTGCACTGGACTTTTTTAGAGAAACTTTGGTTTATTTAACGATAAAAAAACGCTCAAAATAGTTGGTTTTTGGATCTGCTGCACAAAGAAACATTCGGTTATGTTATCGAGTTGCATACCACGGATACCTTGTCGAGGACAACAGAAAGATATTTTTTTGCACGGTAACAACGGCCAAATAGTGGAAGTAACTTTGGACTAAAGTTGCCAGAAAACAATTTTGTTATGAATTTTTCTTCAAATTTTTAAGGAGAATATTTAGCTAAAAATGTTTGAACGAAATAAAACAAACAAAATACAACATACTTTTGCGAACAGCTACAACTAGTGAAATTAGATTTTTGACAAGTATGAGTATAATTCTTTTGGTTGCTGTTGTTGGCTGATTGTAGTCGGCTGTGTTTCCTCATCGCTGATACATTGTTTAGGCTCTGGTTCTTTGGTATTGGGAGTCGTTTCTTTATGGTGAATGCTAGATTATACTGAAAGCTTCACTCCAAGGCTGGCAAATATCAGGCGTGAGGGACAGTAAGGCTCTTCGGATACATAATAAAAGAAGGCAAATACTCACGACACATACTTTGTTATAAATTAACAAAATTCAACTAAGAAAAACTGACGCCGTAAATATTTAAGCTAATCTCATTAACCATACATATATTGCTAATGTATTTGGATCTGTTCAAAATTGAACATTGAATATCAAAAAATAATAAAAAAGTATTCTTCTAAGAAGCACATTTATGCATATCTCATTAATAAAAAATAAATTGGAAAAGAACTAGGTAGAAAGCAAGTGTGATAAAAAAAAAATCTTAATTTTGTCAGCAAAATTTTATTTGGTAAAAACAAGCCAATATATGTAAAAACTTTAAAGGGGCCTCACTATAAAATTCAATTCCCAATTTGATTAAAAGCAAATAAATTTCTACCTAAAAAAAAATGTTTTTTAGATTTATAAAAAATTCTAAGTTAACTTTTAAAAAATTGGAAATAATAGTTTTTGAAGTTTAGATGGAAAAAAAATGTTGTTCAAGCTAAGGTTTATCCGTGTTCCCAGTGTAAACATACACAAAAATAGAATTAACTATTGTGGGTAGGTTTCACTTTTGCACAACTCACTTTTGAACACAGGCTCACTTTTGCATGAGTGTGCAGGCAACTCTTTAAAGCTCGTGTAAAAGAGTTGCTGTTCAAAATTGTTAACTTGTACAAAAGTGACCCTATGTGCAAAATAAACATTTTGCAAAAGTGTCATCATATTCAAAAGTGTCACCCACCCACAATAGTTAATTAAATGTTATTGTTTGTTTAATTGAAAATAATTGTTGTTTTTTATTCTAATACAATTGTAGTGATATTTATTTTCTTTAGAAATAGAAACAACTTTAATTTTCAGTCATAAGAAAGATTTTTTGGTTTTAAGATGCAGCTGTACTATTGATTTAGTTAATAAAAATTGTTTGTTGAAGATTTTACATAATAAACAGTAAATAATATCATCAGTTTCTAGTTGTAAAAATAAAATATCTAAATGAAAATGTGCCAGAATCTGATTTAATGTAATTAGGAATTTGTTAGTCAATTTATAATATTATGCAAGGTTTCCACACATAAGCATATAGACTTATAGACATACACATTTTAATAACTTAAAATTGTTTGACACTTTTGAAAATGTTAAAACGCTATAATTTTTTCTTAACTCAGGCTGACTCAAGACAGCTTTTTATATAAAAACTCAGTAGTTTGGCTGGATCTAAATTTGAGTCTTATTTTCAAATTAGGATTCTGCAGAAATGTTTGTAGATCACTATAAAAAAAAGTTATAAAAAAATATTTAAGTACAAGTAGAAAAAAAAAGTATTTAAAATTGGTCTATTTTCATTTTTACTACGTGCTACATTGATACACATTTCTGCCTGGTCCAAGTCCAAACCTTATTTTCAAGTTTGAGTTTGGCTAAATCCCGATCTTAGTCCAAATTCGAATATTTTAATAATTACAATCCTAAAGATTTAAGCTGCTTGTAATTTAAATACAATACAAGGTTATAAATATAAATTACGTATTTTATTATTACTTATTTAGTAAAAAAAAGTTTGAACAATATTTTTAACATGTTCATAAATAAATACACTTTTGTTTAAGAATATTTTATTTTAAAAGCAAACAAAAACCAAATATCTTCTGAAAAAAATCAAGCTACATACGCAAGAACTTAGTTTCAATATTTTTATATCCATGCATGCAACATTAATAATTAATTTTTATTATTCTTACGCAAAATAAATAAATTATCCACTTTAATAAATGCTTTAAGCAGAAAACAAATCACAAAAAAAAGTTAAAACATTTCACATTTAACTTAAGAGTTAGTTTTTATTGTGATCATAAACAAATTAGAACATAAACTTTTGCAAGTGTTCATGTTTATAAAATAAAGTGCAATTGAAAATAAAATGGAGCTGTAACAAATTGAAATATAATACCAACTGTAGTAAAGGCCTTAAAAAAGAAAATGTATTACAATTGTAATAAAAAGTTTTTAAATTGCACATAATATAATACTTTTACCATTACAAAAAAGAAAAATAACTTGAGCAGCTGTATAAAAATATAAAAGAACTACTACTGCAAAAGATGTCTCTGTTATACTACAAAAGAATTTTCTTGTTTTTTCAAGTGGTGGTCAAGAAATAAAAACTTTTTGCTGGTCTGAAGCAATCAATTACGCTTTTGCTGGTACAAATTCCCAGCTTCAGAAAATAGTCTTTCAGAATACTCAAAAGGTGATGGTGCAGCAAGATATCTCCTTGCAAAACTGACAAGATGTAGGTATTTGGTCTTATTCAAGTTCCACCAGTTTAAGACTTTCTTCTCTTCAGTTTCTTCATACAAATTTTCTATAACAAAAAAACCTTTTACTTCTGCTTCAATTTTTTTATCAATCAAATTCATGATTTGAATTTATGTTAAACAGAAACAATAAAGAGATTAAAAAGTTAAAATATGTAGTATAGTTTTAATAACTTGTTAACTAAGTTAATTTAAATAACTTTAGTTGTTTTTAAATATTAGTGGAATTATTTTGTTTTATATCTCCTTAATTCATAGAAAAAGTTGTTATAACTGGTTTTCTGTAAACAAAACTAAAATTGAATAGACTAGTATTTTTTCAAGGATTTAAAAAAATCTCAGGGTAGTTTAAGGTAGTTTAGGACAGTTGTTGGTCTATCAGGATTGTTTTTTTTTTGACTCCAGGGGTGCAATCCTAATTGTGATTTATAAGAAAAATTTTTGAGTTGTTAGAAACATACTTAATTGAAAGAAAGTACTTTGTTGATTTTGAAGGGTGTGTGTCAACTTGTAAATGTATAAACTTTTTTTACAAGTACATTGTACATCAAAAATAAGATAAGTTGTTTATAACTCAAGATTTTATAATTTTTTTTTTGTTTTTAAGAATGGGTATTTTTTCCAAAAAATACAAACAAAAGTGGCATAAGTAGGCATCAAAATCTTGCTTACAAAACCTTTGAAAGAAGTTTTGTACCTACAAGCCAAAATTTTTACATTTTTTTGTAACTTCTCTATTTTACAACTCTAGAATGAGAAAAAAGGAAGGTTTATCCGAAGTTTTTTGAGCCAAATTACCTTCAATCTACTCTAAAATTGCCCATTAAAAACACCCCTGTTATTTCAAAAAAAAAATGCAATAAAAAAATTAAATAATTTAAGTTTTTAGAAAACTTGAGTTATTTTAAATAGGAAACATACCATATCAGTTAAAAAGGGTAAAAAAATAAATGTGTATCTATATAAGTACTTTAGGTGCTTTTATGTAGTTGTTGTTGCAAACTTTAGTTATGATGTAACATTAAGAAATATTTTTTGTAAGTTATGAACAGAAAATTAACAAAAATATTTTGCATTTAAATTTACACAACTTCTGAAATACTTAAAGCAGAAAGAAACAAAGCATGTTTTGAAAAGAGGAAACACAGTTCTATTCAACAATAAGTTTAGTTTTTCAGTCACCAGAAAAGTCAATTACTGAATGACAGCCAACAGTGTGGCAAGACAACTGGCAGGTTCGATTGTGATAAAATCAAATCAATTAAGCAACTTCATCTGATGTAGGACAAGCTCAAGTAACAAAATTTTTACCATACCACTTAGATTATAAGACCACAAGCTTTTGTTAAACTGAGACTCTGATTTTGATTTATTATAAAAACACTTTTTTTTACAAAAATAAACTTTGGTTTTATATGAAAGCTTAAAGTACAAACTACAAGCCAGTTTTTATAGAATTAAAAAATGTTATTTAACTTTTGACATATTTTATTTTTGTAAAAAGTTTCTGATACAAACGTAAGAATCGCAAACTTTTTGAGATCAATTTTCACAGAATTTTAAAAATCACTAAAAATCTATCTCCTCCTTCATTTTCAAGCAATCTTCATCAAATTTTCAGGAACTGTTCCTTATATTATAAGAAAAAACCTTACTTATTAATTTTAATAATTAAAAAAAAAAAAAAATTATGTAAAAAGTTAAAAAAAAAAAGTTTTTTTTTATTTTCAAAAAAATATACTTTTACAAATTTTTTTTTTAAGTCTGATGTAACGTTTTTTTGTTATTGTATAAAGATTAGACCAGGGTTTCCCAAAGTGGCAATAACTAATAAGGGGGCGAAAGGGTGGGCGATAACTAGTAAGGGGGCGAAAAGGGGGCAATTTAAAAATTTTGGGCTGTCATGAAACTTTTATTTTTTATATTGCTATTTTACTAATTTTAGCTTGCTAACAAAAATTTGACCCTGAGGTAAAACTTAAACAAAAATAGTTTATTTTGTTTATGTAAAATATAGAAAAAAAAATCAAGTACTTATGACTCCTACTTTCAAGTAAAATACATACTTTCATTCATATATTTTCTTATTTAAAAATTACATAGATCATAGACGATCGGAATCCCTCTCACCATTTTATAACCTGAAATATATGTTATTTGGGGTCATAAATGGTTTGTAAAAATCTATGTTATATATTATTAAATTTCTAGGTAAACTGGCAACCCTATATACTTTTATTTTTATTGGAAATATCATGAAGTGATAGTTATATCACCTCATGATATTTCCAATTGTATTTTGAAAAGTCACTAAGTTAGACTAAGAAATAAAACTATACAGGGTTGCCAATTTACCTAGAAACCTGGAAAAATCTCGAATTTGACATTTTAGGCAAAAAAAAACCTAAAAATTCTGGATTTTTTTTTTACAATTTCAACATATTAAGTAGTAAAATTTCGATTTGACACAAAAAAGCTATCTTATAGATAAAAATATGGATCCCTTTGAGGCAGATGTTTTTGAAGTAAACGACTTACAGGAAACCTTCTCAGACTTACAAACTGACCTTGAACTTAAAGTAAATTTTTCCAAAGAACGATATGAAAGCTTTTGGACTTAACAAAAACTAAGGCAAAAGTATCCAATCATTTGAGAGGAATTTAGATTAATGTTTATAGTTTTTCCTTTTAGCTATGTATTGAGAAAGCTTTTAGTTCAGTTATCAACATCTTGAGCAAAAGATCTAATCTAGGTACTTGTAAAGGAGGCTTTATTTTACTGATTAAGAATCAGATTAGAAAAACTTGCAACCAGTCATGAGCCTCATCCTTCACATCATATTAGACTTCAGTAGCAGACATTATTTTATGAAAGTTTTTTTTTTTTTTGATCATTTTAAAATTACTTCTTATTTAACCTGGTTTGTATTGTATTTAAGAAGTCTTTTTATAATAATAACTATTTAGTTATTTATTTTACAACAGGTTTGCATAATGCCTAATAAATATTAATTACGGTAGACTTCCTCTTGAGTTCCCACTTTTTACCCAAAATAAGTGCAAATTTATATTTTCTAAAACTTAACTTAAATAAAGTCTATTACTAACTAAGTATTAATAAAACAAAAAATACATAATATATGTTAGCTTATATAGATCTATTTTTTTAATGAATGTTTGTTTATGTTTAAGTTGATTTCATCTTTATGCATAACGTTATTGCATATAACATATTTAAATTTATCATTTTGTGAAAAAAAAAAGGTAATAACTTTTTGATTTTGTTCAAAGTGGGAACTCAAGCGGAAGTCTACTGTATTTATTAAATGGCTTATGTTTTAAATCTGTTAATAGTTTTACTTTGACCTGATTAATTTTTTAGTTTATATTTGTTGTTTTACATTACACTAAAAGTTTTTAAAGCATAGTGATTAAAGTATTTGTTTGAAAGAAACTTATTTGACATTTTTTTGTTTAAACTTGTTTAATCTGTATAAATAAAAAAGTCTTTATAACCATTAAAGTTTATATTTCAACAATTTATTTTTTGGTTTTAAAAGAGTATAGATTTGAGGTCTCTATTTGAAATGACTTCAAATTTTTCATTTAAAAGATTCTTAAACTCAATTTTATTTTCTAACTTGATTTATTATTGTTAAAAAATCTATATATTAAGGAATTTTGAACTATTAATACAACTGTTTTTGTTTTATCTTAATTTTTGATATATTAGCAATTAGAACGTGTTGTTTACTTTGATAGTTCAACACTAGCTTTTAGTTTTTCACTATTTTCTTCTCGTAAATTATTATAGGCTAAAAGCTAAAGAAAAAATAAATTTAAAAAGTATTAAATAAGCCATCAAAAAGACTAAACAAAAATTACAAAACAAAATTTTAACCTAATTAAAAGAATTTTTTAATCGATTACTTTCTGTTCACAGAATTAACTGTAAAACTTTTTTTTTTAAATTTAAATTAAGAAAAAAGAAAATGTTAAAATTAAGGTTTAGTTTCCTAAAGGTTATTCTAAGTCATATACTGTTTCATGTTAGCTTCCTACGAAACATATAGTTTACAAGGTTTAAAATTAAGTTTTTTACTTTACAACTAACTTGCTTGTAATATATCTTAGCATTGAAATAAATAATTTTAATGCATTAACTGAAGCTGTTGATGAAACCACTTTTCATGTGAGATAATCAACCAGTCGGTCAAACTTCCACAAACTAGATCAGAAATTACGTTTTAATATTTATTTTATTATGTCTAAAATAAACTGTTCATTCTTTTATAGTTTTTTAGAATTTGGTATAGTAATTTTAGAATATGTCTATCTTTAAAATAATTTAAGTATTTTGTGCGGCTTAAATAAGTTACTTAGTATTAAATTCTAAATGTCCGAAATTCGTTATATGAGAGATTATTATAATGTCAGGTTTAAGTGAAATTTCAGACGGGTAACCTACGGTTAAGATCCAGTCAAATTTCGACCCGCTAAGTAACTTGAAAACTACTTGTGCAAAATAAAAATAAAATAGTTTTTTGATACTTAATATTTTGAAATTCACTTTCAATTTGGTTTTCAGTTCACAATAGTATTTCATAGATCACAATATTACTAAATCATTTTATTACAATTTTGCTCGAGTTTTTTAATTTTCATATATGTTTTTTTTTTCAAATTATGCGGCCCATAATTACATTTTTTAACGAGTTGAAACTAGAATAGATTTTTTAGTAACTATGAATTGCTGACTACAAAAGTTGTCCACCACTACCCTAAAAGTTTCATTAGATTCAAAGAAATTCATATCTAAACAGGATTGGTTACAGATTACACAAGGCTTTTTAATAATTAAGTATTTTAATACACTTTACTGGGCTTATAAGAAAACAAATTTAACTTATTTTCTCAAGCCCTGTAAACTACTTTGAACACAGCCCAAAAGTGCGTGCATAAAAAGTACCAGACTAATTTACATTTCGAACACAACTTTTTCGGCTCAACCGTTTGTACTCAAGAGAAAAACTAGCTTGTAAAATCGTGGGGGGCGATTATTCTTCAAATTTCTGAAAAGGGGGCGATTTAGAAAATGACTTTGGGAAACCCTGGATTAGACTGTAAAAGTTTGAAGAAGATTGTTTAAAAAATGTAGGAGGAGATAGATTTTAAATAAAATAGTCTTTTTTTGCTGTTTTAGTTTTCCTTTCCATAGGGAACCTATTAGGCGGCCTAACTTTGATTGGTCATATCTCAATAAATAATTCGAATTCTTTAAAACGATAAAAAGCATCTTAAAGCCTAGAATAAACTAGTAAAAAAAAAAACATGGCTTACCCCCCTCCTATGGCCCTTTAAATATTGCTTAAATTTTATCTTTTATATGTATACCATCTGAATTTAACAATATATCTAAGTTTTGTTTTTTATATGTACAAGAGTAATATATTGTATTTATTTTTGAAAATATTATTTTGCCATGTATTTCTTAGAATAAAATTTAAAATGTTCATGTCTAAATTTCTATGTAATTAAAGCCATCCATAGGTAAGTGAGACAATTATTTTACATGTTGATCTTATATTAGAGATTTTTAATTTAGCTAGCAGTTTCTTTTTACAGTTATGTAAAATTCAAACTAGTTTTAGAGATATGAGGGTACAAATTTGCTGAGTTCAATAGGTTTTGTAATAATGTTTTGTCAATAAAAGGCAAAAAAGACTATTTTGTTAAAAATATCAATTTAGTAGTATAATCTTTTTCACTGTTTATTAACAATCTTTCTTTAATTTTCTCAGTTTAATCTTAACTTATTTAAACAACTATTGTATTATTTCTCACAAATTTAGTTGTTTATATTTATCTTTACATTAATATTTTTCTGATTATAAGATGTTGTGTAGAAGTCTTATTAAAAAAATTGTTTTTAAGCATTAATTTTATAGACAAATTATTTCATGATTAATATGTCTTGTGGTTGCAAGGGTATTCGCAGTTGTTACTCATGTGATCCAAACTTGGAAAATCAAACAAATACCATCGAAAAGTGCTTTGTGTACAGTAATAGTCTTAAGATGGCAATTTCAAAGCTATGGAATGAAGAAACTCAGCAATATTGTTTGTGTGGATTTAAGTTTCCTGGTGTTATACTACAAGAAAATTTTATCAATGAGGAAGATCAAAGCTTTCTTATTAGCCAATTTGATAATGAAACCTGGAAACAATCTCAATCAGGAAGAAGCAAGCAAGATTTTGGACCAAAAGTTAATTTTAAAAAACAAAAAGTAAACTGTAAAAAGTTTTCAGGATTGCCAATGTATTCTGAAAAAATAGTTCAAATGATGCAATGTATTAAAGCTTTGAGTGATTTTAAACCAGTGGAAATGTGCAATTTAGATTATAACTCCAGTAAAGGAGCTGGAATAGACCCACATTTTGACGATAGCTGGTTGTGGGGTGAACGACTGGTAACAGTAAATATGCTTACAAACACTTGGTATACTATGTCTATTCCTAAAAACAAGTCATGCTCAGAAATTTTTGAAAGCATCAAGTTTTTAGAATCTTATCAAATAGAAATGCTAGAAAAGGATATTGCTCAGCATTTAATTTGTATCAGAGACAAAGAAAAAAATATTGATAGAATAGTTGTGAGAATTCCTTTGTTAAGTGGTTCGATTATTGTATTAAAAGGAGAAGCTCGACACAAATGGATGCATGAAATAAGAAGACAAGATATAACTGATCGACGAGTTTGTTCAACGTTTAGAGAACTTTCATCTGATTTCATTAATGGTCAGTATAAAGAACTAGGAAGTACATTACTTAAAATTGCTTCTAGTTATTGTGGTACTGTTGTTCTATAAAAAAGTAAATTAACTGTCAAAAATATGTGTTAATATTTAACTAGGCAATGACTATTAAACTGCTAATAGTTTTCTTATGTGGTTGTAAACTTATTTAAGCTGTTTTTTATTGAAATTTATTTAATTCTGTTTATGTGAGTACAGTTTATTATTAAGCCTAAATGTTAAAACAAGCATTTCATGATCTAATTAAAAGAATGTTAAATTGTTTGTTATAAAGTTTTACTACACAGTTTACAATCAACTTTAACCCAATAAATTTTTACAGTTCATATCAGCTTTTATAAAAATTTATTAAAAACGATGGAAAAAGTAAAATCTATATTATAGCTTTAAATTTTTCAAATAAACTCCTATGTAAAGTTTTATACTTTTTGTTTTGTTATTTTGACGTCAAAAAAACTTTGTTTTTTTTCTAAAAACATATTTATAATTATAATGGAAGATCGCTATTTCACCAAACGTGGTAAGGACAATTGTCTAACTTTTTCTATTTTTGTAAGCGTTTTGAATATTTTTATACTTGTGTTTTTTAAATAAAAAAGTAAGTAGTATATTATAAAGCCTAAAAAAATTTAAATTTGAAACAGAATTCGTTTATGTATCAAGGTAAAACAGTTTAAAAGTAAGAAAAGTATCTCACGTTTTAATAAAAAATGTTTTTTACAGGTAACAAACATAAATGTTAATTTTTGTAGTTATCAAGTATGTCAGTTTTAGGTAAGGTTTAACTTATTAAAAGATTATTAATTTTAACAACATAATATTACTTTAAATTATTATAAGAAAATAAGAAAATTTTGTTATAACAGAATACTTTAGTAAGTTTCCAAAAAACTCATACTAACTAGACTATGCTATAATTTAGTTTTATTTAAAATTTGTGTGCATACATTTTTTGTACAATTTCTAAAAAAAATCTTTTAACAGATCTTATACATACGCATTTAGATTTATACAGAATGTCAAGTTCTGAAAGAATTAAATCTTACAAGAACGTAAACAAAGACGAACAGCAGAAGAAAAAACGTATTGAAAGCCAAATTCAGTTGCGGAAGAATAAACGTAATGAAACATTGCAAAAGAGAAGGAATATTATTGATGATGATCTGTACTCAAGCCCTGGTAAAGAGAATGCGAAACCAAACAATGAAAATTTAGGTTCTCCTGAAGAAATGATGAGAATGATTTGTATTGACTCCGAACCTTTTACACAACTTGAAGGTGTTCGTAAAATCAGAAAGAGCCTATCCAGGAATACTAACCCTCCAATACAAGTTTTTATCAAATTAGGAGCTCTTCCTAAACTTGTATCATTTTTGTCGTGGAACCATAATACAGATATGCTGTTTGAAGCTTGCTGGGCAATTACTAACATTGCCTCAGGAAATTCTGAGCAAACTAAGCAGCTGGTTGAACATAAAGTAATCGAACCGCTTATTAGACTGCTGCTGTGTGAAGAAAGAGTAGCTGACCAAGCGATATGGGCTTTAGGTAACATTGCAGGGGATTCACCAGAATTTAGAAACCTAGTTCTTGATTGCAACATTCTGGACAGTTTGCTCACTTTAGCAGACAAGTTATTTTTAAATTACGAAACAAATTTACACAGAGTAAGAAACATAGCATGGACTTGCACAAATCTATGTAGAAACAGATACCCACCAACTGAAATGCGCTACATTGAGTACATTCTTCCATTAATTAATAAGTTAATGCATATACCTGACAATCAAGTAGTTGCTGATGCTCTTTGGGGTTTGAGTTATGTAACAGATTGCCCTGTTGATCGTGTAAACAAAGTAATAGAATTGAAAATGCATGTTATTTTGATCAACATACTAGCGTCATGTGAATCAGACACGAAAGAGTTAGTTTTACCCGCGCTCAGAAGTCTTGGAAATATTGCTTCTGGGAGCGACGAGCAGACTCAAGTCATTGTTGACTGTAACTTTGCAGCTGCCCTTTCTTTAGTTATTCAAAAAGAGTTTGAGGTAAACCATCTAAACAAAGAATTATGTTGGGTTCTTTCTAACCTTTTTGCTGGTTCTCCTGCGCAAATTAAAAAAATAATTGACTGCAATTTGCTGCCTTGGGTCATTGATCAGTGCAATTTCGCTGATTTCAAAATTCGTAAAGAAGCAGTTTGGGCACTTACAAACTTGATCAATAGCGGAAACGCAAGCCAAGCTACCTTGACAGTGAACTGTGGTGGAGTCGAGGCTCTCTGCTCGATGCTTGACTGTCCGGATGCCACGATTTGTGAAACGGCTATGAACGGACTCCACAGTTTGTGCAGCAAAGAAAGTTTACGACGCACGACAGTTTTCAAAATTGAGGAGTGCGGCGGGTTAGACAAGATTGAGCAGTTGCAACAGCATGAAAACGAAAATGTGTACCAAATGTCTTTTTGCCTTATTGACAGATTTTTTTCAGATACTTCGAATGACTATGATGAAAATAAGTATGAAGAACCAGAAAAGTTTAAATTTTAGTTATTTTATAATACATTTAACAGTAAATCATGAAGGACTAAAGAAATATTTTGTGGTTGGATCGTTTATTAGTTAATTAAAAATTTTGTTAAATAAAATTCTAGTTAAAGACTTGATTTTATTTAAGTTTTTGCTTTTTTTGAGTAATAGTACATTGGTTTGAAACTTAGTTTTAAAAAATAATTCGCTTATATTAGTATCGCATAGTATAAGCCTTACATTGCCTAATGTGGGTAATTGTTTTAGTTTTTGTATGAAAATAAACACAATATAAATGAACTTTATTTTATTTATTAAGGTAAAACAAAACAAAATTTCCTTGCATTTAATATTTCTAATACAGCTTTAATTTTTTAATGCGTTGCTACAATACATGAATATTTTTTTATAGTTTTTTTTTTATCTGTATAACATATTTTTGTTTAATAAAATACTTTTACACATATCTACCAGACTAGTAGCTAATGTTTCTGTAGAAATAAAACATATTCGTGTTTTTACAACTTACTAAATGTTTAAGTTTTGAAGGAAATTTCAAGTAGCTTACAAATTAAACTTAAATAATTAAACAAATTTCGCCATTTTGCTTAAAACATAAGTTGGTCAACCAAGTATAATTATTTGACTTTTATAAAACATTTTAAATGTCATGCTTTTTATTTTGTTCGATATTTATGGTATTCGGTAGTCAAAATCTAAAGCTTTTGGTTTTTGAAAAAATTGTAGTTGTTTAAATTTTTAAATTTAATTTGTAACTCACAATAGTATCCAACGCGCTATTTTAAACCTGACCGTATCAAATGGATCATTTTAAAATTGATTATTTTGTTAAATTCAAAGCGCTTTTGATTATAAAAAAATTTATTTAAGTTTATTTTTTGTTTTTAAATAATTTTTTGTTATGTGTTAAGCTAAAATGGGTTTTAGGGACAGGGTTTTAAAATGTTTTTAATGTATTGTCAGTATAATTACTTTGTTTTGTTTGAATAATATTAATAATTAAAAATATTTAGAACTCTCTACAACAGCCGACCCAAATAAATTAGATTATGATTTAACTAGCTGTAGGATTTAATAATATATTAAAATTTTATAAGTACTATTATAAGAAAGGTTTTTGAACGTATTCATATACCATTTGCAACTTATTATTAACAGATTACCCATTTTGTTTCATATTTTTTTTCACAAAGCTAATCGCAAAGTTAATTTTCATTTAACACTTACCACTTAAGAATGAAACTAGTATAGTTTTGAAAAACTTTGTTAAATAAAATATAAAACATAACGAGTAATCTATTAAAATTTGTTGTACGTCTTAAAACTTATCAAAGGTAGTGAAAACATATATTAAACTTGCTTGTTTCCAAATTCTAAATCAGAATTAGAACTGTGAAATACCTTTTTTAAAACTATTGTGCACACTTTTGAAAAACAATTGAAGAAAAGATAGAAAATCACAGATTTTTGCTATAAACGCAACGAATTACTTTTTAATGATTATAAGTATTTTGTTGAGAGTAAAGAAACAAATAAATTTGTTGAACTAATTCATTTTTAGTTATTTTTTAAATGACAATAACATACATATATAAACTAAAATCAAACCTACTCAAGTCTAAAAACTACAGCATTTTACAACTGCTAGATTTACAGAATCTCCTATTATGGGGACTATATTTGAGATTAGCGATTACATATTTTTAGTAAATTAAAAATAATTAGTGTTGATAAAAGTATTACTTTTTAATCATATAGTTAATTAATATCAATAACATTTTTCAGTTTCAAGTAATAAAAAAAACACTTTGTGAACACAACTTTGTTTAGTTGAAAAGTTCGTACCGAAACAAAAATAACTGCATTTTATTATTTTCTTTTATGATTCGTTTTTTTTTTCATAAACAAGCAATTTAAATTATTAGTTGAGCTAAATGTATTATACAATTCTTTAACTGAAATCAGTTGAGTAAATAGCAGATAAATTTTAAATTCAATAACAATTCTAATCGATCTAAAAACTTCATAGTTAGTGAATTTCTTATGCAACAAATTTTGTTTTAAGAACTCAATGTATGTTAGTTATCTAAACAAAAGTTTTTTAATAATCAAACAAATAAGAAGTAGTTATGTAGATTGAAACAGGACTATTTTTCTTAATGACATTTTTATAATTGCAAACAAACCAAGAGTAAAGTTTTTCTATGATTTAACTCAGCTACAAAAAAAATTATATTGTAATAAAGTATACAAAAACTTAACAAGCTATAAAAACTTCCAGACTGTTAATGACTTTTATTAATAAAGTCGTTAATTCAAAAATGATAAAAATTTATCCATTGTGTATTGATCAAGTTTAGAAAAATTAATCTTTAAATTATCAATTAAAAAAATATAAGAGTTTAAAAATGATTGGTTCCAAAAGATTAATTACTTTTTGAATATCTATAAACCATTACATTTCCTTTAAAAATCAAATTATCACAGTTAGCTTATTTTTTCGAGCATATAATGTATATAAGCCAGTAAAATATTGCAAAAAACAACTTAAAACAAAGTTTTTCTATTCAAAAATAATTATTATACACCACTCGATAACCAAAAGATTTTTTCGTGCATTAAATCTTAGACCAAACTTTTTGAGCGCTTTTTGTCGTTCAATTAATTAGAGTAGTACCCTTTATAAAAAGTTAGTTAAATAAAAAATATTTTGAAAACTAACTATAAGTAAATTATTCTATTTTTTGTTGTTAAAAAAGGTAATCTAAATATTTAGTATAAACTCTAAGTTTGAAATAAATCTTACCAAAATAGGTTAATCAAAACGTTGGAATTTAGTTGTGAAATATTTAATGTGCAGCAGCTTAACTATTCCCAATATACCTTTTTTTTTAATACCTACAAATTAATTTATTTTCAGATAAGCGTTTGAGTTTTATTTGCCGTGAGCATAAATTTAATTTTGACAAATAATCTGTCATCAGACCACTTTGCCATAGTAGACCGTGATTTAGATTTCGTTTTTATTGAATAAAGTATTTGCGTACAAAAGTTGTTTTAGATTACCTTTTTTAACACCAAAACATAGAATAATTTACTCATAGTTATTTTTTTAAATATTGTCGTTTTTTTTTTATATTTTAACAAGTAGTTATATGTTTTAAGCTTTTCATTTTTACTCAAATATAACTTTGTCGATTTTTTGTCTTTAAGTTATCTTGTCTGATCTATATTGCTTCGTTTGTTGGTTTTTATTGTCTTAAAGTTTTTAACAAAAAAAATATTGTAAATAAAACTTTAATTTACTAAAACTTTTAAAAACAAGTATAATTTTGTTGTGTATTAAAAGTTTGTTCTGTTTTTAAAAATACTTTTCTTTGATGATTTTAAGTATAAGGAGTATTTACATTGCTACTTATTAAGTTTTATTAGATATTTAACTTATTATTGAAAAATCTATAACCTTTTTTCTTATTTATGTACTTTTGTACTTATGTACTTTTTTCTACATTTAAGGGTTTACATATGTTTTTAATCTAACACTTTATTTTATAAAGCTCTTGAGCAGCACACTTAATGATGAAGATTCGTTTTTATATAAAGGAAAAATAATAGATAACTCTGATTTCGCTAATAAAGTCAGAAGTTATATCAAACATTTATTTCAATTAAGCAAGATTAAACACTATTTTACCAATTTGTCTGCTACTAAGTGTCGTTTGTAAGGTTATAACTGCAAACTATTGACTCCAGTCTTGATAAAAATTAAAAACAAATCATTTCTTATCCGAATCTACTCCCCTCCATTTTTTTTTATTCGATCAATCTCCAGCGATCTTACTAATTTCCTCTCAATTAGTTTCCCATTAAACCGATTGTTATCTAAACTACTTTCCGTTCATTGGATTCCCACTTAAAACTATTTAAAACCGGTAGTTCAGACTACGACAGGTCAAATCAAGATACTTCAAGCTATGACTACTCTAATACCTTCAAGAGAAAATTAAAATAGATCAAATTCTAATTTTTCAAATAAGCTCACCTTCGTCTAAATAATTATTATAATGAAACTTTAACTTTAGTTAGTTTGTTTTAGTTTAGTAACTTGTCCTGGACAAGACGTTAAAAGGTACCCGTGGTGTGCGACTCGATAACCGAAAGGTTCTTCGTGCACCATGTCCTTGGACCAAATATGTTGAGTGCTTATTTTTGTCGTTCAATAAACTATAGTACTTTTGTTTATTTGGTGATGTTAATTTTAGTTTTCGTAAAAAAAACAGTTAAAATATTATGTTTTACTGTTTAGATTTGGTTAAAATTCCTTAATACTTATATTAAAGCAGAGCAAATTGCTTTAAATATTTAAAAAACAATGATTACATAAGCATCGAACTATAAGTTTAAAAAGGTATGTGAAATTAAATTCATTGAGCGCATGAAAATTCAAATTTGATTATTAAAAAGCCAACATTGAAAATTTTAATACTTTGTGTTATTTTGAACAATCTTTTTATTAACTTTAATTTTAGATTTAACTGTTATTATTATCTTATCTTCATGAATATGTTTTTATTTTTTCAAGTTTAAGCTGTTTTATGAGGTATGGGCTTAACAAAATTTTAATAGTTGCTTAAAAATAGCATTTGTTTAATTATTGTTAACTTAATTCTTATAGGTTTCTCATTTTATCTTATCAGTTAGACCTTCGGGTACACTTTTATTTTTTGAACTTTAATTTTTTTTTGAGATATGAACATTCATTTTATTTAAACTTTCGGGAGATTTAATTGTCATGTAACCAATTTTTTGTCTTTATGCCATTAAAAATGAAATTAAAATGCTATAAAATTAAAACACAACAATAAAAGTAAATTTTTTTTTATGTTTTGATTCGTAGAAAAGAAATAAAGAAATCTCAACTACTCGAAGAGAAAAAGTGTATTAATCTCTCAAGACTTTATTATGTAAAGTAAGTTTCGGTCAAACCGGACAAACTGTAGGTTGACCGAAACTAGTTTATATAATAAAGTCTTGAAAGAATAAATATATAAAAATTTTGTTTGTAAAACAAATTTTAAACTTATAAATATTAAAAATATGTTTTTTATTGGTGGACAATGATTCAAATTATGAAGATTCTAGCTCAGATTTTTTTAATTATAATAGCTCTAAGTTATTTAAAAGTAGTAACTCTTTTATTTTACTGATAAATAATTGATTAAACCTTCAGGATTTTTTTATTTTTAAACTTAAACTACTCTCCAAAACATGGCGTAAATAAACTTAAACGTTAACTTTAAATATAAGTATTATTTATAAAAGGTTAAGTTTTATTTTTATGTAAAAAAAAATCAATATTTTTTACCATCATAATCTTATAAACATTCAGGTAATTATTTGTTTTTATTACTAAAAGTAACTTTTTAAATAATTTTCCTTTACAAACTTTTATATGATTTTGAGTTGTCTTGATTCGGAATGCCATGAAACCGTTCAATGTTACAACTAAGATAAAGTTTAGATATATTTCAGTTAACTCCAAATTTTTAAAATTAGAGTTCATAAGAAATAAGTAAGTTTAATTTCATTATGATAAAAAAGTTATTTTCAATTTTAACAAAATTAAATTTAAAATAATAAAAAAAGTTTTAAATTTGTTTTTATAACTTTTTTTGTGACACTTCCACTTTTTTTTAACTATAGATGTTTAAAAAAAATAAAAAGTTTTTAAAATAAAAAGTTTAAAAAACTTTATATTTTATCAGTTATATTTTAATTGTTTTTATTATAAACTAATAGGGCTTGTCTCAACAAGTTACGGTGAAGTATTAGTATTTATGTTAATAAATATTTTGAAAGTTATTGATCTTAATACAAAGAGATATTCAATGTATTCAATAAAATAGTAAGTTGAATAAAATTTAATAAAAAATTACTGAAGTACAATTGTATCATGAGTGTTATGAGTAGTTTAGTAATTATAGTAAATGACATCTGAAGAGTAAAGCTAACTTACTCATAACTAAAATAGTTTAGCTAGATAAACAATGTATTTAAAATTGAATACATATACGCAAAAATAATCAAACAGTAATTAAATTTCATAAGTTAAATTAATTAAATTTATACTGTCCTAGCTTGAGTTTTTTAGCTTTGACTGTCTGTTTTTAAATTTTCATAAATTGAACTTTGTTTGTTAATTTCTTTTTGACTTTTAGAATAAAAACAAAAAACACTAAATAAGAATATTGTAAAGTAGTACAAATGGTGTACCTAAATCTAACTTAAAAGTATTATAAAAAAATTCTAAATATATCTTATAATGTCAAATACAATACATGTTATGTAACATGTCTGTTATAAAAAGAAAAATCAATAAGTATTAATTAATACATTTATAAATTTATCAATAAAATTAAATCATAGTACTACAGAATTCTATACTCTTATCATTAAACTTCGTTTTAAGGTATTTAAAGCTATATAGTTATTATATTTTGTTGAACGACAAAAAAAGACGCTCAATATAATTAGTCGTAAGACCTAGTGCACGGATAACCTCTCGGTTATCAAGTCGCACACCACGTATACCTTTTAATTTTTTGTCCAGGACTACTATAAATTAGTAGTTAATACAAAACAATATAGTGTTAATAACGATTTAATCTAAATTACAATAAATATTAAGTAAAGTACAAAGCAAAAACCACCTACTCAAATCAAGATCCGAAAAGTGACTAAACATAAAACTAAAGTTGTTGTCAAGTAATGAAAATCTTAAATAATAATAACGTCATGATGCTGTGTTTAAAAACAACATATACAAATTATTAACAAAATTTAGAAAGTCAGTCTGGAATTTGTAACTAAAAAGATACTATAGATATTATTATGTATAACAATTGTTGTATCTAATATTAACTATTAATCTATAGTAATTATGCTTACCTTTAGTAAGTACACATACTCACCTACTATATCTTCTACTTTTTCCTTGCAGTACTTACATTTTTTTATAGAACTCCATTAAGATAACTCGTTTAAGACACAGAAACATATGTCAGTTCAATGAAGAAAAGTACTGTAAAAATTGTTTTTATTATATATTCCAGCAAAATTGCTTTGCTAGGACCTTTATTAACCAACGATTAGCATAAGTCTTAAATATCTAAATATATATTAGTAAGTAAACTATATCCGCAATCGATAAAAATATGTTTTTACAGCCGAAACTTTACGTATGATAATCAATAAACTCTGTTTCTCTCTTATCACTGTAAAATATTTTTATCAAGTTACACACACAAGAAGCATGCAGACCATAAGTCTTAAAGTTACCATAAAAGTTTTATCATACCACTTCGATCATCAAATCAAAGTTCTTCGGTAGACCGGGTAGTGATCTACCAAAGGCTTATGGTCTTATGATTAAAAAATTGCTATTAAAACTTTGTCTTAATTTGAGCTTGTCTCAAGAGACATGTAAGTCCAGGTTTTTCTTTATTAGATTTTCGCCGATGTTATCTTTGGTCGTCTTAAAATTAAGAAATAAACCTGTAAATAATAACTATCGAACAAAAATCTTTATTGATGAAGTAAAAATTTTCGAGAAAATTAAAAAGTGATAGCTAAAAAATTTAAGTTAAGCAGAAATAAGAAACTCCACTAAAACCCCTCAATTATAAAACCTAGTATCAGTTTTTTTTTAGATTAGTGTCTTTGAAATATACGGGCTAAGTAGTTTTTTTTATAATGCTTAAATTTTTAGTTTTACTTAGTCAGAATAGTTTTTATAATATATTTCTTCCCTTTACAGTATGTTGCATTTTTAGTTTTTGATACTAATTGTATTTACTTATTACGGTTTTTTTGTTTTTATAATGACTGAAGTATGTCAAAATGCTACAATCAAATTTAGTAAATTACAAAAGTTAGCTTTCATCTGTTTAAAATTTATTTGAAAGTCAACTTGTTTGTATTAAACTAAATTTTAATAACTAATTATTAGTTGATAAAATGAAAAAAGTTATGTTTTTAAACACTAGTTTATGATTTTGGTATTTAAACTTTTGAAATATTGTAACTACCAGTATACTTTTTTTCCTATATGTTTTTGAAGGTATGTACTACTTTCTCAAAAATACTCAACACGTTCTTATACAAAGACAGTTTATAAGCTGCACAGTGCAAATTGTATGTTTATAACTTTAACCTAAAAACCAATGAATTTTAAAAGGTCAAGCAATAATAAGTTTATTTAATGTATAACTTGAAATTTAAACATTATACTTTTTAATACAAATAATACTTTTGGTTAATTATTAAGAATTCTAGTAATATTATACTATGATAGACTATAAAAGTCTCTAGCTAGATAATAGTAAAGTGCTTGAACAAACGTGAGCGATTATAAACTTATAATACGTTCAGAACAAACGTTTATTGGTACTACCGAGGTTTTACTGATAAGCCGCTCTTCAGGTACAATAATAAAACGAAAATCTACAGCATTTACAAGTATTTACAAGAATAAATAAGTATTTGTAGTTTTAGAACATAAATTTAACTAAAACATAACTAAATCAAGCATTTACAAAGAAATTAAAAAAATTGAATGAAAGTATGTATGTATTAAGTATGTTGTATTACAATAACGTTTAAAAATAATAAACTATCAATAAACAAAATAAGGTTAAGTTAAATTAAAAATAGCACGATCTGAAGTGAGGGCATTAGGCAGCGAGCTTTGTTCGCTAATTAAACGATTTTTCTCTGTTAGACTCTGCAATGGCAATTCTTTCAAGTTGCAAATAGTACACGCTTCTGGTTTATAGTGGGGGAGGTTTGCATGTGGTTTTATGCAAGATAGTCCATGAGATGTTGGTATGATTCAAGTTGTTTTTCTTTATATATGCCGACAACGTTGTAGTCTTGATTTGTTAGTCTTCAGACTGGGTTTGTACTGGTTATATCTGGTCTTAAAAGATACACCAGTTGAGCCTATGTATTCTTTAGTTATATTCTAGTGCAAAATGGTGCCTTTTTTATATATTACTTTATGCAAGCATTGACCGTTGAACGGACATTGAGTGGCGTTTCTGCAGTTGCAGGGTTTGTCAGTTGGGTTTGGTACAGGTAGCACTTTTTATTATGTGCTTTGATATTTAATTTTAGGTTCGTAAAACAGCTGTAAGTGATCTTGACGGTGTTCTTGTTGAATATCTTGTGCAGCTTTGAACCTTCAGGGAAATGCGTGTTTATGAGATGGAGAAATTGTTTTTTAACTTTGGTTTTGACTGAGTTGCAGTAAGGGGGTGGAAATATATGATGTTTCTTCTTCTACACTTTTTCTTACTGGGTTGTGTGAGACATTTAAATTCTTAAAGTCCGATTGACAAAAACTGTAATACAGAAACGCCACTCAATGTCCATTCAACGGTCAATGCCTGCAGAAAGGAATATATAAAGCCACAATTTCGCACCAGAATATAACTAAAGAATACATAGACTCAATTGGTGTATCCTTTAAGACCAGATATAACCAGCACAAATCCAGCAACAAGAAAAAAACTTGAATCATACTAATATCTCATAGACTATCTGACATAAACCTACATGCAAGCCTCTTTCATTATAAACCAAAAGCGTGTACTATTTGAACTTGTAACTTAGAAAGAATCGCCATTGCAGAGTCTAACAGAGAAAGATCGTTAAATCAGCGAATAAGCTAGCCCCCTTTTCAGATCGTGCTAATTTTAATTTAACTTAACCTTATTTTATTTATTAATAGTTTATGTTTTTGAAATCGCCGTTTTAATTTTACTTACTTATTTCAATTATTTTTTTTCTAATTTCGTCGCAACTGCTTGATTTAGTTATATTTTAGTTAAATTTTTGTCCTAAAACTACTAATACTTATTTTTTCTTGTAAATACTTTTTAAATTATCACTAATTACCCCTAATTACCCTTCTATCTCTATACACATAAAGTGCTTTAGGTTGTCGATTTATTATTGTACCTGAAGAGCTGCTTAGCAGTAAAACCTCGGTAAAACCAATAAGCGTTTTTTTCTGAACGTACTATCAATTTAGTAATACTGTAGATATTTTTGTCCTTTTTTAATGAGTTTTATACTAAAGACTTCAAAAATTTATTTCAAAACTTTACTACAATCGTGCTAGATATTATAGTATACTTTTTGTAAAAATATGGCATATTAATAAAGAAATTTTAAAAATACTTCTTATACATTTAAAAATTTTAGCTAGAATTTTAGCTTAGAACAGCTTAATAAAACAAAAAAAAGTATAAGAGTTGATTTGAATTTAAAATCTAACAATATTTTAATAAAACATCTATTTGCAAATAATAAATTCAAAATTAGAATTATTATATACCATTTTTAGGTACTGTTTAGTAATTTTATCAGGTATGTCGTAAGTAAACTTTAACTGTTTGAATTAAAACTCAATGTTTACAATAAGCTTTGAAGAAACCTTACCTTGTCATTATTGAAAGTTTTTTGTTTAATTTGGTCAATGGGCTTTAACAACAATAGAAAAGGATGGAGAGTTAGTGTGAGAGAAAGTTTGTGTTATGCGTATTTACTTTAACAATAGTTTTTATTTATTAAGCTAATTTCTATAGAAATTAAAAACAAACTTGTTTTATGTTTTATGCATAACATAGTTAATTTTTGCATTCATTTATAGTGTACTTTTTATTTCATTTTTTATGTAATTAATTATTTATTAGTAGCGTTAACTTTAGTTTTATATTACTTTTATATTTTCTTTAAGTATTGAAAAAAATTAACACGCTTATTTTTTCATTTACAGACAACAGTAGCTTACTTAATTTACTTTAAATAAATTAAAAATTTTTCGTATAGTTAATTAAAACAAGTTGGAGACCAAAACTAAGCTTTAAAAAATCTTATAAATAAAAAATTTTAATTCTACATTTACAATTTTTTAGTTATTTTAATAAAAAAATTAAATGTTGGATAACATTGGTTAGTTAGAAAACAGTTAAAAGTTTTGTTTTTTGGAGTTGAAAAATTAAATCTAAAATAATTTGACAGCAAGTGTCGCTTTGTATTATAATAGCTGTTTTTTGTAAAAAACTTAAACAAAGTTTTTACTTAAAAACAAAAAATTCAGTTACAAAATGCAATTAGTAAAAGTGATTTACTAAAATTTCCTGAATTTTGTTTGTGATATTTCTAACAGTAGGGTTCAATAAAATACATATCTAATAAAGTTAATAGATTTCTCTATAATGAAATCTTAAGTTTACTTTTTTGAACTATAAGTTTTTTTTTTCATTTTTTTCATATAAGCTTCACTCTGAAAATCTATTTTTTTATTTTGACTAAGAAAACTCGCAAAAACAGAAACCGCTAAGCTTTACAAATAAGTTTTAAGTGGCTTTATATAATCAATAGTATTTATATTTATCTCTAACTTATTTTCGCTTAAATAACTAATATGTTTCAAACAAAAATAAGTAATGTAAACACTGTAAGGGATTAGTTTAAAGTTATTTGTGATGATTTTTTGATTATTTAATTATCTTTCAAAAATTTCCCTTAAAATAGAAAAATTAAATGTAGAGTTCAAAAAAAAAAACTTTAAGTGGCTTCAAAAATGTCAAAAATTGTGCACAGTAAAGTAATTGAACAAAATTCTGTACACATAAGATTATTTAGTATACGAAGCTTTACTATTAAAATTGATTTTATTACGGTTTTAATTATCTTTATTGTACATAATAAATTAAAACTTGTTGAGATGTAAAAAAAAAAGGAATTTAATAAAAAACTTAATTACAGTAGACATTCATTAAAAAACATCTTGATAACTAATGAAAAAACGTCATTTATAGTAAAACTATTTGTGCACAATTTGTAAAACAAAAAACTAATAGTTAATAAGACTTCAATTCAATTTTTTTAAATGTTATTATAAAAACAGTGTTTTACTGCTTTAAAATAATTTAAACGAGATGTTTGATTGATTAATAAAACTTTATTTAAATAGAATAAGTTGTTTGAACGAGTGAAACATTGATTTGGTAATAAAATTTAAAAAACTAAAGTGATGTTGTTCTATTATTTATAAGTTGAGAAATTTTATTGTAATCTTAAAAGTTAAAAGTTAACATCAATAAAGTGTTATACTTTTAAAATAATGTAGAAAACTTATTGAAGAAACTATTTGATAAAAACGAAATTTAACAACAATGTGTTTTTGATTAATTTTTAGATATTAACCGTTATTCTTAGACTTTGAAATTGATGGACCGTCGTATTTATTGAATTCTTTATGGCACTTGCACAATATTAAAAAAATCATTATCAGGAATTAAAAAAGCTATGACTTTTATCACAATTTTATAGTGCTTCGATTCTAGAAATTTGAAAACATTCTTTTAAAACCTTATAAAAATTTAATAAAAATAAACTTTAATAAACGGACTGAATGTCAAAGTAAGAAATTTTAAAGAGTAAATTCGTAAAAAAGGATTATAAAAAGAGTGTTTACGGACTATAGATAATTTACAGCGTATTTAGAATTTTATTATAAGACAGTTTCTGACCAAGAATCTATCAAAACGTTTTAAATTTTTATTTTTTAAATTTTAATAGTTTAAAAAAGAGCAAATTTTATTTAATTAGTTATTTAATATTATTTAGTGTCTGTAATTCAATTTATTTACTATACTAAGTGTTTTGGATAAACTATTAATATGGAAATAAACTTAAATTAAATGTATGTAAAGTTTTGTAATAATTAAGGTTAAAAGAAGTATTCTTAAACTAAATTTTTAGATAGTTTTTTAGTCGTTGATTTTATAGTAGAAAAAAGTTTTAATGAGAAAAAAATTGCCATCTAAATAGTTGCTTAGTTTTTCAAAATCAAAATGCCATTTATTTAACATTAAACCTATCTTTTATTTTCTTTGTACAAGTTTATAATGTTCGCCTTTAAGTTATTCAGTGCTAACTTTCTATTTTATAAAAGTATTTAGTATAGAGTAGTTGTTAATGTTTTAATGGTTTTACTTAAATTGTGATAAGTAGAGGGTGCTTTTTTAGTGACTTATCGATTAAAACTTTTTCTCCATTATTTTTCTAACTATTTTTTCAAAAAAAATGCAAAATACTTTTTTTTAACAAATATGGTACAAAAAAGACGTTGTCTATAAAACTCATTACATTACATATAAAGTTCTGTCAATCTCTGCAGTATACAATCACTTTCAATGTTTACTTCGTTTCATACATTTCCAATATTTTTCTTCCAAATATAATTACTTAAATAATATTATCTTTAATGAAATTATTTGTTATATGATCGTTTTAATTTTTAAATCTTAAAACATGTAAATTACTGAATAGAGTCAGAAGTGTTGTATAGAAAAATGCTGTCAACACTATAAAGACTTTTTTGAAATAGTAGTACGATTTTACCGTGAAAATATAATTTTTATTACCAATGAAATATAAATTCTAAAAATTTAATCAAATTTTTATGAAGCTGAATTTTGTTAAAAGTTTTGATGTCATAATAGTTTTTACATTATTATTAACCTCCTTAAAAAATTAAACAATATTTGGTATTTGTGTTATTAAGTCAAAATTCAAAAAGTTACCATGGACCAAATAAAAAATTCAGAAATGCTAGGAATATCAGAAAATGGTGGATTAAAAAAAAGCGAGAATGGTAATCACTTACCTTACAATTAAATTTTTATAAGCCAAAATTGTAAAAAATAAAAAGCAGTTTCAAAACTACATTTTTGTCAAAAAGTTTTTAATTAGTTTAAAAACAACTATTTGCGTAGTACTTTTCTTTCTTTAACTGATGTATAGTTCTCCGTATTAAACAATTAACACAGCTCCACGGAGTTATGTAAAGAAAAAATACTGAATAAAACAAAGCTCTGTGAAACTGTGTAAATTGTTTAACACACAGAAACATATGTCAGTAAGTAAACAAAAGTACTGTGAAAATGTTGTTATTATTTTGTTCAAACGAACTTGTTTCGTTAGAATCTGTACTACTTAACTATTAGTTCATTATTTTGAACATTTAAAATTATTTTATTTACCCAATTGTCCTGGACAAGACGTTAAAAGGTATTCGTGGTGTGCGACTCGATAACCGAAAAGTTCTTCGTGCACCAGGTCCTAAGATCAAATATTTTATTTGTCTTTTTTTGTCGTTCATTAAACTATAATAGTTGTGTGTAAATAAAAATTATACTGAGTGTTTTCATTTGTTTAAGAAAAGCGCACAGTAATATTTATTTCTTTAGCTTTAAAATAGTTAAAATAATTAGTTTATTATTCAGTTGTTTAAATAGTCAAATATGAAGGACAAAAATATAAGTTTTGAAAAAAGTACAACTTATTTAAGTACAAATCTAAAAAGTTTGTCCAAAGGTGAAGAAGAAGACCCGTTGTTGGTTGATATGTTTCTTGATCTCATGGAAATTGCAGGAAAAATGAAAGCAGTAGTGCACAAGTGCGTTGCAGCAGAAGTTAGATCTAGAGGAGATAAGTATGGTAAAAATTTTGGAGCAGAGGAAACTTTTGATGAAGATATAAATGGTGAAACGAACCTTTCTAAGCTAGCAGAAGAACTTGAAAATGATCAAAGTAAGTTACCTTTATTTTATCAGGTAAACTGTTATACTTTATAAAGCTTTAACTTTATGTAAATCCTTATGTAGATCTCTTTAAAACTATTATAAATTATTAATAACTACTCAAGTATACAAGTAATTTTTATAACATCCAACTTAACTGTTTCGAGCCTAATTTTTCGAGTTGAAGAAAAGATATTCTAAGATAGCATGAGTAAAGTATACTTAGAGAGTAACTTAAGAATGTTTTCACGGTTAATTGAGAAAATTCACTAAAGCTTTTTCATAATTAACTTTTACAGAAGACTCTCTATTAGGTAGTTGACATAAACAAAGACAAAGTTGATATTCCAACAGAACTTAATGTTCCAAAACTTTTTATTGTGTATATTTATGTATAAAACTTTAGTAAAATAGCAATACATTTCTATTTGAAAATTTTGGGAGTCTGATATTTTTTGAAGAAGAATGAAATAAGTTAAGACGATGATAGAGTTATAGTATATATTATCAACTTAAAAAGATTTTTTGAATACACTTTTATATTTCAAACTTCTAAAACCTCGTAAGGCCTTTGATTTAAAAGCTCATAAATTTTTTAAGCATAGTCGACTGCAAGCGATAATTCAAGCTTTAAATTTGAAAAATGTATTTTTAGTCAGGGATGGAAATTGTTCTGAATCAGATGAAAACGATTTTGATGATGATGATGCTGAATCAGTAAAAAAAGAAGTAAGTAAAATAATATTTCTACTTCTACCATTTTATTTTTTAGTTAATAAAAAAATATATTATATAAGATCATACTCAAAGGAAAATATATTAGTAATAATCTCTTTGTGACTCAAATAATTTTAAAACTCCATAAATAGATTTAATTAAAATAGAATATTTAAAAATTACGCTTATTTCTAGTATTTTTTTAATTCTAAATATATAATTTCATAATTCAAAACTATATTTTATTTGTTTCTCGACAAATTAAGTATTTTATCAGTATAAAAAAGATTTTAAATAGAATTAATAATTCTTAAGATCATAATAGGAGTTATAACAGTATTAAAAATAAGAAAAAAGTCAAAACTAAAAAATTTATAGTTTGTATGTTTTAAAACTAATACAAATTTCAGACTACAAAACGGAAATAAAAAAGTGTTATTTAAATTTTTACATCAGAATTAGATATTTTTTATGAAAAAACTAATGATCAAATTTTATCTTATGACAAGTTAATAATGTTTAATAATAAAAAACGATAAGGTAATCATAGATTTTGTTTTTGTTTTTTAATTCTTAAAAAAGTTATTAACACTTTCTCATTTCTCAACAGAGGTGTCACTATAAAAGTTTGAAAGTTAGCATAACATCGCTTTAAATTTGTTTTCATAATGACATCAATGTAAATAACATTAAACGTAAATTATTACAGCTAAAACAAATACAATCATACAAAAAATTGATTATAGCACTGTTTTAAGAGTTAGTTTATAAAATTTGTAATTACAACTATAAGTGATCGTAAATTAAACCTGTTTTATTTTAGTGTAACTTTAGTGTACATAAAAGATTTTTTATTTAAATTTGTTTTCAATTTTATAAGTTTAGATTTTTTTTTTCTCGTCAACATCTTAAAACTTAAGTTTTTTATAAATTCAAATTATGGTATATTGACACTAAAATAAAGTTATTTTTTAGTTACACGATAAATCAAACTAGAATGAGTTTTCAAAGGGTTATGGTAAAATTATGTTTAAAATGGTTTAAAATGAAAAAAAGTATTAATTGTTCTACTAAACAAAGATTATAATTTTAAAAGGCAAGACTAAAAATCAGAAACAATAAATAATATTATAATTCGATATGTCGAAATTATAATTGTAAAGATTTCAAACGTCGTGCACTCATTTTTTCTAACTCTCGCTTTAGAATAGTAATAACACATTAAAAAAAACACCAATGATTTTATTTTAGTTTTATACATTTCAATGTATTCAAAAACTTTTAGCACGCTATTTACTACTTATACCATTTGTTATGTTTTATGTTATATGAATATTCAAAATAAAAATAAAGTTCTAAATCGATTAAATTCAAACAATAAAAAATTAGTCTTAGGAAAGTGTACTTATGATATTTTAGGTAATTGGAAATGGGCAGCCAAGCCAATTAGAAAAGTTATTAGATGTTCTTCAGATCCACAAAAGTAAACAGCTTCAAAATGTACTAATTAAAAAAGCTATTCTTTGTAAATTTGAAGAAAAGTTGTTTGGAAATAATAACATGACAATGCAATTGGATCTTAGGTAGACTTTATATTATATACTTATGTTCGTAGGTAGTACGTTAGTTTCATGTGTTACGCAAGACATTAAAAAAACATGCTAATTAAATTTTACGTAGATAACTCTTATTAAAGTTATACGATTAGCCTGGTAGTTTTTAGTTTATGTCTTTACCTTATTTTCTTAATTTATAATCTTAAATCATTAAATGTTGATTGCAGATGAGAAATTTTTAATTTACAAACTCTTAAAATAATAGGTCTTTAAATAACGAGGAAGGTGATGGAAAGTTAGAAGCCTTATTGGGATGTAGAAATCTGTCATTTTTTATTGACAAAGAAAAAATTAACGACGGAATTATTGATGAAAAAGAAGGTTGGGAAAAAGAAGAATTAAGAGCAGTGATAAGTAAAGCTGAAAAGCCTCTAGATATTCTTCATAAGCTCAAAAAAAATACTCCAAAAAATATAGCTATAAAAATGATGATCAAACAATACAATATCAGGTTTTAATGTAAAACACGCTTTACTTTTTTTCTACCAGTAACGTGTATTAGTAAACCTATTTTAAACTTCAAAACATTTCTTTGCTAAAAGCAATTTTTAGTTTAAAAAAAACTAATATTGTATTAATCTCTGTAGTTTTAATAAACATTTAAGTTTCGTTTACTAACAATTCGTATAGTACTTACTTATTGTTTGGTAAAAATGCAAAATAATTCTTCTTGAAAAACAAAAAATAAACAAACAAAAAAATGTAAAGACTATACAAAAAAGTTTTGCTAATTTTTTT
The DNA here is from genome assembly GCF_965202585.1 of Thalia democratica. Classification (NCBI taxonomy): domain Eukaryota; kingdom Metazoa; phylum Chordata; class Thaliacea; order Salpida; family Salpidae; genus Thalia; species Thalia democratica. Next base: position 25,493,237 of record NC_139170.1, on the reverse strand, counting down.
TTCAAACTTTTTATGTTTACTCATAGTTTGTTCTAACAACTTATATTTTAAACTTAAAGTTTATATGTTTATACAAAAACCTTTTTTTAAACAAAAAAATAATGAAAAGTAGCTTTCAAAAACTATTAATCAATTAAACTATCTTGTTAGCTAGGGTTTACAGTTATATGTAACAATTTTATGATAGGATAAAATTTAAATCAAGCATAACTTATACTTTTTTTGGAATCTATTTTTATTTTAATGTTTTAATGTATCATGTATTAGGTTTAAACTTGTGTTCCAAACGTAGTGATACTTTAAGTTAATACCTATTAACTTTGCTCTTGATTTAAAATTTACGAAGTGCAAAAACTATGTATTGTATATTAAGTACAAAACTAATCGTAAACAGATTTTGAACTTTTGAGGTAAGTTGATTATTTTTTACAGTATATTTAGTTTGCATTTCGTTGTTAAAATATGTGTTTTTACACTTAGATATTGACAAGTTTTAACTTAATAAGTAGCGATTTTTAGTTTGTCCGTTAAAAAGCTAAAGCAACAGCTTTTTTTTTTAACGCCATGACTGTTTTGTTAAATTAAATAAAGCACTAAAAACATATTTCTTTGTCTATTTATCATAAATTTTATTTGTGCAAACTGTATACATTTTGTTCAGTACAAGCTTTAAAGAAATTAACTAAAGACACAAAAATCAAGTTATTGTAATACTAACAAGAACTTAATACTAAATCTACTATGAAAGTTGAGTTAAAATGTTTAAACCAACTAAAAACGTTGTTATTAAGTAAGTTTTATGTTACTTAAGCAGTGATACCATTCACTTATACCGCCATAAAATTATGTTATAAATTTGAAAAAATAAATGTAATTATATGAATAAATTGAAGTCTTCACAACTTTATTATAATTGAACAATATTCTTTATTGGTACAACTTTTTATTAGTAAAAACATCTTAAGTACTTTTTTAAAGTTTCACAAGTTTTGAATTTTTTTCAAGTTTATTAAACGTGACTATAATAGGTGGAACACTTTGACCGGAGAGTCTAAACCTTATGACTTTTTCTCTTTGCCACAACAATTTATCAAAGGTAGTGTAAGGAAGACGTATATGCAAACAGTTTTGTATCACCACAAGAATTCAATTAGTTCAATCGGTGATGATATAAAGCTTACACAACTGTGTCCACCTGTCGTTTATCACAAACGGTACTTTTCTGACTTTTGAAATTTTATGTAAATTTTATGTTTCAAATAATGTATTTACAAAACACTTTTTCGCTCTATAAGTTCTTATACAACTATAATGTATTTATCTTCTTGAACTCAAATTGATATCTCTAATTGTTGATCTTAAATTTAAACCAAAAGCATTAAATTTTTGTACATCAACAGTCATGTCTTTACTTAATATTATTTTAACACACCACCGAAAAAGATGTGTCAATTAAACGCATTAAATATAAAAAACTTTTCAATCAGTAACCCGTACCGAAAACAAGGGGATGGAAGTGACTCTGACCTACCAATTAGAATGCGTAATGAGCCAAAATACATGTGGAAGAAATGGTCATTTAACAAAAACGAACAACCATGCAAACCAACCGAATTAGGACCAAACATTCCAGAAGAACTTTCCTGGATTTCTCCTGTCGTGAGACTCCTGATACGAAAGTTGTGCGAACCATTAGATGAGGAGTTTACTCCAGAAAATACCGAAAACGTTATGTATATGTTGGTTGTTGAAGAAACTATTTCTCCCAAACTTCCAGACACAAAAGGGTTCAAAAGCCAGGTAGAAAACAATAAAGTTTATAAAAAGAAAGCAAAAACCTTTTTAACTTCGAAAAAGATTGCACAAATGTTCAATACTTTGATTATTAAACAGCTTTTATAAATTCTTAAGGAAAAAACTGTTTATCAATAACAATAATCAAATTAACTTATGGTATTTTTATATATGAATTTTTTTTTTAGTTTTAGTGTGTTTTATATTTAACGGTATTTGTTTACAAGTTTAAAAAACAGCATTTTAGCTATAAAAACTGAATATTTTGCCATTAATTTTGATTATAAACCAAATTGAAGTTTGCCATGTTAGATGTTTTTATAAATATAAAAGTTTTTAAACTATTTTTTTTCAAACTATTTTATTTTATCAGGTGTATATAGGAGGGGCTGAGAATGGACTAAAAGAAAAGTTTCTCGGAGAAGATGGGCACTGTGCAAAGCTGATGGAAATTAAAAAGCATTTTAGTGACATGGAATATTTCAAAATTCATCAGAGCTCTTTACTCATTGAACTTCGCTTGTTCTATGCGCTCTTAAAAGGAGACAATTACGCCCTTTTTGCAATTGATAGTTTTGATGATCCGAGAAGACTTGGAAAAGAAGTTCATGAAATAATCGGTATGTTTTTTGATAGTTAAAACAAAAGTCAACAAACTATAACAGTAATTTCGGTTTGAACAGAAAGCTAAATATGTTGTTAATGATAATAAACAGCTTAACTCTTTATAGTATCAAAAACTTTAAAAAAAAAACTAATAATTTTTTATCAATAAAAAACTGAAAGTTCTTTTTTTTTTCTGACAAATAAGAATAAAGTCACGCGAATCTACTCTTTCGTTTGGTTACGCATTTTAGAATTCTCAAAATATACAACAATTAACTTGAAAAATATGTAACGTTGTGGATTTATTATATGTATTTTGTTAATATTATATTTAATTTTTTATATATTTCAAGAAAGTTGATCTTTTGAGATAGATTTTTAATAGCATTGAGATTTTTGAATTTTTAGTTTCTGCCTTCCATAAGGAGCTTAATGAACTTTTAAGGTTTTGCTTTTTATATTTTATGTGTCTTAGCTCCCCTTTATACTTTAAAATAAAACAAGACAAAATTTTCACTTTATCAGAATATTAGCATAAAGTTTCATTTAAACTAAATAACTTTCGTAATTTTAGCTAGTTTGTTCCTTACCCACCTAAAATTAAACTTTTCTTGCATGTTAATAGAGAATTATGTATTGTATGATTTTTCTCTAGTACCATGCAAGACAAGTTTAATCTTAGGTGGTGAAAAAATAAAAAAATGTTTTGTATATATTAAACCGACTTTTATTTAAAAAACTTTCCAAATATATGTAGAATTTAAATGAAAACTATTTATGGAAACAAAAAAAGTTGGAAACTGTATTTAACAAAAACTGTATTTAACTCCAAAAACTGTATTTGATCAAATGCATCATAAGAAAACAGTCAACATTTGCTAGTTCTTGTATAGTTACGCACTTTTGCAGTGGACACAATGTGCGTAGTTTCGCGAGAGGTGACTGAACACAAAAATAAAATAACTGGATTTAAACATACTAAGGTGTTTCATATATTTTTTAATTTTTACTTAAAAGTGTAGCGTTTAATATAATAAAAAAAAAGTATGTATTTAAAAAAAAAGTTTTATAAGGCCATTCATAAACTTTAAAAATATAATATTTACGTTTACTAAAGTTTTTTATACTACCTTTATACTTTTACATTCTAGAGATGTAATAACTATTTTATTTTTTTATATAAGACTATCATATTAGTAAATGCTTTTTATTAAAAACATAAAAAAGGTATACTCACTTTTCTGTGAAAAGAATATAAAGCTCATTCACATTCCAGAAACCAACCCTTGTTTAGTTTAAGTTTGTATGCATATAAAAAGAAAACTTAATTTTTCTTAAAGCATTAATCAAGTACAGCATAGGAGAAATTTTTTTTTTATATAATTTAAAAAATAAAACACTGAAACAAGTAAAAAACTTTTATTTAATAAAATATTTATAGCTTAGTATTGTTATAGTTAAAACGCGATATAACAAAGTTATTGTTATATCTATTACTGTAATTATTGTTATTAAATATGCACTAAAAGCAAGGTTGTTTAAATCAGCTATACAATTTTAGTTTAGAGGATAATTTTTAAAGCTGTCCGGTACACAATCTGTCTTAATTTAAAGTTTTTTTTTTTGTGAACTAACAAAAATATATATATCAGGCGCAAGCAAAAATGGTAACTACGCCTGTCTCGTATGTATGATAAAGTATGCTTAAGTTTTTTTTAATAATATGAGTAGTTTGTAGTATAATTTTTTTTTATATAAAATAAGTTTATATATTATACTTTTAGGGAAAGCAATGTACCTATCAAATAATGAAGTTTGGGGTCCTACTGTTAACATGCATTTTGGACTAAATCTTAAAGAAGAAATGAAGAAAAAAAGAAAGTTTCTACCTGATTCATTTCCTGGAAGTAAAAGAAGGGGGAGTCGAAAATAATGAACTATTAGCATTTTTCGTTTTTGTGATTAATGTTGTTCAGCTAATTTAAAAAGAATTATAAAGCACCAATTGTAAAAAAATCACTGTGTACGTCCGATCCTAAATTAAATAAAAAAATAAAACTTTGTACTAAAAACTGTTTTAGCACAAAACTGAGTATTAGTTATATTTAACTTTATTTTTTAATTCTATTTTATTATTTTATTAACTACTTTTTGAAGCAAAACTTTTAGCATGCATAAGATCTACATTTTGGATTTACTTATTTTTTAAGTTTTATGCTATATATTTGAGAATTTTTATAGATAAAATATTTCTTAATCTAAAGCTGTTTTACTATATTTAAATTTGAATCATATAATGAACTAAATAGATTCTTTTTCAACCCATTTAATAAAGTGTAAGACCTAACGTATAAAAAAGTCTATAATAAGTTGAGTTTTCCAATTTTGCAATTTAATTTGTATTTATATAAATTTATTGTTAAACTTTTATTGCGTTACGCCATTTCCTGCAGAGCAGTTCATCAGAAGCTAAAAAAAGCTGAAAACAAAAGTATACAGAGCGATGAGTTGGAAAATTAAAGTGCACATATAAAAGAAAAAGAAAAATTAAATTTAAAATATAAGTTATAATTAATATGTTGTTTACAAAAATTAAATTTTAAAGTTAAATTAGTTTATAATGAAATATAGTTAAGTTTAGTTTAAATAATCTATTAACTATAGATTTTATATACTTTAATAATCTATTTACTAAGTATTTAATACATTAAGATTTATAGGGGATTTTTAGAAAACAGAAATGGTCTTTTTACGGAAAGGTTGTAACTTTAAAACAAAATATTTACACAATACAAATATAGATACAATGTAACAATTAAATTAAATTAAATAGAATAAAATAAACTAAATTGATGCGATTAAAAATAAACTAAAAGTATTCCTTTGGGTAATGAGGGCATTGCGTGACTAGTTCATTTCTCTTATTAAGGATTTTTCTTTGGTTAGCGTTTGCTATAGACAGTCTTTCTAGGTTACATAGTGAGCACATAAAATTTGGTTTGAATCTGCATTTGGTCTGAGAATTTTCCATTCAATAGTGTATTTTTCGCCTTTTTCATATAATTTCTACATGTAGTTGGCGAGTTGTGTACAGTTGGTGGGTTTCTTCTTGTTGGGGTTTGGAAATGATGCTCTATGATCATACAATCTATTTTTGAAGGGTCTTCGGGTGGATCCAATATATAACATTTTTTCATTTTTCTCAGATGTGACAATTGCTTCGTAGATTATATTTTCTAATTTACATTTGTTCATTACTGGACATTGCACTCTGTTTTTGCAGTTGCATAGCTTCGGTTCTATCGGTGTTTTTTCTAGCAGCTTTTTATTGTGTCCACTTATTAATGCTTTTATGTTTGGGGAACAGCAATATGATATCTTAGTGGAACTTCTATTAAAGATTTTGTGTAGTTTTGTTGATTCTGGGAAGTGTTTCTCAAGCAGTTTTAAAAAGAGGTTTCCGAATTTGGTTTTCACTGATTCGCAGAAAGGTGGGTTGTAAAAAATACATTTTCTTTTTTTGTTTTTGCTTTGTTGTTATCAATTGTTGAATTATATTCGAGCTTTTGATGTTGCTTTTGTTTAAAGCGTTTTGGTAGATCTTTTTCGCGTTATCAAATGATACTTTGCTTTTTGTTGGTTTTGAAATTCTATTTTCAATCATTTTTGGGATATTTTTCTTAATTGTTCTAGGATGGTTAGAATCTTTGTCAATATAAATGGTCTTTGCGTTTGGCTTTACATATGGGTAATAGTCATCAGTTAAGAGGTTTAAATGTATGTCCAAGAAGTTAGTAGAGGTTTCACCTGCACTAAATGTAATATCAAATCCTATGTCTGCTAGTTTTCTTGTTATTTTGTTTTTTATTTTGCAAATATTACTCTTATTTGTTTGTTTGATAACGGCAAGTCCATCATCTCTATAGAGTCCAATTGACTCAGTGCTTATAATCGTAGACAAATGGTGTAATAGGTGTAAGCCTACAAGATCACATACTTCAGCGCTGTGAAATGAGCCCATAGGTACATCAAAGTTGTCATTGCTGTTGGTTTTTTTTCCACATAGTATTATCGTAAAACATGACTGATTTGCATGTGTGCATAATTGTCTTTATCTCAAATTCTGTGAACTTTAAATAAGAGTTGGAAAAGTTAATTGCATCTATTAGGTGTTATCTTTTGTTAGTTGGGTAAAAGTTCTTTATGTCAAAGTTCACGAAGAATTTGTGGTTTTCGTTGTTAATTTTTTCGAACCAATCTATCACTTCGCCAGAGTTTTTCCATTACAGAGTTAATTTGTATTTGACTTAAAATAAGTCTAACCTTTTGTTATTTTATTATATTCCAAGTCTTTAAACAACAGTTAATAAAACGTATAATTTTATTTACAATAACGCAAAGCATTTAATTAATTGGTGAATAAAGAACTAAAACAAATAGATAATAAATACTACTGTAATCTATTTTATAGATAATTTTTAACTGTAAAACATTTTTTTAAAACCAGTATTAAAATTTGTAGTGATAAAACTTTACTAAAACCTTTTAAGTGTATTATTTAAATTTAACGGCTAAAAACAGATTTTACATTTAAGTTTTTGCAAATAAAGTTGCATTCTATTTTAAGTTTACTTATACGCTTACTTTTTTTAATTTCATAGTACTTTAACTAAATGCAGTTGTACAAATACTCCGAGTATATAAATTAATTATTTCAATAAAGTAAATATAGTACGTCAACCTTATTGCTAAAAACACACTTTAAATTTTAACTATATGTGTAACTACATTTTACTGTGCTGGACTCCCTTTTAGCCCGTGTTTACAAAATGTTTGTTTAACTTGGTCAAGCTTATACAATTTTTTTTCCATTTATCACTATAATTGTGAAAAGTGTAAACTTTAAATAAAAACAAAAATTGATACAGAATTAAACATTAAATGCTAATTTATAATTTTAGCGAACAAATTATCACTATTTAAAGTGAAAAACTAAATAAAATGTTTAGCTAAAGCGTTACTTTTTTAATATAAATTACAATCTACTGAATTATCTTAAAGTGATTAAAATGTAATGGAGATCTAAAATTGTCCCTACAAAAATATAAATGCTTTTTTTTTCCAAAACTTATTTTATAAATAAAGTATCAGATTTAATACACCATAAAATTTTAAGTTATTAGATTTTAGTATTTGAATAAAACGTATAAGGCTTTTAAATAAATCTTTTCAAAAGTATTTTTTATAAATAATAGTGTAATTGCTTTGTTTTTAATTTGTCTATTACTTTTTTAAGAAATTACCCTAGTTAAGGAAATAATTTAGAGTATTTTGACATTTGATGAAAACTATTGTATTAAAAATAGAATAAATTAAAATCTATAAAAGGTAAGCTCTAAGCTTTTTTATTTTAGTTGTTTTGTTATTAACTTTAGTATTTGTACTAACAAATTTTGTGTTTATCAAAATAAAAGTAAGTTTCACACTAGATCGAAGTATAAACTGTTTTAAAATTCGACGAACTTTGCTTTTAAAACATAAATAAATGCCGTTATTATTACTTTTTTGAATAATTTAAGATATAAATATTACATAACAGTATATACATATTTACGATATAAACAAAACAATAGTCTAGACCAGCGGTTCTTAAATTTTTTTTTAATTTTTTACCCCTTTTTGGAAGATTGTTGCCAATTTTACCACCAAATTACAAAATAATTTATTATGTTGAGGAAAAAAAAAAGATTTTTTGAACTTTAAGCTTATTAAATATAAAAAATCATAAAAATTAAAGAGTTTATTTAACTTTAATAAAATTACAGTTAATCACTAACTAATAAACTACAACTACAATTAATAAACATTAATTTACATAACATGTAATAAAGAAATTTACCCCCTAAAAGAAGGGAATTTACCCCCAGGGATAAATTTACCCCCGTTTAAGAATCGCTGGTCCAGACTCTAGATATATTTATGCTTAAATTTTTTGTTAGACTAAGTTTATCAGCTAAATTAAAATCAAAACAACCATTTATACAAAACTTTTGATGATATGACGTAGTAATTTATTAATCTATTAGCTGAATTTAAAAACGCTGTAAAGCTCAGAATTTAGTTGTTTTAACAAGAAAATTTTTTGAGTCATTTAAATAAAAAACCGTTTATTTGGTAAAAGCTTATAAAAAAAGTGTAGTCTGATAGCGATTTAATAAAAACATGGTAAAATTCTATGAAAAAACCCAACAAACAATAGAAAATAATTTGATAAAACCCTTAACAGAATGCATAATAAAAACTGTTTGTAATTACAGTACGTTTTTATGTTAAAATTCAAGGCATTTGAAAAGTAAGAATTTTTGTTAGTTGATGCAAAAGTTTTGTCATTTTGTTTTTTGTTATTTTGAGCTATTACAAAACAACATATCATCTAATAGTTTTTTATACCATTTGAAACATTAAAAAAAACAAGCAGAAGCCACTCATTTTTTTCAACCTTTTTTTTTTCTTTAACAAACTTTTTAGACATAAAAGCTGTATATTCTTATCAAGTGATAAAATTCAATCAAAGTATTTTCTAAGCAAAAAGTTTGAAAAACAAGTTGAAGATGCTGTGACATCCTCTTTACTGATTAACGTAACTCTGAACTGGTATTGAAATTAAGTTTTATATATAAAAAATTGTTAAGTTTCATCGTAGAAATGTTAATACGTTCTGCTCAAGATCAAGTTTTAACCTATTTCTTAAGTATTGTTTATCGTTGTTAAGTAGTTTATTCAATCCTGTTTTAATAATGCTGAGTTTTTTAATTAAAACGCTACCAGAACCTTACAAAGTTTATGTTCTAAATGTATCAACTATTATGCATTTTATAGTTAATTTTAAATGCTTGATAAATTGGTGACAACTAACAATTAATTTATTCTAAATGGTATATTTTTATATGGGACACTTTTTCTATTTTTTATATAAAGGAAGTTTCTTAAAGGAATTTTTTTAAAGCCATAGTAATATAAATGTTCTGCGATTTAAACTTATTAAGCATTTAAGAACTTCTGTAATCGCCTTTATTTTACCTCCTACCAAATATGGTCCAATAATACTATTTTAGTTACATTTATATAAATAAAAACTATCATATCGTTTTCACAATTTTACTATGCTTTAAAAAATCAGTAGTTTTAGAACAACTTCAATGAAAAAACTATTAGTTAAACAACACACCATTACAACGATATAAACTTAAGTATCAAGATGAATGAAAAAATAATTTAATCAATCTATTTAATAAAACCTTCTACTTAAAGTATTGTTATAAACATTAACGCTCAAGGTATTTATAAAGCTAAACACAGTTACTTTGAAAACAACTTGGTTCGATAATAAAAATCGTAGGTGTTATGTTCCAAAATTTAAAATTTTATTTTAGAAATTTGACCTGAAAATTTTTTGACCATTATTTATTAGATTAGTATTTATTATGTGCATACAAGTTCAATATTTACTGGAAAAAAATCAATTGTTGTTCAGTTGTGGTAAATTTATATGTCGTTTTTCAGTAATTAATTTGCAGCTCTTAGCAAGTTTTAATGTATTGTTTACTAACAAATACAATTAGAATATAATGATGATGATTTTTGCAAAATAAGTATTTACTAGAAAATCTAATAAGCACATATTTTTTTAGTATCTACTTGGACAGCTTTTAAAAAGTTCGACTAGACCTTTTTAGTTAGTTAGTTCACAACTTTAAGTAGGAATAACCAAAGTTAACTAATGTCTATTGTCATCAGTTCGATGTCGTAAAACACTTCATACTTCTAACACACTTTTGTATTTTTGAGTAGTTTATACAGAAACTGTAATGAAACATGTAAAATACAAAATTCGATGAAGCTGATCACTTTGCTTTATTTCATTGACCTTAAAAATTTACTGATTTAAACAAATTTTGTCTTCATCGTGATTATTTATCTAAGTATTAATTAACTAGATGAAATGAGAAAAACTACATAGTAGACAAATTTTTTTTGATAAATTTTTCTAGGTTGTTTGTATGTTCTTTATTTTATATTAAACTTGGAACTTGTGCGGAACCATGCAAAAGATTTTTCTTCTACTTCTAGCAGTTGTATGTGCAAGTAATGGTAAGTACGTGATTAAAATCTAAAAATTTAATGACTCTTTTCGATGATTATGATTTTTATAGTTAATAAATAGAACATTTTAGAAAACATTTTTTAAACATTTTGATGTTTCACAGTAACCATCCTTTTAAGTAAGCATTTTGAACACATCACAAAAATATGTACTAAGTAGGAAATGCGTACCTAAAAACCAAGAGTCTAAATGAGAAATCGCATTTGATTTTTTTTTATATTTAAAAGTGCGTACCTAAAACCTACGTTCTCAACAATAAAATTACTATAGTTTTCAAAATATCCTGAAAAAAATGATACTTTTAAAAACTAAAGAACACGTTTTACCTAAGTTTTTTACGATAATTAAAAAAAAAAGACTAAAGTAGATAGTAAAAAATAAATCAAATATATTTCTTTAAAAAATATAAGCACATATGTTTTACAAACAATACTTATTAATCTTTTAAAACACTTGTATAACTACACTATCAGCTATTGCTAACTGTAAACTTTTTGAAAATGTGCAGCACTGCGCTGCAAAGGTGGAAATAAACTTCGCAACGGAGATGTTGTCTGTAATGAAAGTAATAACATTTGTAAGTTTAGCTGTAAATCTTTCGCCGTGCTCATTGGACCACAAGTAAGATCGTGTGACCCGAAATCAAAAAAGTGGAATGATACTATGCCAATTTGCGATGGTGACTTTTTTAAACACATACTAGAACCATTTTTAAAGATTTTTTTTACTCAGTTAAGTATACAATTGTTGTTTAAAATACGTAATCAATTATGATATAAATACAATTTTTTTTGATTATTTTTCTATTTTCAACCTATCATTGTCAAAAAAATATATACTAAAATGAAAATAATAGTTTTACTCAGTAATGAAACTCTAAAACTTAATTAACTATATTACCAACTTAGTTTTATATAAATTATTATAATAAATAAAGCCTGACGTAAACGAAGTTTATTTGGTTTATTTTTTGATGAATCTTGTACATATTGCTTAAAGTTTTAGGTTATAGAAAACAGTATACATTAAGTTTTTAAGTCTGTTATCGTTGTACTTTGTTCTAAGTATCGTATTACTTTTTCCAGTTATTATCTAATTGTTTTTAACATTTTATCTAAAATAATTATCATTATTTTCAGTAGCTAGATAATGACTTAGTATTTAATTTGTAATGCTTATTAGTAACAAATAATAATTAAATGATTAAGAAATAAACAAAGTATCAAAAAGATTTTTTTTTGCTATCATTAATAATTAATCATATATTAACATTTAAATAACGCTTTAAGTTTTAACACTTAAACAGCTGATTTATCAAAATGTAAGCAAGTAATTGATGGAGTAAAAGTAAAATGTCCGAAATATACGGAGAAAGAAATTGATCTTTTGAATAGTTATTATGATAGGTAGTTTTGTTTGATTATATAGTACATTTATTTTTAGTATAAGTAAAAACAATTTATACTTTAAATCATAAAATATTGAAAACAACTAGGATCACTTATTTCAAACGTTAAAATTACAAGAAGTTTTACACAAAAAGACCATACTTTTTATACAAATTTAAAACCGTGAGGTGTTGTACATCCAAAAACATATACAAAATATAAACGTATTATAATATACATTTTTATTTTTACTTTGTATTTACATTTTAATTTTAAAACAGCTTTAGTAGTGTTACTTTATTTTTCATCAATTTTTTTTTAAGTAAGCATCTGAATAGTTTAAATGAAAATTTGTAGTATACTCTAAATAAATTTAATGAATTAGGTTTCATACCATCGATGACTCAAGCACTTTGTCAGAAATAGAAATGGCAGACTCCTCTCCTATTGGACATAGATCAGCTTTGGGAGGTTGCTATCAATCTTTTTGTAAATCTTTTTGTTGGAGAATAAAATCAAGTAAGTAATTATTTAAGTACTTCAATAAATTCAATTAACTTTTTTTTTATAAGTAAGCTAAAATTGTTTAAAGATAAATAACAGCATATAAAAACTCTCTCTTTTATTTAAAACTAAACCAACTTTACAATTTTTAGAACTATTTTCTATGACTTGATTTATTAGAACTTAAATTATGTTTACAAACAAAATAATTTAAGTCTTATATTTTCTTTTTATATTATTTACAATAAAAAATAAGTAGTACTTTAAGCTGCTATAAAACTTAAAAACATTTCTCTTTCTGTAAAATTGAGTAAGGTTTGTGCTTGTATATACTAATATTTCAATAAACTTAAACATTTGGTTAAAGTTTAAACAATTTTTTCTACTACAAAAAAAAGGTTTTTCATTATTTTTATATTCTATTCTGTTGTGGTTTTATTTATGAGTACAAAATTGTAGCAAATTCATTTCTAACATGTATAAATATTACATTAAAAAAAATTGTTTTAAGTGTAAAATTACAATAATTAAACTTTACTATACTTTTGTTTTATTAAATAAATTTGATTAACTATTAAAATTTTAGAAAAAGTAAGAAGAAAGTGTCAAAAGTGTAAGAAAACAACACTAAAGCGTAAATGTGTCAAATCAGCAAGCTTGTTCGGATAATCTGATATTTTACTTTAATTCTACTTACTCACTCATCTCATTCAAAATTAAAACTATTTTTCTTTAACGATTATTAGTAACAGTATTATTGTTTGACATCAATTTATTTTCTGCAAATAAAAACTACTCATTTATTTTTTTTCAATCTTGGTAACAAAAGTTAAGCTTTTTGTTTTTCTTAAGACTTACAAAAGTAGAAGTATAGTATAAGTTACTTCATCTATATTAACTACCTTATTAAAACTTTATTGTAAACATTCTTTAAACTAATGAAAAAAATATAATGTGGTAGTAAAAGACTTATTTCGATCCGATATATAATATTTCTATGAAAAAATATAACAAAGATGAATCATTTATTTTTTCAGTTATTTTTGTACAATATAAATAGCAGTACAATAAATACAATAAATATCACGTCTCTAACCTTAAGTTCAACGAAATTTATTTTGTATAATACCCAAAAATTTAAAACTGTATTAACTAATGTTTTACTAAGTTTCAAACTTTTATATACCGCAAACTTATTTAAGCATCTTCAACTTATTTTATTAAACGTGAAGGTATTGAAAGTTTATATCATAAACTTTATAAAACAGTTCAACTAAACAAAACCAGTTAATCAAACTTAAAATACTCTTAAAAAATGTAAGGTTTTATTTTGTAGTTTGATTTTTTTATCTGTTTTAAAATATTTTTGTATAATTATTTAAATACTTTATTTTAAAGTACGAGCATAGCTCTAAAATAAAACACAACTGTAAAGCTTTAGTTATGTATGACTCAGAAAAAAATTACACAACGTTGTTATTACATCCAAAAGAAAGAATGTTGTTCAACAGTATCTAAAACTATTTGAGACTTAAAAGAAGAGAAAAATATATGACCTTTATATATTTTAGTCTAAAAAGTTTGTGCACAACAAATTAAATCAAGTCTTTTACCAAGTATTTTTAAATGGTTTCTTTATTCGATTTGAGTTCACAAAAGTTATTCTATGATAAGTAGTGATATTAATTTGATTGTCGGAAGGGATTTTTTTGTATTAATTAATATTTGCAACTTATAATCACTTCATTTTAGTTTTAATTTTCATAAGTTTATTTTACATATAAAGCATTTCGAGCTGTATATCGATTCTCTGTCAAAAGTTTAAAGAAAGGTAAAACAGTTTTGAAGAATGTTTTTAATTGAAATTTGAGTATTTTATGAATTAATTATACAAGACAATAAAAAGAAAGCTTTTCAAACTGAAGTTAAGGATGAAAGTAAGTTAATATATTGTCAATAGATAGCTCTATTTGTATAACCTCTAAAAACCACTAAAATATGACATTACTTATTTCAGATATTTCTAACTTTTGTTAATTTAAGATTACAAGATTTTTAGTTTACTATCATTGTTTCTTAAATTATATAAGTTTTTTTTAAATATTTTGTGATTTTTTAAAGTTTGTATTTAAACGAAATTTGAATAAAAAACTAATTTCAGCTGTTTCTAATTAGCGCACAGAACAAAAAAAAATACAATATAATCAATATAATGTTTATATGTTATTATATAATTAAGTTGTTTATATTCTTATATCAAATATTTCAAAATTTACTTAGAAAGCAAAAGTAAATCTTATAAAATAAGCAAAATTAATGATAAAAACCTAAAACTTTCTTTTCTATTTCTTCCTTTTGTAAAAGGTAGCACAGGCTTCAGGAAACCAGTCTAAACACGTCCCAATCAAGTACTAACATACAAATTTCAGTTTTTACCTTATACTTACAATCATAATTGTAATAATAACTACTTCGAAGAATTTAAAGGTAGTTGTAATAATAAAAACTAAACTAAAGTTTTTCAATTTTGCACTCAGAATAATTATAGGAATATCAAGTTTGTTTACTTTTATTTTTTATTATAGTGTCGTTTTATCAGATTAGATA
Source organism: Thalia democratica (assembly GCF_965202585.1). NCBI lineage: Eukaryota > Metazoa > Chordata > Thaliacea > Salpida > Salpidae > Thalia > Thalia democratica. Next base: position 25,478,174 of record NC_139170.1, on the reverse strand, counting down.
TGAAATTAAATTGTTACTATACTATTACGGTGGCCAAAAAACTAAAGATAATGAGTCATAATAACACTATCTGTTTTAAGTGAATATTAATCTTTTTTTCAATAATTCGAAATACAATATGGTTTAATTTTTTTTAAATATGTGCTGGTAAGTTAAGCTTTTCACAGTATGAGTTCATTTAAGCTTCCTTTTTCTGAATTAAGGTTAAGGAAAGAAATTAAGATAGGACATTGTGAAGAACTCAGTTTTTAGTAAGAAATAAGTTTAAATTTACAAGTGATATTTTTCACTGTTGTGCAGCTAGTTTTAGAGTTTTTAAGTATCTTTTTTCTAAAACCAATAGCTTGCACGTCATAGTCTGAAATTATGTATTTGTGGCTAAAACATATATAGAAGTCACAGGAGATTTAGACAAGAGATTGTTTGAAACTGTTCTCCTGGATCATGTGCTACCCAAAAATTAAAAACAAAATAGGGCTTATATTAGTCACTAGAAAAGTTAACGAGATATTTAATTCATCTTAATTTATAAGACTGTGCTTGTGTACTTAATCATAAAACAACTAGTATTAAGTTCACAAGGTGTAAACATTAGTAATCATGTTTTATTTCAGAACTAGATAACTTCACAATCAGCTGATAAACTAATTAAGAACTTTAATCAGGGATAGTTTTTAAACAAAATTTTATTACAGTAGATCGCATTCTATTTAATCAATTGTAGCTAAGAATGCAAACAGTAATAGTTTAGGGTATAAATTTGAGATTAATTCATAGAAACCAAATATGTTAATCAAAATATTTAAATTAGTTTTTCTGATAGTTTTGAATATTAATGTTATGAGTTGGTAAATATGTTGAGATGAGTTTATTGAAAGATAATTCTCTCTTTAATTGATTTATTTTACATAGATACTTGATGTTATAATTTCGATTTGTTTTTTTTTATACGTTTCTTCTGCATTAAATACAAAAAAAACTATATTAGAGTTAATAATATAAAATTTAAATGGACACTAATAGTTATATATTTCATTTAATCCAGTAATTTTTTTTTTGGTCTTTTTTAAAATCAAAAAAAACTAAGACGTTTTGCTTTTGATGTTTTAGATATAAGTTGAATTTGTATTGTTTATAAATCATTAAAAAACACTAAAGATTTAGCAAAACTCAGGCTTATTCTTACTTATCTACTTTTTTTTTTGTAAATCTCAAGTTAGTTTTTTAATCTCAAGCTAGTTTTTTATGACTTTAGAGTCTTTTTTTCCCATTTTTTTTTAATTAAGTATGTTTAGTAGTATAAGTACGTATCTTGTTAAGTATTTAACCTTAAAAAGCAATCATTTTTCTATAGTAGTTGGATTTTAGTTTAATTTTTAATTTTATATAACAAACTTCGGCTAACTAAGGCTATTTTAAAGTAACTCAAGCTTACTTTGTTACAATAAATAATGGAAGTCTTGTAATACTTAAAACAAGATGACCTAATTTTAATGATCTTTCGGAATCGGAATAAGAACTTGGAGTATAAAAAAAATTAAAACTTTATTGGTAAACTTTATAATTTGTACATTGTCAAATAGTTTTTATAACTAAAATATGTTGTTAGTTTTTTAATTTTTATTATAATTTATTACTTATGTTTTTTATAAGCAAATAAATGTTTAAACAATCAAAAAAAAATAACTCATTCAAAGTGCTTAATTAATAATTACTAATCCTATTTTACATAACAATATAATCGTAAATTAGTCTACCGCAGTTCAAAAAACTCCTTGCGCCGACTCTGATTTCAGTATTAACCAGACTATGCTTTATTTTTTAGTTTATATTATTACTTTTTATTAAATATTTATCTACAGTTGTTGCATATTTTTATATAAGTATACTACTTGCTAGTTATTTACATAGTAGGAGTCTGTTTTTATTTTAATTAAGTATTAAGCATACTAAAATAAAATTAATAGTTATTTTTCTGTCGCTAAATTTTACCAGTTAATAACAAAGTATTCGATTATACCTTTCAAATATATTTAAGACTTAAAAGATGAAAACTCAGACTTTAATATCAACTTAGAAATAACTTTTAAGCTGACAAAAATAAATTTATCACTAAAACTCGGCTGTACTTGTTTCTTAGTATTATGGAAAAACATAGTCAAAATCAAACCCAAGTTTAGGTTTTTTAAAAATAAAAGTACATTTTGGCAACTGTCAGCATGTTTTCTTTTTTAATAATTTTGAACGTTAATGCAAATTAGTGTGATTATTTTTGAGCTTATTAAATTAGTGAAGTAAAAATGCTTAAAAGTGTTAGCTTATTTCATGAGAGTTTTGACTTATGTTTTATATTGAGATCTATTTAATAAAATAACTAATGAATTGTCCAGTTTATTAAAATAGGGAAAGAGTTGTATCAAAGCAACCAAATATTTTTAATAAAATATTTGATAATAAGATAAGTATATAAGTACACTATTAACTCGATAGTTGATTTGTTTTTTGTATTAATATATCGGTTTCGTAAGGGTATTCCCTCTAATAATAAATCAAATTAACAACTGTTTAATAACCTACACTATAAAACAGAAACGTAGCCTGGACAGCTTGTAGTAAATACAGGGTGATTTTTATAAATTGCATTTTTTTTCTTGTGTAAAAGTTAAAAAGTGAGAATAGCCACAAAACACTTTAAATTACCTTAAATATATATATTAACCTGAAAATTTAAGGTAAACTGTGTATTTGTTTCCTAAGTAAAATTGTAGAGAATGAAACTTCTTAATCTAGCTGTCCTAATTCTTATACTTTTGATAATTATTTTTTAAGACTAGACTCATGATGATTTAAATGTAAAAGAAAAGTATAACAATTACTTCTGCTAGATATAACAAGTTGCATTTATGGAAATATGTATTAATGTTGAACATATGTAAACATTGTATTTAGCTTTAAGGGTATTAAACTTATCGCGTTTATTTCATTTTTTTGCATATAATACTTACAGCTTAAACGTATCTTACACCTAGTATAAAGAAGGTTTTGTCGTAAATCAACTTTAAAAATTTTAAACGCAAGCCTCTTTAAAAAATAAATAAACAAAACTACAACTGTTTTTAAGTACTCTAACGAATGTTTTAAATAATGTTAGGTTATGAAATAACTTAAGCCAATTTTTTTGTGGAGAACTTTTTTTTCCATACGATAAAACAACATGATGTTTTGTTCAAATAACATAATAAAATGAGAGCAATAGTTTTGATACTCGAGATAGTTTGCGATAACTCAGGCTGTTTTTGTTTACATTTAAGATAGCCACACCTAGTTTAAATATATTTTTGATGTATTTTTAACAAAGTCCAACGTATAAAGTATTTTTTGATAATTTATTGTTATTGCATTCTAAAAAACTTTCAACTTTAAATAAAGCACAAATTTTTTTCGAATAAAAATGTGTAATCAACAATTATTTTTTTATTTTCAGACTTTTTCAAAACTGACTGTGCATACGAAACTATTTATAAAAAATAAATTTATCAAGGCACCTGAAAACCATCCGAAACTGATTGATTTTAACACAAAAGAAATTGTAAATATTTTTCATAAATCCACTAATAACAATAAAGCTTTTGATGTTAAGAAATAACTTAATTTTGTGAGTAGAAGCAAACAAAATGCTTTAGAAGAAAACTTCAAGAACCTCTTGGATGAATTTGAAGAGTTGGTAAAATACGTAAGAAATAGTTTTATTGTATTGTTCTTTATAGTTTAAAGTAAATATAAGTATATAAATTACGAGCCAAAATGTTTTATTGACTATTTACTGTTTTAAGTATAAGTGCTATAGTTTTTTTTTTAATTATTTCCTAAACCAGAACAGTGTGTTCCAGTAAAATATTTAGTTTCCTATTTTTATATATTGAAAAGACTTTATTTAGTTATATATAATGATACCACAAAACAAGTTGTTATTAAAGTTTAATCATAACAGATTTATCTATTTTAAATTAAAAGTTTTTTAAATCCCATGCCCATAAAATATTACTCATTTGTTTTTGTATTGAATAAAAACTTATTTTAGCTAGGTTTTTTTACAGTTTATGTTTACACTCAAAACATAAATACGAATCCACATTTCAATTTAACTGATATGTCTTAAAATCAATAAATAAAAATTAAAGAAAGCTCCATATGATTGTTAGATAACTTTTATATAAAATAAAAGTTCTTTAGACTACTCATAAAAACTGTTAATGAATTTTTTTTAAATATATACTTTTTTAGTCGAATTTAAATTGTAAAACTAGATTTGAACAATGACATAGCTTTTTATAAAACCTATAATTTTTAAAAAGTCATCTCAAACAAATATTAACTATGTACTGATTAATAAAGTAAGGGTTTTTCATAAACTAATACAATGCTTGATTTACTTGTTATTCAAGTAAAGTTTAAATTGAATACTGCAATGTCATTCCAGCTTTAAAGATATCAGAATCTTTTGTATTTACTAGTGTGAAAGACATATCAGTAAAGTTAATAAACAAGATAAACCTTGACAACGTGTTAGTATTCTATCAGATAGCAGATATTTATAAAATACTGAATTTATTAAAACTTGTTGACGGTTTAATATTGCTTCATTTTACTACAGTTTCAAAAACTAAAAAGTTAATGTTAGGTTTTCATTTTGTTTACAAAACTCTCTCTGATTTTAACTTAAATGTTACTTCCGAATTAAAGATCTTAAAAGCAGCAGATGCTTGGTTTACTTTTATGAGTAAAAAAGAACGAAATTTGCAAGAAGTCTATTTTTTCAAGTTTGTTATCTTCTTTTTTAGTTTGCCAGCGTTGAAAACAGCACTTTTAGTTTAAGCTTTTTTTCGTTTTTCCTAACAACTAAAGAAGGTACTCAGCTTAAACAGTAAATCTTACAAGACAAGAAAGACTTTTATGAGAACAGACCGGTCGAAAAATTCACTTCAAGGTATTGTGGTCAAATCATGTTTGACATACTGGTTTGTGGGGGTTCGGTTAGAAAACGAAAAAGTTTTAGTAAAGAGTTATGATGAGTAGTGAGCACAAATTTTTCGAATATCCAAAACTTGCTGATACCAAAATGAAATTAAAAGAATATTTGAAAGCAATTTACATAGACGCTGAAGTTTACTTGTTTGACCTTATAAACCGCAACCAGAAAAATGTAACTATTGTTCAAAAAAATATAGTGTAGACAATAAATGAGAGAAAACTGCAAGACTTAGTTTAAACGTCACAGGCTACTGCGTTTGCGCTCTAATAGGCAAGTTTACGTTATCGGGGGGATAAACTTCAATAACAAACGGAAAGACTATTGTATTGAGTTTAGCACGAAAACTCATTATTGGAGGAAGGTTGACCGAGGCCAAATCGTATGCGCCGTGCTCGCCTTTTGAAGGGAGAATTGTTGTTTCGGGGGGAGTTTTCAAAAAAAACTAATTAGTAACAAGCATGGTTACGGAGTACGACCACATTGCCTTCAGCGGAAACAAAAAATGTTATTGTTGGTAAAGATTATGAGAGTTACATTCAGTTTTTGATAATTTTCTAAATGTTAAAAAAATTTATTAACAACAAAAAGTGTCTGATAGACCTAAAAGGCAAGTTAATGTTATAATTTATATATATATATATATATAAATATATTTTTATAAATTTTATTTATTGAATAAAACTTGGCTGAGGACGCGTATTAAACGCAGAAACAGCTGTACCAAGCAAAAGTTTATTTTGTGTATGTTATTTCTATATATATATATATATATAATTTATTGAAATGGCGATTTTAAAAATTCTGGAACATATGTTTCATAAAGCTTTAATTTTTCATAAAGCTTTAATCATCAGCCAGTTAAATTCAAAATAAAAAGCACTGTACTAAACAAAGATACAAAAGTTATGCAAAAAAACAAAAAACCTTTTGTTTTTGCATAACTTTTGTATCTTTGTTTAGTACAGTGCTTTTTATTTTGAATTTAACTGGCTGATGATTAAAGCTTTATGAAACATATGTTCCAGAATTTTTAAAATCGCCATTTCAATAAATTATTTAAAAGCCCTTCAAGTGGGCTCAGTTGAAAGTGTTTAAGTTTAAACATTAACCTTATTTTATATATATATATATATATATATATTGTTTATTGAACGACAAAAGAATACTCTCAAAATATGGTCCTATGACCTGGTGCACGAAAAAACCTTTCGGTTATCGTGTTGCACACCACGGAACGGATACCTTTTAACGTCTTGTCCAGGAATGTTTCATACTTTTTTATAGATTGTTACCCTAAAAAATTATTCTCTGGTCGCTATTTTCGTTTTACGATTTTTAGTTAACTATTGCTTTCCAAAAAACTTTGTATTCATGTGTCAATCTTAAACAATAAACATTGCTATATGGAAAGCGATGTTCTTTATTTTCTAAAATATCCTAGTTTAACTTTTTATTCATTATTTAATTATGCGGTTTTTAGACGTAACCTGCACTTTTTTTAAATTTTCATTAAAGTTTTGAGGAGTCTACAGATTTCTTATTATTTTTTTCTATTTTTTTGTTTTATTTTATAAAATTGTTTAGAAAACAGAACAAAAAATTATAAGTTTTTAGTAATAACTAAATTGAATCAAACTTTTCATTGCGGTTTTAATACTATAACAAAAACTAAGTAAAACGGAAAATTTACAAAAGTAGTAACTATATTTTTAAAGTTTTACTTAAAAAAATATTAGTTAGAACTTCTTTTTTTAAGTTTTTTAGATCAAACTTTAGAAGTAAGATTTTAATTTTTAACTTAAAATTGGTAAAATATTAATGGGTAAAATGTTGAAATAGTACTGTAGTTTAAAAAGTAATAAAAATAACTTTCTTTTATTTTATTTTTTATTTGTTTTATTTGGTTAGGAATTGATTTTAGTTTAGAAATGAATGACTCCAAATACTTTTTTATTAATTTTATAAAACTTTTAAAATTTAAGAAAATAATTAGTTTCAAATATGAAGGTAAATGAGAATTTATAAATTTAGCAGTTCTACTTTAAAACAATTTCCACAGACTTCTTTATTTTTTCTTTATAAGAAAGCTTAAAATTATTTAGACTCTCATATTAGTTAACTCTTAAAAAAAATATTTTTATCAGTTCAACTAGTTATCTTAACTAATTATCTTTTTTTATCATTTCTTTTTTCAAATTTTGAAGACGGGTATTAGTTTTTCTAATCTTTACAGAATCAAATTAATCGTTTTTAAACTCTTTGTAATACCACTACCAAACTTGTTTTTAATTCTGGCTTGATATAATAATTCTTGATAACACTATCAGTTACTTTCCTATGCTTCTTGATGAATTTAACTGCATCTAGTTTTGTAGCAGATATACAATAATACACAGCAACAGAACCTTTACAAAGTTGTAAACTTTTTTATGAACTTCTTTCAAAAGCTGTTGGATTTTATTTGTAAATTAATAAAACGACCGTACTTCTTATAAATGATTGAGTGTTTTAAAGTTTTCTTTTATTAAATTTTGTTATAGTTTTACTTTTTGACAACAATTACAAAAATAATCGAAAATTCAAACAAATAATAATTTAATTTTTAAATTTTTAGGAGTTTTTTTTTCTTTTGATTTTATATTTTTAAGGAAATTAATATTTTACCAATCACTCTTTAAACTGTTCTAGCGCCAGCTAGCATAGCTTCAGTTGTAGACAGATAAAAAGAAAGAATTTGTTTAAAGCTCTAAACTTATTAGAACCTTTGATTTTTTGGCTCTATTTTGGAACAAATTTTCCAGTTGCGGGCCTATTTTAGTAGAAATCCATGTTTTTTTGTTGAGATCTAACAAATTAGAAAGCGGATAGAGTTTAGCTTTTTTAGAAAAAAACGTTTTTTTTTTAAACCAAGATATTTTTTTAATCTGAAATGACCAAATATAAAGCCAAGCCCAAAAAAATTCTTTGAGTTACATAAATTTATAAAATGTAGACTAACTCTGTAATTGCTTAAAAAAAATTTGTATTTCAATCAAAGTTCAAAAAAACTTAATGAATAAAATCAAGTAGAAAGATTTATTTTTTACTGTATTGGCTTTTCTTTTCATTATTGAACAAATAAAAGCATGTTGTTGCTTGATTAAATTAGTTATTTTGCAATTTTTTTATTGATAGTTTTCATCTTTCAATTTAAGGCACCTTGAAGTACAGTGTTATAACGAAACAAACAAAGTTAATAACCACTTAAAATTTGCTTTCTAATTATTTTAGAAGGTAGCTAGCATATATTTTTCATAGCATAGAAGGTAACTTTTCTAAAACATACTCTGATTTCAAACTTATTCTAAAATACATAATCAAACATATGAAGTAAAGTATACACATCAACTTGTTACATAAAATACTAACTGCTTAATTATAAATAACTTTAGTATTTACAGGATTGGTACTAGTTTTCTTCGGGTTTTTAAAAGTACACATCTTTGGGTCTATTTTTAGTTTAAAGTTAAGTTTAAGGTAACACACTGTGTTAAATAGTATAAAAACATTGTAAAGCTACTTTTAATGTGTTTTTTAATAAAAATAATTTATAATGATAACAAAAATGTTTATCAACATGATGGATTTTTATGTCAAATCGAAATTTTACTGAACATGTTAAAATTGTTAAAAATTACAGGTTTTGTAGTGATTTTTGTTCAAAATTCCAGGTTTTTTTTTTTGTCTATATTGTCAAATTCTAGGTAAAGTGACAACCCTGTATTTTCTTAAACAAAAAACACTTAGATTCTAAATAATGCTAGATTTGTGTGTATGTATCAGTTTCACTATGGAAGTATCCTTGCTACAGATCATCAATACTAAAAAGCACACAAAAACTGCTTGTATAATATTTTAATAGAAAAGTTTTGCAGCTTGATAAAGTAGTTTTATTAATTTTTACCAGATAAAGGAATTATGTAAATTTTTAGGAAATTTATAGTAGGACTTTTAATAATTTTTTTACCATTTAAAGGCTTGGGAAAATAAGGATTTTTAAAATTTTAACGGACAAAACCTGACATTTTTTCAAATTTCCTGACTTTTGTCAGTTTCCTGACCTTCTGGCAACCCTGGTTGTAGCACGCAGAAATGGTCATTATTAGTGAGGTTTAATAGCCGAGTTGATTGAGCAAAATTATGCAAATCAAAACAGATCTATTTCGATCAGGGTTTCCCAAACTCCTTTACTAAATCGCCTCCTTTTCAGAAATTTGAAAAAAATCGCCCCCATGATTTTATAAAGTATTTTTTTTCTCTTGAGTACGCACTTTTGAGCCAAAAAAGTTGTATTCGAAATGTAATTTAGTCTGGAACTTCTTATGCACGCACTTTTGGGCTGTGTTCAAAGTAATTTACAGGGCTTAAAAACTATTTACAGTTTTTTTTCTTATACGCCCAGTAAAGTGTATTAAAATACTTAATTACCGAAAAGCCTTGTATAATCTGTAATCAATTCTGTTTAAATATGAATTGTTTTGAAACTATAGAAACCTTTAGGTTAGTTGTGGACAAATTTTGTATTCAGCAAGTCATTTTTACTAAAAAATCCTTTCTAGTGTCGATTTGTTAAAAAAATGTACTTACGAGCTGCATAATTAAAAAACTTACATATAAGAAAATTAAAAAACTCGATCAAAATCGATTTACTATAATTGTGGTTTAGAAAGTACTATTGTGAACTGAAAACCAAATAGAAGGCGTATTTCAAAATATTAAGTATCGAAAAAATAAACTTTATTAGATTCGCAAAAGTAGTTTTCAAGTTACTTAGCGGGCCGAAATTTGACTGGACCGTACGTTACCCATGTAAAATCTTAACTGAAACCTGAAATTATAATAATCTCTCATATAACGAATTTCGGACATTTAGAAATGAATGATAAGTAACTTATTTAAGTTGCACAATATACTTAAATCATTTTATAAATAGGCATATTCTAAAATTACTTACCAGAGATTAAAAAACTACAAAAGAATGAGCAGCTTATTTTACACATAATGAAATAAATATTAAAACATCATTGCTGATCTAGTTTGAGGAAGTTTGACCGACTGGTTGATTATCTCACATGAAAAGTGGTTTTATCAATACGTTTTGTTAATGCAGTAAAATTATTAGTTTCAATTCTAAAAGTTATTGTAAGCAAGTTAGTTGTAAAGTTAAAAATTTAATTATAAACTTTTTAAACTTAATGTTTCGTAGTAGAATACCATGAAATAGTATTTGAATTGGAATAACCTTTAAAAAACTAAACCTCGATCCTAACGATATTTTCTTTTATTTATTTAAAATTAAAAATAAACATTAAAGGTTTTACAGTTAATTTGTGAACAGAAAGTAATCAATTAGAAAAATATGTTAGATTAAAATTTTGTTTTGTAACTGTAGCAGTCTTTTCGATGGCTTATGTAATTCTGTTCAAAATTAAATTTGTTTTCTAGCTATCAACCTATAATAGTTTAACAGATGAAAATAATGAAAAATTAAAAGCTAGGGTTGAACTATTAAAATAAACAACACACTTTAATTGTCAAAATATTTTGAATTAACATAAAACAAAAAACAGCTGTATTAATAGTTTAAAATTCCTTAGTATATAGATTTTTAAACAGTATAGTCATTTCAAATAAAAACAAATTGTACAGTAATCTTCCTTTATTGTACCAACATATGTTTCTGTGTGTTAACGAATCAACAACGCTTCAACTGGGTTCTGTAAAAAAGTAATTACTGTAATGAAAGAATAGAAGCAAAATTGTTGTTTACAATTGTTGTGTATTTTAGTTTAGTTTACTTATTTTAGACTTAATAATCAAAAATATTATATAGTTTTATAACAGTCGGACTCAATACTAAGTTTTTTACTTATTATTAACTATTATCTGTAGAAAATATTTTACTTTAATGAATACATGTATACACCTACTTTACTCTTAGCTTTTATTCTTTCATTACAGTAATTATTTTTTTATTTTTTTACAGAACCCAGTTGAAGTTTGTTGATTCGTTAACACACAGAAACATATGTTGGTACAATAAAGGAAGATTACTGTGCAATTTTTTTTATTTATATTCCAGTGAAGTCACTTCACTAGGATCTCTAGGATTTTTTATTAGCAAACGATTAAACCTATATTTTTGAACAGTCATTTCAAATAGAGACCTCAAATCTCTACTCTTTTAAAGTCAAAAAATATTTTTTTTAAACAAAAGCTTTAATGATTATCAATTTTTATTTATACAGATCAAACAATTAATAACAAAAATCTGTCAGATAAATATCTTTCAAACAAATATTTTGTTCACTATGCTATAAAAACTTTTATTGTAATGTTAAACGACAAATATAAACTACAAAATTAACCAAGTCAAAACATAATTACTAACAACTTTAAAACATAAACCACTCAACAGTAGACATCGTTATAGACATCTCAACAAATACAGTAGACTTCCGCTTGAGTTTACCTTTGAACAAAATCAAAAAGTGCAAACTCAAAAATGCATTATATTTTTTTTTATAAATGGGCAAATTTAGATGTGTTATAATGCAATAGTGTTATGAATAACGTAAAATCTACTAAAACATAAAATAAACATTCATTAAAAAAGGTAGATTTATATAAGCTGTTAAGTATAATATTTTTTTTTATTAATACTTAGTTAGTTATACACTTTATTTAAGTTAAGTTTAAGAAATTATAAATTTGCACTTTTCTTTTGGGTAAAAAGAACTCAAGAGGAAGACTACTGTAGTTAATATTCATTAGGCTCTAAGCAAACATGTTAAAGAGTAAATAACTTAATAAAATTGTTAATATAAAAAGAATACTTAGATACAATACAAACCAGGTTAATTAAGAAAAATTTTTAAAATTAAACTAAAAAAAAATACATAAGATTATTTTTGCTACTGAAGTCTAATCTAATTTAAGGATGAGCTTCATGACTGCCTGAAAGTTTTTTATATCTGGTTCTAAATCACTCAAATAAAGCTTCAAGTCACCTCCTTTACAAATATCAAGATTAGATCTTTTGCTCAAGATCTTGATAACTGAGCTGAAAGCTCTCTCAACAACATAGCTGCAAGGAAAAGCTATAATAAACAACAATAAAACTTCTTCCCAATTGATTAAATACTTTTACCTTAGTTTTTTGAGTCCAAAAACTTCATATTGTTTTGTAGAAAAATTTACTTTAAATTCAAGGTCAGTATGTAAGTCTGAGAAAGTTTCCTGTTAGTCAACGTTTACTTCTATCTAATAATCCACTTCGGGACGTTAAATTGAAAAACTTCAGTAAACCGTTTATCAATATCACATTTAAACTGTTCCTGTGGAGATAAAAATACTTCTACTTCACCTTCGACTATTTGAAATTTTCCAAACCTGATTATTTTTGATTTTTTTTTCTATACAATTCAAATTGGTTTCTGAAACTGGTTATCTTACTTTTGACTTTTACAAAATTCAAGTTTTTTCTTTGTAAAGTTTTGTTCATATTATTGATCTTACCTCAAAGTATGACATGTAAGCAATGACTGTTTTTCTTTTGACAAGATTGTCTGCCAATTCCTTATCCTTTTCAGAAAAAATAATAACTAAATTAAAAATAGCTAAAAACTTTCTAGACAGTTTTCTTTGATAACCATCTCACTTTTGTTTACATTATCAACTTATCTAGAACCTCATCGTTGTCATTGCACAGCTGTTTGAACAGACAACTTTGTAAAGCATGCCCTTTTATTTTGTTGACAGCTTTTATCGCCAAGTTTAAAGAGTCATTTAAACGGACGCTCAAAAAATTTGCAACTAAATGTGGGCAATGTATAGTTAATATATCAGGGTTTAACTCTTTGTAATATGTGATTAATACACGATACTTTCCTATCATAGACGGAGAACCATCTGTTGCAACTCCTATAAGATGTTTTAAAGGTACTTTATTTACTTCAAAATATATTTTAATTATTCAAACACAAGACTTCATATGACACGCGTTTCCATTAGTTGGGAGAACGCTAGTTCTTCGTATGTTGTAACATCAACTGTTAAACGCACGCAAACAAGAAAAAGACATTTATTCTACGGCAAAGTAGACTCGTCAACCTGCATCGAAAAAAAATTATTGCACATCATTCGAACTAACTTTTGTTTAACACATTCTGACATTTTATCTATACGTCTTTTCAGTGTTGTTGCTTAAATTAAAGGAATAGAACGTAAAACATTACTGGTGTTTTTATTATGAATGACTTTTTCCAGAACAGTTTTTAAGACAGGAATAAAAGTTTTTTTTTTTTTTCAAAATGGTTTGAGGCAGTTCTTGTTTAGCAACTATGAGAGACAGATAATAAGAAGCCATCTTCAACACTTCGTGTAGATTTTTTAACATGTTTGTGATTTTACACTGATTTGTTTTTTCATCTCGACGTTTTGTGAAAAACTCTACATTTCTGAATGAAATCTTTATTTTACATAAACATAATGGACTTTTTTTGTTTAAGTTTTACCTCAGGGTCTATTGAATCGCAAGCTAAAATTAGTAAAATAACAAGATAGAAAGAAAAGATTTCATGATTGCCAAAAATCGCCCCCTTTACTAAAATTCGACCCCTGACTTACTAAAACAGCCCCCAGGGGGACGATATCGCCCACTTCTGGGAAACCCTGATTCAGATCTTGATATTACCTCGTAGAGTTAACTACATTGTTACCTTCAAGAGTTTGCTTTTTAATAATTCATATATTTTGCACATTTTTACTGTTATAAAAGTGAAAAAGATGTGAAGGATTTTATTGACTTCGATAGGGTAATATGGTTTAGAATATTTTTTATCAGGGTTGTTAAAGTATTTTATTTTATGTACCCAACATGTACATAACTAAGTTTTAATTTTTTAATGAACTTCATTTTGATTATTATTTTTATTTAATTATTTTTTACTGTTAACTTAACAAATTGAAAAACATACTACTTTATAAAATTTATTAACACGATAACAAAAAGAACAATGTAATTAAATGAAACGAAAAGTAAACGAATAAAAAAGGACTGTTTGAAACGAAGTCAGCGTATTCCCAACGAAATTTTAACCTCTTGGTATTAGTTGAGCAATTTTTACAAATAGTAAAGTTTGTCAGCTAGGTTTGGATTCGAATCTTTGTGTGTTGACTGGCCGACAAGGAATGCAAGCTTGTGGGCATACAAGCAAGGTGCTGGAACTCGTACAGTTCCCTGTTTTTATCAATACAAATGTTTTATTTAAGAAACAAACAACTGCAAGTATTTAAAATAAAGAATTCGTATATTATTGGAAAAACTTTGTGCCAGCATTATTTTTTTATTTCATAAGAAAATAATTTTATCTTTATTTAAACGAAATGAACTAAGATTTATTGAATTTAATCTATTTTAGGCATTTAGAGATTTATCTTATTTTAGTTAAAATAATCTACTATTTTTTTACTAAATAAATCCACAACATAGATTTGACTCCTGTTTTATTTTTATAACTAATATACCTGTATCTCATTTCAAGTAATGTAAAAAACTGTTATCATGTAAAAAAAATACTTTATTATATGTAAACTAACATTCCAATTGAAATAAAGGTGACAAAGTTTATAGCTCAATCGTTGAATATGATCAACTTTCAACTTGCATTCGTCGTGTATCACATTAAAATGGGTTGGGGTTACAGTTCCTTGGGTTACATTTTGACTGACTACAAAAAAGTCATATCTGCAAAACAGTGTTAATTTAGAACTTGTATAACAGTGATTTCACTCAATTTGAAGTATCAAAAACATTAAATTCACTTTTTTTGAAAATAGTTAAAATAAAGAGAAATCCAGAGCAGTGATATTATGGTAGAATTTACGTTCATTGATTTCGAGATGAAAAAACTTGAATTAAAACTTAACAAATATTAAGATAAGCAGTGTACCTGTTGTACTTTGTTACAGTGTCATCAATAACTGTTCCTGGCTCAGGATTTCGTAGCTGCCCACGATCACTTTTGAAGAATCGGGCATTGATTCGTTTCGTGACAATTATCACAGTCAACTTAATTCTGAAAATATCATGTTCAGTTTTTTAATATCTTGCTGTAAATTATGTTAGTAACAACTAGAATACAAAAACATACAAGTGTACTTCAGATTTAATACATAAACTTCTACTTAAAAAAACATCATAAGTTATAATTTGTAAAATTATTTTTTATAAAGCAGGCCTTACTTAACGTTATTATATTAAATATTCTTCAAAAGATTTGTTGTAGAACATATTGGCTATAAATAAGTTTGACATAATATATATAACAATTATTTTAACTCATTTAAGTCATTTACTTATAATAGGTATATCCAATTGTTCAAATTAAATACAGACAATTTTTATACTAACTATTTATTATACATTAGAAGTAATAAAGTTTTAATTTATTATAGAACTATAAATATATAACCAAAATAAACTGACCCGCTGCCATAACATTTAAGTGCATCTGAAATTTGTGGAATTTCAAAGTTCTTTACAAAATCAATTTGACCGTCACCTACACCATCGCGATAAATAAATATTTGTGAAGGAACAGCACCGTCGTTGCGACGTTTGTAGTTTTCTATAGCTAGTTTGGTGGCTGGGCTCAATGCATTTAAGAATTCATCCCCAGAGTTATGAAACAATGGTTGTGAATGCCATCTGGAATGAATATATTTGATTTTAAGTAAATTATAACTTATTCCATAAAATCGTAAGCAATTTAAATGTACGTTTTAACATGTTAAATTTCAGTTATTTAACATGTTAAAAGCTAAGAAGTTTAAAAGCTAAGAAATAAATAAGTAAAAAAGTGTTAAGATATTTTTACGTTGATCTTCACTACATATACACAACTTATTCAAAGACTTCACTTACTTAGAAAAATTATTGTTGTAAGATGAAACAAATCCTCCAATACTTCTACCTCGTCTTGAAGAATCGTGATAAGTATCAATTCCAATTATCATGGTCTTTTTCAGAGGTATATTAACGGCCCATGCTTCACCACCTAGCTTGACATTCATTTGAATAGCAATTTTGGTACACACACTCATTTGTCTCCTTTCATTTGATAATGTCTTACTAACTGCCATCTTTAAAAATTTTACGTAAAGTCATTTTTAAGTAAAATATAAGGGTTCTATCTACTAATGTTTACGATTTTACTGATTTGCATGCTTAAATAGAATCGGTTATATACTTTTTACTTCAATCATAATTTGTAACAATTTATTATTTTCAAAGTAGCCAACTTAAAAGTTATTAGAAACCTGACTAGGGACTCCAATTTCTGTGCATAACAAGGTTTTAAGAGCATCGTACATTTCTTTTGAGCTTGAAGGTAAAAGCACAAAAACCTACAAAATACAACAAATGGTTAGTCAACTATTTATCTACAGTCCAGTTTTTATCAAGGTCCCAGTCAACTTTAGAAAATAAAATTAAATACTAATTACTTCATAAAAAATTTTGCATAAAAATCACATCACTTCATAATTTAATTGTTTTATGAAAAAATTGTGTTTATTGTATGAAGCCAAATAAAAATACATTAATAGATTACAAATATGTAAGTTTAACCATTTGTAAGTTAGGCTTAGTTCTTTTTGCTTGTTTAATGGCATCAAAAAAACCGGTAGTCCTTCTTTCGCTCAACTCAAATTCCATTGGCCTAGCTATTGTAAAGCCCATTGGTCCAGCAACCTTATAAATGCGAATAAAATTACATTACTGGTGAAGGGTTTTTCTAAAAAATTATAATGATTTACATGTTCACTTTGAATTTTTGATTTTTTGTTTCCCTTTTAAATGAAACTTACTTTTGCAAGGCAGTTTCTCGTGTTCATCGCAATTTCTTTGTCTTTTGTCCAATACAAGAAAGCCCAATTACTTAATTCTACGCATCGTAAAAGTCGCTGACCTCTCAAGTCCCAACTAGCTTGATTGTTTCCTGGGACTACCCTATTCTATTGTAAAAATTATAAATTTAGTAGTGCGTCAAAGACAAAATACAAAAAAATGTAATTCTCCTGCAACTAGTATTAGTCGTACTTAAAATTAATTATCAAATTTATTTAAATACTTAGTTTAAGGAAAGGATTAATACAAGTTCTAACTCCTCCAAAAAGAATCTTTTCAGGTTGATGTTTTCTTGCATTTATTCTTACTAGCTCCTTTTCAAAACTTAAGCCCCAACTTTTTAAAAGTTCTTGTGCATCTTTGTTTCTAAAAGTAGTTACATTTTTTAGTCTTTTTAGAACATTGCTATAATTTTATTATTATTGTTGGAGTTAAATTAAAAATTTTCTCAAAACAAAAAGACTAAACTTGATCAATCGTGGTCTAGTATTTATACATCTACTTGAAGTATATATTGACAATATATTAAGAAAAGTTTTACACTCCTAAAAACATTTTATTTAATTTATATCAAACACATTTTACCTATATCCATTGGCTACAGTTATGAAAATGAATTAAGTATTTATTTTTACTCAGAGTGTTTGAAAACTTTGTTGATATTTATGAGTCGTTTATTTTTTGATCAAATAAGAAAAATTTTAGATCCTATATTTACCTTACTCCATATACAAGTTATTGTATCAGTCTGTTTTAAAATAATACAATATCTGGCTGGAAAAAAAAAAGTAAATTTTAATGCTTTCATGTTTTTCAATTACCTTGAGCATGATTGAACAAAATTCGTAATAGCACTGGCTACTTGTTGCCCTCCTTGCTTTGTGTGCTCAGCCAGTTTTTTCATTACTTGGTAATCCTTGCGATGCTTTAAAATCAAACTTTATTTATTTAATTATTATAATTAAACAAGATACATTAGAAAATTAATAAGTAAACAGAATGCTTCTTTATAAACAAAATACTGATGTATGTAAAATACTTGAGTTTAAACAATAATAGTTCATAAAAATAGTAATAATCAATAATATATATAACTCGAATATCAACTACAGCCTAAGAGATTGTTAAGTTAGGATGTCAAATCTTTTCTGCTATTTTTACATCTTGTTCTAAATTGCAAAACTACTTCACATTTATTTAGCGTTTTTTATTAAATAATTATGTATTAGCAAAAATAGTTTACTATGTTAAAAGAAAACTGACTAGCAGTCAAGTTGTATAAATTTCTTTATTAATTAATTTAGTTATACTAACGTCGTCCGTAAGTCCAGTTAAAGTACACAATTCAGGAACCAGGTGAATTACAGTTATCGTTTTTCTTGCATCACTTTTTTTTGGAGTTGTCACCAACAGTGGTTGTTTAATGTCATTAATCACCAATTCATATTGCTGTAATAAATATTTTTGTTTTACAACACTTCAGCTCTCAAAAAAATAAATTAACAAAAACTGTTTAAAATTCTATATTTAATAGTTTTGAACATTGCTTGAAACTTTAAGATATTAAAGTTTGTAGTTTTAAAATATTTCTTACTTTTTTATAATACTCAACGTATGAAATTTTTGATTTAACAAATTCTTTTGACTTGGGATCTCTCGTCATTGTGTCAAACGTATCACTAACTTTGGTATTCCATTCAACGCCCTCTATCTTATAAGTTTTATTATTGTACCTGCATGAAAACACTATATATATATACATAAATATATGAGTCGGCTGAAATGTCAGCAAAGGTGAGAAATTTCAAACCTTTTTAAATATTAAAAACAAGTACTACATAAACAAGTTTTAATATACCTTATAAAGTTTAAATTTATTTTATTTCATATATATACCAGTTATTTTCATAATGAAATTAAACTTTTGTATCTTAATATTTTAATAATAAATAGATCAATTAATTAGCTTAACTTGGTAACAAACAAAACACAAGGTAAAACTATATCTTAATAATTATATATGTACCACAGATGTTCTTGTGCTAAAACTTTATTACAACTAACGGCGTTTCACTGCTCTCAAATAAATTTAAGAACCGGTCTACGGAGTCTCAAAAAGCTCTAAGAATATTCTTAAATTTATTTGAGAGCAGTGAAACGCCGTTTGTTGAAATAAAGTTTTAGCACAAGAACATCTGTGGTAATTATTCCGATAAGCTTAGCTTATCAGGATCTCCAGCATTTAACGCCTTTTAACGTTACATCATATAATTATATATGTAAATAATAATCTAATCTTAATAAAACCATCTTAATATTCTATTTTTATAGGAAACCTTGTGAGTACAACTTGACCGATGAGCTCTGCTTCAAGAGTTTCTTTAAAATTACGACATCTCTGCCTGCATTTGTTTAGCACATCTTTAAAAAACTCCAAAACAGTGTTGTTTCTCATCAACTAAAAAAAAACTTCAATTTCATACTATAAAGTCAGTTTTAATCCTTTCAAGAAAAAAATTACATAGGTGCAACTAATTCTAAACTAAACATTTATTTCTCTTTTTTGTAAAACTTATATATCGAATACCTACACTAGATTTGTTTTTAGTTGATTTTTATACGCATGTTTTTAGTTGATTTTTATAAAACACCACATACTTTTGCCAAATTATTTTACTTTTAATTTTAAGTTTTTAAATTTATTTTTTAAGTTGTCAGTCAATTTTAACATATTTAAAATATTTGATGAGCTTATCTCACTAGTTATGCTTGATAACTTTGTAACCTAAATATTTAACTTAAGTTTAAATCGTTTGTATTAAAAAACAAAACAATGAACATTTTAAAAATTAAATAACTATATGCAATGCATATAAAAATATAATATCAGCTGCTTAAAATACTCTTCTACTTAATCAAAAATTCCAAAAAAGCATTGTCAAGTTGTCTGAAGTGTTTGCGGTAAAACTTTATCAGAACATGTCAAATATGTTAAGTGAACTAGCTTTTTTACATTTTATTTACTAAAATTTCTGCTTTATGCTAACATAAACGAACTCCTTTTATTAAAATGACAAGCTTAATACATTTAAATTAAATAAATGAAAATTTTGGCTTTTACATAACTTTCAACACAATTAAGTTCATGGAACACATTGGAATACTCCTTGTAGTACTCTAAAAAATTTCAAAGAGATATAAACTTGGAAACCTATAAGTGTACAAAAATATTACACTATACAACTAACCTTGTGAGAAACTTGTGAGCAAAGCATAATATCAGTTTCGTAGCGTAAAATACTGGTTTGGAAACCAGGCCACATTTCAAAGTTAAGGCCGCGGCCAGCATTAATAATTACTTTATTTTTAGGATTGTAATAATTACGGCCAACTTGTTTCAGATCCAGCTTGGTCATTACTCTGTATAATAAAATTGATTAGAACTTATATTTTATTCCGAAAAGCTGTGCTTGCTATGAAGGCATAAACATTTTTAGAAAAGTCTTTAACTTATTGACTGTTTTAGTATTAATTAAATTTATTTTATAAATATTATTCTTCAAATAAAGCTATAATATTGTAATATTAAAAATACTTTTCAACACTGCTTAAGATTATTGTGTTTTTCTAAAAGTGTTTTAACCAGGGTTGCCAAATATTTTTGGCAAAATTCCACAGGTTTTTAAAAGTACACATTTTTGGGTCGATTTTTAGCTCATAAAGTTAAAGGTAAGAAACCGTGTAAAATATTATTAAAAAAATTAAAAGATGCTCAAAAGCTACTTTAAATGTGTTTTTTTAATAAAAAAAATTTTGACGATGACAAAAAAAATTATCTATATGATAAATTTTACTACTTACATGCTAAAATTGTCTTAAAATTCTAGTTTTTTTTTCTTTCAAAATTTCTCGAATTCCAGTGTTTTTAGCCGAAATTGTCAAATTCCAGGTTTTTCTAGGTTTAAAAGTTTTTTGGCAACCCTGTTTAACATGTGTTTTAAATTATAGAATTAAAAGCTGTATTAAGAAAATGACAGAAAAGGTTAACTATGCAGCAGCAAAAGCTAGAACATTTTTCACTTATTATAGCTATTTGTCCTAGGTCTACTACCCAAAGAGTATATTAGTTGTGTTGATAGAAATTTAAAATGCATTTGCTCAAACTGTTATATTGGTCAGACCTCTAGAGTTTTAGTAATAAAAATAGGGAAACATGTTTGAAATGTGTTTTGAATCATACTAAATCAACCAAAAGCTGATGGTAACTAAGAATGATATGAAAGGAACATCAATAACAGAGCACTTGAAAAAGAACACATGTTATGCACAGTAGTAGCATAATTATAATATAGTCTAGCTAGTGTCTGTTTAAATGTATTAGGTGGGTCCGATTGTAATCTTACAGAGTTGTCCCAAATAATTGTTGAGGCAGCAATATAAATGAAATAAAAATTTTATTTCTACTCTTAACCCACCTTACCCACACACCTTATAAATTTTTTGTTAACTAAAAATAAAACATTATGAAAAAAGAAACTTTTTTGTTTTGTTGACTCAGTAAATATTAGGGAAAACCCCATTAGATTACAACAAGACTCGTATTAGATAATTTGTTTATAATATTTTCATAACTTGACTTAAATTCAATTATTTAAAATGATAATTAGAGACTCAAAACCTCATTTATCAAAACAAAAACTGCAGACTACAGAAATTTTTTTCAATAATCACATAGGTGTACTGCAAAATTAATGTACAACTTTTGGTTAACACCTATGTGAAAATTAGAAAGTTCGAATATAAATGTAAATAAACGCATAAATTTACTTTCTGCGATTTGAATCTAAACATTAGACTTATTTCAAAAATTGGTAAGATAGTTATTGTTATTTTTCAAGATCTAAAGACATAAACTTACAAATTTAAATACAAGTATTTAAATTAAAAATTTTTACTTCAAACCTTCGAAAGATTATATTGTATAGTTGCAGTGAGACCTTATCGTTGACAGGTAACTCGTCTGCCAGTGTTACAGTTATTTTACAATTTCCACGAGGATTTCCATCTCTATCAGGTTTTTGTTCTACCACAAATTCAGTCTGTTTAAAAAATTTAATAGTGAAAGTTGTATATTGGCTTTTTCAAATTTAATCTTCTAAGTAGGGTTTCTCAAACTAATGTTCATAGTTTCACCTACAAAATCTAAAAAGGTAATTACCCCTTTTAATAGTTAATTACACATTTACTTATTCACATCTCTGCTACTTATTACCTCTGGTAGTCAAAATCGCCTTAACTTAGAGGGAGGATTTTGCTCACTTTTGAAAAGATTATGTAAGTTCTCAACTGAACATTAATGTTTTAGCTGAAGTTAGTTGTCTTAGTAATAATATACTCTTGGTAAACTCTCTTTATTGCTGGTTTAGATTTTGAGCAAAGTTTATGTATGTTTATACTTCCACCAGTTGGTCAGACCTTATTTGGTCTTTAGAGTTTATTTACTTGTATCCCACGGTGGTTCAATGACTAAAACTAAAACTGCAGCAAGACTTAGTTTAACAATGTTACATGCCCCTAATGGTATTTGGGAATTAAAGTAGGACATTTAAAAAGCTAAAAAACTACCTTAAAACTAACATTGTTTACAGCTTTTATTGTCATTTTATATGTAAATGTTTAACCATTTTTTAATGTTTTAATATATGTAATTGACTTATTATTAATTTGTAATGATTTTTGAGTATAATGTTTAACTTATTATTTTTTTAACTAAAAAAAAAGGTTCATTTTAATTGAATTAAGTATTTATCTATTATTTTAGAAACTTTTTAAATTAGTAATATAAACCAATAAAATAAAACTTTTTATTGAATTATGCTTCAGAATTTTTTGTCTGAAGTTTCATTTGTTATATTACTAACTTTTTTTTCAGGTAACATTTTTGTAGTGAACAACTGTGATCCATCAAAGATAAAAACTCCTTTAAATTTTTCTTTTTGGCTATATATCATTCCTCTTCGAGCAGCTTTGCTATCTATATTTGGATGGTACGAAACACTGTTGATAGATTCAAGTTGTTTAAATTTACTATTAATACTTGTTCAGTTACAATTTTTTTTAATGATGCTGAGCTTTAAGTTTAGTCTGATAAAAGCAAAATAAAACATGTACCTGTATTGGTAAAGCATCCAGTCTTTAGAACAATTTAGTCGGAAAAAATTGCTAGATAACTGAACTGGAATTCCATATTCGCCTTGTATGAGAATATAGCATAAATTTATATCATAAAATTGGTTGAAATACAGAGTTTATTAAATATTAATAAATTAATTTAGCATATTCTAGTATATATTTCTACACTGTTTACACCAGGGTTTTGCAAACTGGGCCAATAGTATAAAGCTATTTTTAATTTAAGCTGTATTTTAATCAGAATATATATTTTCTATTGGTGTTCACTGCACGCTTATGTTAACAGTAGCTTGTAGCTAGGTTTTCAACCAAGCTTCAGAAAATTAGTGAGCAAGCAGAGTAATTTTTAATGGGTATATACATTTATTTTGAAGTTCCCACTCTTTTAAGCAACAAAGCCAGCTAGTAAGCAAAAACTGGCTAGAATTAAATCAAATTTTAATATTTTTTTGTTTATAGTATTGATAAAATTTATAACATAAACATGCCCATAAGTAGTAATTTGCTGACCCCTGACATAAAACATGTTTCTTAAAGTTAAAAAATAATTTGAGACATAATAACTAGCCTGAGATTTTTGGAAAAAAATAAAAACAGCAAGAGTTTTTCTTGAATATTTTACTGAGGTCAGTTGGTCATAATGGATAAGTAGCCCCTAAGTGTGGCAACACTGTTATAATCCCATACAAGAACAAATTAAACAAATTTAAAATAATACATAATTGACTACTTTTTATCTAACAAATTTCAAAAAAGGTTCATTTAAATCAACTAGCTGAATTTTGTAACAAAACCGGAGAAATCACGTAAATGAATATTACTTCAATAAAAAATTACATGGCTTTTAAATAATAAAATGGAATTTTGAAAATATTAATGTTTCCTTATAAAAAAAATTTAAAGTTTTAGTTGATAAGACTTTTTTTAAAGTTGACTTAATAGAAAAATTAAAACCAGGTTTTCTTTCCATTAGCTAAATCACTTGGTAAGACTTGAAATCAAATTAAATAACTAATACAACACCAATTTTAATAAATAATGTGCAATTATTTTCTACAATTGAAGAATACAAATTCCTATACTTAGAATTAAACTAAATTAACTAACCAATTTTGTTAACTGCATGATCAGGTCTAGTACCAAGACCAAACATACTAGGGTCAAACATTTTTTTTGGACCTAAACTAGCACCTTCTCCTGATGGGCCAACAACAGTGGTGACATCTGTTTTGCCTCCTCTCATTGTGGTTCTTCGACCCTCACCTGCACCAAGAACTGAAGCTCTATTACCCTCTTCAGAAAGCTGAATAACTTCTGATCCTTGAAAAAAAAGAATTTATATATCTTTTTATTATATACCTTTATATCTAATATATATAAATGATAGTTTACATATTAAGTTTTATCAAATAGTGCAAAATATATCATTAAGTGTCAAAATGTAATTAAACTTATGTACGATTGTTCTATTTCATATTTTACCTTAATCTTTTCTGTGAAGTTCTGGTTTGATAATTCTTTTATTATAGTAAAACAATGCAGAATTATTACTTATTTATATTAAATATTTTGAAATGTTCCACTAATTCTTTTGGAACAGTTTTATTAAAATATTTTGGTCATTTATAACATTATATTTTTTGTTAGTATTGAGATATTAGATGAAGTCTCTCATATTAAAAAATTACTCATTTAATTGTTCATTTTCTCGTTTTATAAACATTCAAATCAAGTCATTAGCTATTAAAATTACTCGAATTACATACCTTGAAACATTATTGTACGGAAATTTCACAAGTTTAAATAACTTAGTCCAAATATTATTCACGTTTTAACCTATAAACTAGCTACAAATTAATAATTTAGATCGAACATTTCATTGTTTTCAAGTATGGTTTAATTATACTAAATATATTTGACTTAATATACAACATGAATTTTATATATATATATATATATATATATATATAATTCATATTCATATAATTATTATATATAATTCATATAATAACCTTATTATGTATATACATCAAGTACATATAGGCTTATTTCTAACTCTGTACAAAATAAGAACTTATATTTTATTTTTGAAACAAAAAATTAGATTTGATAGATGTGTAATTATTCATGATTCTATTAACCTGCTGGTCTGCTGGTAATTGGATGGTGTGCCATTGGAGCAACATTAGGATTTTGTTGAGGTCTAGCTGGCCACCCAGCTTGAGATCCAGGAACAGTAGGTTTCCCACTAGCTTTTTTTTTATTTAAGTTTTTTTTGTAGTTTTTAGGTAGTTTGGAATATCAACAAAAAATTTCAGGTAAAATTTTTAAACCATTATTTTTTATAACTTTTGTCAAAGAACTAATACAGATTGAAAAACATAGCTTATATTAAGCTGAAAAATATAAACTTCACAACTTACAATCTAGCTTTCTTATTCCCCTTGCTCTACCTCTATTCATTGTGTTTTCACTTAAGACACTATATCTTGAAATACAAAGCTAGTTATGGTATAAAAATTTATTGATATACAAGTCAGCATTCAGTTATCTGTGCATAACTTTTTTTAGCAAGTATAAAAAAAGCCATAAACTATGACCAATCTAAGTCCACATCCTTGTACAAAGAAAATAAAAAAGTTACAACAAAGTTGTTTTAAGTATTGAATTTTAGGTTTAACATCATGTTCTTTGCCTGCCATAGTATTACCTTAAACATAAGTGTATATAAATTATCAAATGTGTAAACATAAAATAGGCAGCACTTTTTAAACACTATTCAAATATCATATTTTTTAGATAGATTCTTAGAGATTTTTTAAACTTAAGTAATTTGACAGTGAAAAAATTGTGGTCCAAAATATTGACTTAATACCTTCCTATTTGATTTTTTACAAAAATACTACATATCAAAAATTAAATATATTTTGCATTCTATTAATACTGCTTTATTTTGAGCTTTAATCTAAAACCTAATGTTAATTTTCTATACCAATTCCTTTGTACTTATCATACTTTAGTTCATTAGAAACTGGTGATGGACCAAGTATTGATTTAACAACACTCCAACTAAAAGAATAATCATTTACTTTTAAAAGTTAATAAATGCCATCAGAAAATTCAAAAAACTGAGGATATTTTATTATTATTTAATTTTTTTTTTTTTTCTCCCAGAATTTTTTTACTGTTCATTTTGGTTTAAAATTAATTTAAGGTGAACACTGTCTTAATCAGCTAGTTTATGTCTTAATCAGCTAGTTTAATTGAGTTTTTATCTCAAAATTTGTAGAAAGAAGATAGATTTTAAGTTAAATTGTTGTTGTTTTGCTGTTTTAGTTTGCGCCTTTTGTAAGGAACCTATTGTTGCCTCCGACTTTTATCTTCTATATCTCAAGAACTATTTTGAATTTTTAAAATCAGTAAAAAGGATCTTGTAGATTAGATAGAACTGTAAAAAAGATCAAATTGTTAAAAAGTGATCTACTCCCCTATGGATATTTTCCTGAGTTTCTTAATAAGTTACAAATTTTAACAGTTTTTAGTTAGCCTATATTGCTATATACCAGGTTATTCTAGGATTCCATGTTTAGTGGCTACCCTTTAATATGGTAGTAGCCACCCTTTTTTATTCATAAGTTTTATAACTAGCTTTTTCTTGATACTGACTATATGTGTCTAAATTAGATTAACAACTATTTTTGAACCTGATTAAACTAGATAAATTTACATTTGTTATTCTAGAAATTTATTAAATGTTGTTTGATAATAATTATAATTTATTTAAGTAATGGTACACTAATTAAATTATCATATTGCTTTTATACGGTTTGCAATAAACAGTATGTAAATTTGTTTTAATTTTAACAGGTTTAACTATATATATTTTCCAACTTAGTATATGTTGTTCATCACCATTGTTATGATTGATTTGAAATTTAATTTGAAATTTAAATTTTTCTTATGGTAAACACATTTTAAAAACAATTTTTAAAAATACTTTAAAACCTGTTAGTCAGGGGTCGTCTATTATTAAAATCAACTTATAATTATTTGTCAAAAACAAGATAACGGCTGTAATTTTGAAAACAAAGAATTCTTTATTTTCAAAAAAACAGTTAAATATACATTATACCTTTTTTTTAACTAATTGGTTTTATTGTTATTATTATTTATTGAACGACGAAAAAAAAACGCTCAAAATATTTGGTTATATAACCTGGTGCACGAAAAATCTTTCAGTGTTTTTTTAATTAATTTTTAATTTTAAATTAAACTTTTCTAATTTTTTGTCGAAATTTTTTGGTATTTTTTAATACAATAATTTATTTAATTAAACTTTAAATACGCTGTTGACAACTATTAAAACTTTTATACTTGTAATTATTTTTCAGACTTAAATTTTCCAAAACACTTTTTAAACTTTAAAAAACAGTTATCAAAGTGATTCTAGTTTTGTGTTGGTGTTAATTTGTATAAAAAACTATAATTGTTAACTGCTATAAGATCGAAATCCGCTTGTCGACACATTTTAGAAAATATATTCTTAAAAAAAATGCTACCCTCCTTTATATTAAACTAATGAAATTTTGCAAAAAAATTAAATACCAAGAAAATAATAGAGAAACATTTTTACTTTAAAAAATCTAAGTATCTAAAACTTTTATGGTATTTTTTTCAAATATTTTTTTTGCTTAAATCTTTTACAGTAAATATCGTTACAAATTAAGAATTGAAGGATTTAAAATCTATTTCTTTATTAGAAAAAAAAAAGCTTAAAAAAAAAAATTAATGTTTTTTTAAAAATACTTAGTTAATCAGTAAAAAGATAAAAGTCTATTTGTAATTACTCTTTGTTTGTATTATTAAAGATATTGTTCTGAAAATAAAGAGAACAAGTTATCTTCTTGTTAGCTTAAATAAAACAAAAAAATAACTCTACTATAAATGAGTACTTATACTTTTGTAAAAGATTTTATCTATCTTTTTGTTTTACTTTTAGTTCTAAAACGTTTTTGGCTATTTCAAAGTAAGAAATACTTTAAAAATTTTATTTACCATTTTGACTTAATCAAAAATACTACTACGGTAACTCAAATCTAAACACAACAGTTTAATAAAAAGTTACACTTGTTTAAAATTAACCAAAAAAAGTTAAGTTCAACAAGTAAATAATGGTGTAAATGTTTACACTTGCACAAATTAATTGAAAATGTTTTGTTATAATCTGCATTTATAAACTGTTTTTACACAATCAATTAGATTACAAAATATATTGACTATACTTTGAGGTGCTTAAAAAATACCACCTTCAAGTTTTCAGTTGGAAAAAAAAAGGATTTTAAAACATCTTAATTCACAACAACACATTGTGTTAAGTTGAAAATAATATCAAGAAACATTTATTGAGGCAAGCTCAATTTTGTGAAAAACAATAAAACAAAAAAAAATATATATAGCCTCTTTTTATAAGCTTAAACAAAAATTAAACATATAGCTTAAGGAGATTTAACAGGAATCAATTCAAATTGAAGATTCGTATATTGAAAGATTTATTAAAAAAAAATTAAGGCAGTTACTAAATTTACCGCTGAGCGGATTATCAAACTGCGATTCTGAAGTAGAAATATATCACAATGATAAACTATGAAGAGATTGTAAACAAATTGGTAAAATTGTAGTTATTTTTTACAAAAGTATGTTTGTATACATTTTAAATACTAAATATTAGCTAATTGGGTCATTTTACAAAACTAAAAGTATTTAATGAAGTCGAACTTGAAATACTGAAAATTGTATAAATAACGAAAAGTTTATTATATACTCTTAAAAATCAAGTTGCAAATTGCTACATAAATTTAAAAAAAAAAAAACTTAACTTCTTTTACATATTTTAAGTTTTGTTCAAAATCCTAATTAGCCATCATGTAGTGTTTACAATTATACAACACGTTTTTCTAATTTTTTTTTACTTTGTGTAAATACAAAAAGATCTGGGGTGGTTATCTATAATCTTAATACTTTTTAGAAAATCGAGCTTGCCTCCGTAAAAAAATGTTTCAATCTGTAAAAAACACATGAACATCTGTAGACTTAATTTTCTAACGTAATAATAAAGTTATGATTACCATATCTAACTATTTGCTTATTTTCTCTGTCAGTATTATACCGTTTTTAGAGATGAGGTTATTTTTTCTGGTGTGGACCTACACCGTTGTTGATATGAATGCTTTTATAATCTACAGTCAACATTTTGACTGAGAACTAGAAAAAATTGTATGCACATTCGCGGACGGGTTTGTTTTTTTTTTCTCCCAGCTATATAACAAAACTTTTTTAGCTTAGAAGAATATTGTTTGCTTGTTCAAAGTTTGTCTTTTAAAACGAATGTAATCAGCTATACTGCAGGGGAACGGATAAAATATGCACGAAGACACTTTTGCACGAAGGGAAACTTTTGCATAAATTTTTTTGCACGAATACGCTTTTGCACGAGAGTAAAAAAAAAAACAGCAAGACAAAAAGTAAAAAGATAGACTAATATAAAAAAATCAAAACGAAAAAAAAAGAGTTACCGGCCGAGGGTGAGGGTTAGGTAACAGTGATAGTAAAAATGAAATAAAATAAGTAAAAAACAAGTAAAATAAAAGCTATAAAGAAACCAATTAAAAAATTAATATGAGAAAAAAAAGTTACTTACCGAAGGTAAAAGTTAGGGGTAGTAGTGATAAAAAAAAAGTTAATAAAAAATTAAAGTAAAAATAAAACTAACTAAAATTTTTTTAACCCGTGCAAAAGTGTCTTTGTACAAAAGTGACCCCTCGTGCAAAATTGATGCCGTGAAAAAGTGTCGTCGTGCAAAAGCGTTTTTGTGCATATTTGACCCTTCGTGAATATTAACTTACCTATACTGCAATTTCAAATCAATAACCTAGTTTTGACGTAAATTTGTTTTATTTACGTGCTGCAGACTATCCAGCAATCCAACTTCCGAGCTTTATCATCTATGCCAGCGATTCTTAACCTTTTTATCATGTTTTACCCATTTTTGTAAGGTTGTTACCAAATTTACCCCAATGTACAAAATATTGTTTTATTTTGAGGAAAAAAAAACTTTAACTTTAAGCTCTTTAAATGTTATAAATCGTAAAATTTAAAGAGAAAGATTACATTTAAATACTAACTTATAAATTAAAAAGACAATAAACATTTATTTACATAACTTGTGATGGAAAAAATTTACCCCCTAAAACAAGGGAATTTACCTTCAGGCTAAGAATTGCTGATCTATGCGATAATAAACTGTTACTCAGGTATTTTTCTAAACAATTTATCAGTTTTTGTCCACCAGACTGCTTCTTTCGAGTGAAACTTCTTATCTAGTAGCTTGAACTTGTAGCATACCAACAGTTTGCTTGTATTACAGTTAATACTGTGAATGTGCTTTGGAAGGTAGGCTTTTTGTTTTTCTAGAGCAAACAATATCTAAAGAACAGCAATGGTGCTTGTGGTTAAGGATAATGATTCTGCAGCATAGCTGCTATAAAACGATGATGGTTTACAAAATCAAGCTGATTGAAAAGTTGCAACTCTAAAGTTATTCTCATTCCGTAATTCCAAAAAAAAAAACTACAGACTTATTTATTGTTCATTGAACGATTGGAATAGGTTAGTAAATATTAACGAACGTTTATATACTAAGTGCTATGTATACTGAACATTTAGGTACGAATCTTTTTTAAAACTTTTCATCAGAGTTTTTTGCAGATCTTTTGAGCTACCTGGCAACTAAAAGGTACTATTCACTCATATCTGAAGTGAGATTGTAAGTATTGTGATTTTTACTACCAATAGTCAAAAAGTTATCAATATCTAGTATAAAAATACTGTTTACACCTTAAATGTTAAAAATAAGCAACAATAAAGCATTTGTAAAAAGTAAGTAATAAACGAAAAGTATAGAAGTTAGTTTCTACAAAAAAAAAAAAAATTGTTTAAGGAAAATTTTATTTTAGCTTAAAAGTACTTTGTGGCTGGTAGATTTTTGCTTTGCGGGCCATAGTTTGTCGGCTCTTGCCTTAAAACTATGTTATTGTCGATCAAAGTTAATCTTTTACTTTTTTTATTGTAAATTCAAAGTCTGGTTGGCAATGAAATTAAAAAGAACTATTTGAGAGTTTATATTTTCATATAATTATAAACTGATTTTTTTGAAACTTGTACAATTTTTTGTACTTTTTCCATGTATTTTTAATAATTTAATGTGTAATAGATATGATTTAAAGTATAGTTACGACTAGTTTATAAAGTGTTAAAATATAAGTAGAAGTAAGTATAAATAAAGATTCAAACCTTTTTTAGGTTCGTTTATCTCATTTCAAATTTTTTCACGTATTTTGACACGATGATAATTGAAATTTAACTAATAAATGAAAGTAAAAGTTTACTACATATATATAGCTAAAACTTTCATCATTTAATAATAGTTTAGTAATTTCAATAAAATTTTTATTTGTTTAGTAGCATAAGGGATTGTTTTTAATTTTCATTATTCAAAATTATTGGCTTAAACTTAAGTACAATACAAAATTTCAACAATAAATACAAAAAAATTAGCACAAAGTTAAACTATAAAACTAAAGAGGAATAAAACTAAGCACAAAAGATTTACTGACAAAAAATAAAATCAGGGTTTATAAATAATAAACTAAATTAGTAAAACAAAATAAACCCAAAAAATTCTTAAGACTTCAAGTAGTATTTTTCAAAAGTATGCGTTTTCTAATTAATTCAGCTCTTGAATTAATAAGTTTTTTGTTATCCGTGAATAAAATTTCAAGAATATGAAACTTTAATTTTGACACATCTCGTAATATAAACTGTTTCTTCAATAATTAACTTTATAAGCACAGTACTATTATAGTCCTAAAATGAGTCTATAATCTTTAAGCTAATTTGTCTAAAATATTTACAAACAGACGTTTTTTTTTTTTAAATAAGTACAAAAAAAACTCAAAAACTCAAAAAAGAAAACTAATAGTATAACCCTCTGTTGTTATATTCTCTTCTACTTTATATGTTTCTAATGTTGTTGGGTGGTTGATGGTATGTGAGAGTCTGTTAACAGCTCGGGGTTACTTTCTTGGGCTCGTCTATTGGAACTTGACGCCTTATCGGCCGAGTGTGCACGCTTCGCGTGCTTCTTGACCAAATTAGTGAGGTTGGTTGTCGAAAGGGTTTTGGGTTTCTTACTATTGGAACTCACTCTTCGAGGTGTTAACCAACCGTAGAGGTTCCGTGATGAAGTGAATCGCAATTAACCGAGGTTGATCTCAGTAATGCGAACTGGAAAGAATTCACCGCAATTAACCGAGGTTGATCTCAGTAATGCGATCTGGAAATAAGGTGTGATGAATCGAGGCTCGTCTTAGTATTACATTGACAACTTACCGTAGTCAATTAAAAGTAGTAAATACTTAATTAAATCAAATGTTACTTTCTAATTAAAAGGTTAACTTACAATACTCTAATTTTAATAACTTAAATTTACTTAACTATATTTTACTGTTATTAAACAGTGAATTCGCACTCAAAATTTGTTCTACAATTCAAAAAAATACAATACGATATAAAAAAGAGACACTCACACACGTGCAGGTCAGAGCTCAGAATAGTTTGTTTCATCAATATGTTACTAGATGGATTTGGGATTTGGTTTCAAAAGGACTAAATCGAAAGACTAGATTGAAACTGATTGTAGTCGTCTAGTGATAGTTTCTAACGCCCGTCGTCGTCTCGTGCTGACTTAGAACGCCTGTATCGAATGCCTACAGTCGTCTAGCGATAAAACGGAAAGCCTATCGTCGTCGCGTGATAAAACTGAATGCCTATGTCGAATGCCTCTACGAATCTGATGATCAAAACAAAAGACCACATCGAATGACAAAAACAAAAAATGACTACGCCCTTACCGCGGCGCTTGATTTTATACGGTTTGCTACATGCAAAAAAAGACTCCTCTCTTCTCTCGGAAAGCAGGCGCAATGCTTATAATAGCAGTAATCTAGAAAAAAATTCTGTATAAAATTGTTAATGATAATCTTATAATTACTTGCTATAAAAATATAAGATTTAATTACTTTATAAAAAAATTAGTTCAACAAAATAAAAATGAAACTTAAAACATATTATCAAATACCAATGTATACAATCTGTGTACTTAATGCTTTTATATACAGATATTTTATTTTTGTTTTTTAAATGTAAAACTTTTGATTTTACCTATTTTCGCTAATTTTACGACAATACTCCTTTAATTTTAAATGAGTAGAAAATAGACGAAAATACCAAAATATCCCAAATATTAGAATTAAATAAAAATTAAGACAAAATAGCCGAAAAGTATGGTAAATATGCTAACTACAATATCCATTAATTTGTAAAACAGAGTAGCTAAAAAGTAACTAAATATTTTTTGATTAAAAATGTCTTGTAAAGTACAGCTTTTCACGTCCTTTTCTTAAGTTATCTTAGAAATAATCTAACTTAAGAAATTCTAATTACTAAAGTTATTTTTATGCCTCATTTTAGAAACTACAGTAAACTAAAAAATATAAAAATCGTAATGATTTAAAATGATTTGTGAATGGGTTATTTGATTATTGCCTTAAAAAGAATTTTATATACAAAACAAATAAGAATTAGCAGCTTATTTTTTATGAAAAAGTTCCTATTTTATAAGCCTAAGTGCTATAAGGTAACTATCAAAATTAGCACTAACGATATAAACATTTTTTGATGAAAGAAATTGAGTTAAAAGTTTTAAACAAAAAATTGTTTAGCATTTCTTCAAAATATGTAAAATTATTAAAAGCCAAAACTGTTTTCTTATATTGGTTCTTAAATTATCGCATTACAGGAATAACCTATTAAAACAGAGTGGGTGTCAAAAATGAAAGAAGGGACACTTTTGAACGGGTTGAAACTTATTTTATTTTTATTATTTTACTTTTTTTACTACCACTGTTACCCCTAGCCCTTACCCTTGATCGGTATTTTTTTTCAAATGTTATTATATAATTAATACTTTTCAACTATCACTGCTACCCCTAACCTTTACCCTTGGTCGGTAACTTTTTTCTTCTTCTTATTTTTATTATTATCTTTTTTTTCTGTTTTACAATCTATGTTACCCTAGCTCTTACTCTTAGTCGTTTTTTTCTTATTAATATTTTTAGTTATTTACTTATTTATTCTTTTTATTTTACTATAACTGTTACCCAAACCCTTATCCTTGATCGGTAATCTTTTATTATCATTTTTTTAGTAATCTTTCTTATTACTTTCGTGCAAAAATGACTCTTCGTGGAAAAGTGACTTCGTGCAAAACTGATCCGTTTCCGTAAAAGTAATGTAAGGCTCTTTTTTGACCTAAGCTTTCTTTAGACAACAAAATTAAAAAGCTTTAAAAATCGATTTTGTAAAACACAGAAGGTAAAAATATGTACTGTAAAACATACGTAGTTCTAGTATAATAAAAAAATACTATACTAGTTATACTAATTTTAAACTATACTTTATACAAGTTTGTTTGTTGATTCAAACTTTTATCACTATTTTTATATCCTAAAGAATTTTTAATTAAAGTTGCTATAAGCGTGCGTTGTAACTATTTTGCAAAAACTAAATTGATAAACTGTGCAAAGTTTTAAAAGTGAGCAGTTTTTTATTACCTAAGTAACAATTGAATATCAAAGAAGAGAGTTTTGTAACTATAGTACTTTTTTCGTAAAAAAAAAGTTGTTAAGTAATATTTTTCATACATAATTACCACTCGCGAACCTACGCACTTGTTTGGTTGATGTACTCCGAATTACTGGGGTCTCTAACTTTATGTGAAAAACCGCCTCTGTAACAGGTTCGGTAGTTTCAACTGGAGTCGGATTAGCAGTAGTAACTTCGGGGCCACCTTTATATTTAGTTGCGTTGAGAAGGCTTCTTGCAGTTCACAATTCTAGTTGTACTGTTAAAAATGGTTGCTCGTACAGTTTACTGGTTCAGAACGTAGGGACTGATACTTCCTAGTTGACACCGGATGTAGAGCGCGCAAGATAAAAAGATAAAATAATGAAATAAAGTAAATTAAAGATAAAAGCAACAAGTTATGCCACCGAATGCTTGAGCTTATGCGTGGAGTTCAATGTTCAAATTGATCCAAAGAAGTTATCTGCTACAGTATGCATAGGCTTATGACTATGACACGTTAACAACTCAAATCGAGTTATTCGCCCCGTCGACGTTGTTGAATAAGAAGGTTTCCCCGGAGGTCATCTAGCAATTCCAAGATGGCGACTTATTTTCAGAGCGCCAAGAGAAGGTTTTCCCGGAGATCAGCTAGCTTTTCCAAGATGGCGGCTAACGCTCAAGTTTGCGAGCAGCAGAGTGTCGCTTCGTGCTTGTTTCGAGGTAAATGACCTAATTCACGCTCTGATTATGCGTATTTATAGTTTTTCGTCTCTTTTTCTGGAACTTACGATGAACTTTGGACTTGTAGATCACGCAATCTCTCATTTAATTCTCTCATTTCCCTTAGCTAACAAGTTATTTCCAGTTCAATCAAGAAATCAGAAACACACTCATTATAAATTAACACTTATTTTGTTTCTAAAAAATAGTTTTGTTTTAGAATTAGTTTTACTATATTTATTTGTTGTTTTTTAAAGGAAAAATATAATATCAAGTGAAAAACATTAGTTTCTTTAAATTATCAAAATTTGGACTCACAAGGGAAAATAAATTTTGCATAAGTGTCCAACATGGTTACGCATTTTAGAATTCTCAAAAAAAAAAAATGTTGTTTAAACTAAATTAAAGGTATGTACTTAGTTAACAACAGTATCTTTATGGAACGACAAAAAAAGCACTAAAAATACTTGGTCCATTGACCTAGTGTACATAAAACCTTTCGGTTTTCGAGTCGTACACTACTTTGATACAGTTTAACGTCTTGTCCCGGACTATATATAAAACAATATATTTAATCGTTTTCTATAAAATTTTAAATGCTAACCTCTCTATATGTTGGACTTTTTAAAGTATTTTCCATGACCGATAAAAGAAAATCAAGTTGTGCCTCAGTGTACCATAATTATTAATAGTTAACAATATTTTAACTAAAATTCTTATAAGAACATAACAATAAACTAGCAATAAAGTTAACAAATCGAACATATGACACAGTGCTATTGCACTATTTATGAATAATCATCTAAAAAAACAGCTTAAAAGAAAATTTTTAGCAAAATGTTGCAATGATACTTGATAAAGACCATGCATACACACTACAAAAATCTTACTTGATTTTCTTAGTATACATTTCATTAAGATTATTTGAAGTTTGAATTTTTTTTCTGTAGCACTAGCTTTGAACAGCAAAAGTTGATTTTTTTTGCAACACATTATACTGTATATGTATTTGCTACCTCTCGTTAAATAACATTATCTTGGTTTTTACGTCCTGATGTCCTGCACAATGACGTTAAACTGTATCCAAGTGGTGTACGACTCGATAACTGAAATGTTCCTTCGTACACCCGGTCCTAGGACTAAACATTTAAGCGCTTTTTTTGTTGTTCAATAAACCATAAAACAAAGTATAGTCTTGATAAATAGGTAATCTTAAATGAATTATAAAGTAAGGAAAATAGTTCTCTATAATAATAGGTATGTGTATGTAAGTAAAATAGATAAGAATTTAAGCTAGGAAATAATTGTATCATATCCTAAGAAGTTTTTCACATGAACAAACTTAAATTTTACTTAAAACCAAGTAATATATTATTATCATCTCATAATATTTATACTCAAGCCTACATGAGTTCTTTTTAACTTATATTGTTAAAATTTTTCTCAATTAATGTTTACTAAACTTAAGTTCTATACTTATGTCGTATATAGTATAAGTTTTGTTTCTTACTTCTTTATTCCTGACAAAAATATCTAAAATGTTTACTTTGAAACATAGTTTTTTTGTTTACTATTATTTTTGAAATAAACAAAAATTCTTGTTTTAAAACAAGTCGAAACATTTATAAATCTTATAGGTACGATAATCGTTGAAGATCAGAGTTTCATGTTTTAACTTCTAAAAGTTTTGTTGTTTTTTGAGACCCCATGAGTTATCAATTTTGTTTGGCAACATATTTCCATATAGTATAAAGCTTTTAAATATTCGACTCATTTGCACCTATTAATCTTTCAATATTATAAAGTTCTTGTTGTTTTAAGTAAGCTAATTAAAAAGTATTAGATAAAAATAAAAGTCCATTGTACCCTGTTGCAAAAAAAATGTTTAAAAAACTTTACTGGCATCTAAATTTTTTTTTTAAGAATTGATTTTTATAAGTATTTACATTAATGATAACATTCAACTAAACTTATTAGGTGAGCTTTTTACAGATTTGTTTCATTTGATTTTTTTTTACAACTCTCTCAATTTTAAGCGTATACGATAAAGCTTCTTTTTTTTACCTCAATCTTCTATTTGATTCCATGAAGCTAATCGATTTTATAAAAGTTATTAAATATTATAACTAAATAAGTTAATAAAGATTACCTCGAGAAGCATTATTTTGAACAGTTTAAAACCTTTTTTCAGTAAAAACAGCAGTAGAAAATAGTTTTTAGAAAAACAAAGGTAATGTCAATAAACATTTTTTTACTGTTTTAAAACAAACCTACATAATGTTCAAGAGGTTTTACTAAGGTTGCTTAAATATGTACTCTAAGAATTTTTAAACACCCTGAAACAAAAAAGATAAATTTATATAAATCTAAGTGCTTCAGCTTACTTAAACAACAAAGAATGTTTGCATTTATGATTTTGTGAATGAAGGTAATTAAAAAAAGTAGGTAAGTGAACACGGTCCAGTCCTACTGTTAACTTGTTACGTTTCTATTTATTTGTCTAACCAATGGAACAAAATTGAGCTAACCATTTGAAAGAGTAAAAGATAAAAATAATAAATATCAAAAACTTAGTGTCCTTTCAGTTGTGTGTAACACTGTAATATACTAATTGTGTTTTTGCTAGAATTTACAAGACTTGTATTATATATACTTATGTTTGAGTTTCTGTTTCATTGTGAAAAGTTTAAACGTCTAAAAATTTGTTGTGAACAAATATGCTGTAAATTGTTTATAATATATCGTTTAATTAGTATTTTTAGTTTTCTCTTAATTTACAGTTTTATTTAATTTACACCTATTTTATTTCGTTTAATTAAAACATTACGTCGAAAGATAAAAAGAAACCATTAAGTATTCATCATAATACCAGTAAGATAACTACTTTCCAACAAGCGCGCGCAGAACCAACTCAGCCAGCAATACCATCTTCTACCTCCTTTAGCTTAAATGCCATAAACATTATTTAAAACAATACCAAAAATCTATGTTTTAAATTTTTACTCATTTTTTTATTTGTAAATTCAACCGTTTGGTTGCATCTGAGCTTGTTAATTTATCTGTTGTTCTTGGTATAACACCGCTTTTAACTGAAAGTAAAAGAAAAAAACTTCTTTCTAATTCCATGCATTTTTAGTTTAATTTTAAAAAGTAAGTTAGCTAAATAAATATAAAGCGCAGCTATCTATGTTAGACAAGCCTAGACTTTTAGAAAACTTGTCGTAATAAAAACAAATAAACTGCACATCAAAAATACAAAAAAAACACTTTTATAACTTAAGTGTTTACAATTTAGCTTTCGAAAAAAGGTACTTAATCATGCATTGCACAACTAAAATTAAAAATATTTAAAATGTAAACTTTTAAACGAGTTATTAGTTTTTTTGTTGAATTTATGATAAAATAATACAAAGGTACAAACTCTTTCAGGTGTTCAAAAAAACTATTGTCACCATACACAAGAAAACGGTTTAAATTATACTAAGGTTGTTTATAAACTGACTATTATTATAGTTTAGCTAATCGTTCGAAGAAAACTTACTATATATGTTTTAGCTTTTTTACCTAAAGTTAAAGATATAATACAACATAAATTAAAAGTCAAATATTTTAAATAAAGAGGTCATACTAACAGCTAAAGTTTAATATTATTAGATACAAAAAATAATTGATTCAAAACAACATTTTGTGCAACTAAAAACAACGGGAGTTCAGAATATTAAACATAAATAAAAAGATAGAAAACATAGTTAATAAATAAACAACAGTTTTTAATTTTGTATATTTTACTAAAAAAAATATACTCTTAACTGGAACAGTTAAAAAATAAATTTTAAAACTACAAACTTATTAATTCAAACATAGTTTCTTTCTGTCAAGAACGCATTTATTAACTTATAAATTTAAAGCTTTCGCCAATAAAAAAATTGAAATTTAAATTCCAAAAATGCACAGTTTTTTAACAGCCTGCTTATTTGTGCAGCTTACAGTGATCAAGTGAAAAAGTAACCCAGTAAAAAAGTAGAACATGTGTTATTAACTAAATAGAAAACTGGTAAGTAATAGTAGTATATAAAATAAAGCATAGCTAGAGTTTTAATGAGTACTATAAAGTCTTTAAGCATGCAAAAAAGATGTTTATGAAATGTTGGAAAAGTATTTGAAAACGTCTTCCATGTTTGTTTTGTTGAAAAGTTGCGAAAGTTTTCGTATATTATCTTCTGAATTAGAGTCTTTATTTTCTAAAATATAAACTAAGTTGAAAAATACATTATATTTTTATAAATCAATAGAAAACAAACGTTTATTTGTTTCAGGTTTTGGTGTATTTTCCTCATTCATTTCATTCTGAAAGTTTTTTGTTATTTCTAGTATAAAACTTTGAAAATAGTAAAATAAAACAGGTTAACTATATAAACTTTTTTATATATACATATATTAATATAGATTTAAAATAGATTGAAAATTAAATTTTTAG
Organism: Thalia democratica; assembly: GCF_965202585.1. Lineage (NCBI taxonomy): Eukaryota > Metazoa > Chordata > Thaliacea > Salpida > Salpidae > Thalia > Thalia democratica. The sequence goes on along the minus strand of NC_139170.1, from coordinate 25,438,061 downwards.
GGTTGTTTTAAGGTCATATTAGGTTAATGAGTTTGTAAAGGCAACTGTTAGGAAAATAAAATGTAAGAGTAATGGTATGTATGTAGTTACTGCTAGAAATCTTTTAAAAGTCCTGACAACGAAAAACGTTTTCTAAATTTTCAAAAATTTATATTATCATAATGTAAATTAAAAGCAATTTATCAGTTATATTAAATAATATTGTAAATTTTACTATTTTTAAGAGTAAGTTATTATTTAACAATTGTTTTTGTCATTTTATATATAGTCCACACTACACTATACAGTATTTCATAACTTAGAGTTAAAAGTCTACTGAGTCTATAGTGTTTGTATTGGGTGCAATATTAGACTAAGAACTTTATTACAAGTTTCGGTATCCTACGCGTAGTGAACATAAAACAATACAGTTTTATAAATTTTCAAATACCTCAACACAATATTAAAACTGAAAAAATGGACTGTTTTATTACAATGTGTAAAAAAAAGATTAAAAAAGTTCAATTAAATGCTTTAGTTGGATAAAATTTTTTTCAAATTCTAAATTTTTTGACTTATGGCAACCCTGGAAGAATATGAAACTTCTTAAACTTAAACAACCGTTACAAATTTTAATTTGACATTTAAGCTAAAAATTAAGTTCTTAAGTGTATGGAAGCAAAAATTGTCAGATTTTAACTACATATCGTAATAAAAATTAAAAACTATTATCTTATAATGACAAAAAGTATTTAACAAACTTCAATGTAAGTTGATAGTATAGTTCGATTTAGATCATTTTCTAGTGTTTTTAAATTTTCATCATTGTTATAGCAACATGCCACTAAAGTTGGAAACAAAACTTTGGTAAAATCTGGGTCGCTGTAGTACTTAAAAGGAAGATTGACCAGCTGCTGAAGTATCGTTGGTTGAACTCCCGAATTCATTATGTTCTATGAAAAATATGTATTTTATTTAAAAATTATATATATTTATAGATGTAAAGTTAAATCAAAGTGATACTTAGAAATAAATTATAGTTAGTCTTAATTTTATTTAGAAATTTATCATCTATTTATATTCAAAACCTATTCGAAAAAGTATTCCGTATTAATGATATTTTAGTTAGATAACAAATTTTCAATTTTAAAGAAATCACACTATAGCTATTAATTAGTGCTATAAGTGTTTAAATTAAAAAGAATTAAAAAATGTAAAAACTAATTATGATAAAATAGGCTTTATATAAATATGTTTTAGTTACTATTCAAAAAACCTGATTCGTAGGATTTAAATTTGAATAATTGCCAATACAAACGATTACATCATGTAGTAGATTTTCATTGCTTTCTTGTGATAGTTTGTTTGAGCAGTACCATATCAAATGAGAACAAATGTGTCTAAATTCCAAAGCTATGCCCTTGGACTGCAAAATTTTCTAAACAAAGTATTTTAAAATCACTGGTAATTTACTTTTCAGCTGTATTTAGAAATATATACTTTCTCTTACAGTGTTTAGTTTATTTTAGACATAGTTATTCAAACTTATGAGCTTTTTCAATTAAATAATCATTAAAAAAACACTTTTTAAAAACTTTACTGTGAAATTTTTATTTTTAATTTCATGTACCCCGGAAAGTTAAAAAATACAAATAAGTATTTACAACGTTGTATAGCTTAATTAAACACAATATTAGAGTGTTTTATGGTTTTTAATTGTTTATTGAAATATTTAAGCTTTCTTCAAAAGTTAGTAAGGCTCCGTAGTTATTTAGTAGCTTGAACTCACACAATAAGAAAAACATAAGTAGTTCAAATTAAAAAAATATATAACAATATTTTCAGAGAAACTAACAAAAATATCAAATAAAAAAGAAACCAATAAATCAAAAACAAAACTGTAAAGACTTTAGTGAATAAACTAAATTGGTGTAAGGGGTCACATGGCATCTGTTATTTTTGTTAAAAAATATATATTTAGTTTGCTTGAATAAATGAATTAATTAATATATAACTAGGGTCTCCCACACTTTTTTTCATAAGGCCCCCTTTAAAGAAAAAAAAGCTATGGCCCCCTCCGACAACTTTCTCAAAAAACTACCTTTAAATACACCTAAGACCTTTTTATTGCTCTTCATCAGTAAATCCAGAATACCTAGTGTAAGTTTCAGATTATAGCCTCATGGTTCCCTTTGGCCCCTTTACTATTCACGACCCCTCTTTGCAGCTTATGGCCCGCTAAATTTCTGAAAAAGCTCACTTTGGTAAACCCTGATACAAACTAACAAAAAACTATAAACACAAACTTGCAATAGTTCCAGCTTTATTGTATAGGCAGCATTTAGCATCCTGAACACAGCTGAGGTGACAAACAACTTTCGGCCCTCAATATTGCACACTGTTTTGCCGCTCGGATGATCTTTAAGCATTGTTGGCCGCTGAGGGGCACCCTCGTGTAGTAACAAACCGTAAAGCACGCTAACTGTTCCCATGACATCCGTGCATTGTAAAACGGTGACCAAGTGTGTGACATCACACTGATTGCTTGATAAAGACGTATTGTTAGAAGCTGGACTTGAGTTCAAGTTGTTTCTGAAATAAATAAAGTATAGTTTCTACAATAAAATGTATTTTATTTAAGTAGCACTGTCTATAAAATTCTTTACTATGAGAAAAGAACAATAACTTACTTAAAGAAGTATTAACATAATTCATGGTTGCCACTGATCAAGCAGAGAAAAATTTCCTGACTTTTCCTGACTTTTTACCAAAATTTTCCTGACTTTTCTAAATCAAACTCTTAAATTGAACTTATTCTAAAATACATAATCTAACACTTTAAACTATTAAAAGATGTTCAATATGTTTTGAGAAAATTTTTGCAGTTTTATAAAGGATATTTTACTAATTTATACCAGATGAAGGCATTGGAAATAAAATTAAATATTTGTGTAAATTTCTAGGAAAATTTTGGATTTTTTTTCTGGCTTTAAAGGACTTTTAATTAATTTTTACCATTTGAAGGCTTTGGAAAACAAGGAATTTTGTAAATTTAAACTGACAAAATCTGACTTTTTTTTATTTATTTTATCAAATTTCCTGACTTTTACTGACTTTTTTTCAAAACCCCCCATTTTTTCCTGACTTTTCCTGACTTTTGTCATTTTTTAAAATTTTTCCTGACTTTTCCTGATTTCCTGACTTTTCCTGACCGAGTGGCAACCCTGATAATTTGCCGATCTCTGCTAAAATTAAACCAAATAATAAAACAATTCTGTATACATGATCTTTACAACCATTGTTAAAATTGTGAAGAAAATAGAAGAGAAAGTTCGTTATTAATACTTTTAGGTAGCCTAATATGAAACTGAATTGAATAAACTAATGGTATTGCACTTGCATTTGTTAAAATTTTAGACTTAATATTGGCAAAAAAAAATTAAACTCTATCAGTTTTGTAAAATCCAAGTATGATTTTTTCAGGTAAAAGTGCTTCATAGTAATACTTTAGCATTCCCTTTTACTAGGTAGTTACTATGCAGGGTTTTGCAAATTTGGACTGATGTTTTTTTCTAACCTTCGTGGGTAAGCACCAAGTTAACAGATGAAACGATCTAGTATACAAGTTTAATTGTGAAGTAAGCTCATTAATGATATATTTTTTGACTAATTTTTTACTTTAAAAAATTTAAAACATTAACTAGGTATATGACCCCGAAAAACATTATAGAACTTGAGTTGTCGGAACTTGAATTTTTGTGTATTTGCTAATGACATATAAAACAATATTTTTGAGAGTGCTAGCCTTACAGTTTAAAAGTAACTTCAACAAAATTAATACTGATTCATTAATTTTATGATACTCCTGATAAATGTACTCATCATTTTGCAAACAATTCGTGAATTTGTCAACAAAAAAGTGAAAAATTGACACATACCTTATTTTTTTCGTACAAAAATCAAACTTTTATTTAGAAATAAATCAACATTTTAGTTATCTATCTAGAAAAAAAAGATACAGAAATTTGTTTAGAAAATAAAAAAATTAAAGTATTTGCACAGCCAAATTCTAACACTTTAATAATAATGCCTAAAATTTTATTAAAATTAAGGTTACAAAAGCCAAATGCTTATTTGAAAAGAAATTCAATCTATTAATCTACTTTTAAAGCTGTTTTTTAAACTCAAACCTTTTTTTATAAATTCATAAGAATTTAAGTATTTGAACTGACAAAAACTTTCATCTTTTAAATGTTTTTAAATTATAGATTTAGTCTAACGCGTAGAAACGCTGTATTATAAACATTCAATTAAAATTTGATTGCAATTTATATTCACTCATAACTAATACTTAATATTTAATAAATGATTTTGTAAAACTTAGTTAGGAATTCAAAACGCTTCTTAAACCGTTCTAAATTTTAATTACTTTGTTTAATATTTGAGAAGTGCAACTTATTGTTAAAAGTACTTATAAAAATATATATTCAAAAACTAAGAACACAAATCCAATAAGTTGGATGGTGTGATCACATTTGACATATAATAAACAATTTACACTACGCAAAATATGAAATATTAAAAGTGCAGCTCTAAAAACTGTTAACTAGTTATCTATTTTAGCTTTTAAGATTTTATTTTGTGTATATGAAATCTTAAGAAGTAAGTTGTCTATACAACTAATTTGTAGTTTTTAATTAATGTTCAAAAATCATACCTAAAAGCGACATATGTGGTAGCAACTTGTAAGAAGTGCAGTGAACTTTCCAAAAAAAAAAGAGCATTTTTGTTGTTACCGTTTGATAAATACTGCACTCGTTTTAGATGTTTGTTCAGTAACTGTAAAATTCCACTAGCAACCACGTAACTACAAATTTAAAATAACTTGATTTAAAATAACTATTTAAAAACTAAATTTACTAATTAAAAAATTATACATAAAGAAATGAAAAAAAAGTCATAAACAAATATTTTGTGTTATAATAAAAGCAAAACCAAGTTGGTTACAAAAAGTTCTTGCAACCTTATCAGGTCAAGTCCTTTTTTATAAAAAATTTCGCTTAAGATTTTTTCATCAGTTCCATTTTCTAATGAACATATTACATCAACTATGTTCTTTGGTGACCTATTAGATTTATAGTACATGTTAGTTTTTATAAATAAAACCATATACAGTGCAAGTTCAACATTTTGATACTTAATTTATACAATACTAATTGGTTCCAGCTTAAAAAATTTAACATAAAATAATCTTAAACATTGTATTTGTTTCTATAAAACTCAACTTACTTTTTATTTGATTTTGATGTAATTTTCTTGTTAAAAGGGTTAGCTTTAACGTAACTACTAAGTATGAGAGCTATTGATTTAAACAATATTGGAATGGCATTGTCTATTTCAACATTTTCTTCTGCTAACAGCTGTTGATCAACGCTCTGTAATTTTTATTTGGTGAAAAACGTACAGGAAAAGTACAAGGACAAGAAATGAAAAGAAATAAGTTTTTCCAGTTAGGTTTTTACTTAATTATAAACTGATTTTTTATTATTGATAAAATTTATTCCAAGTCATGTACATAAAAAAGTGAGTATGAATGCAATTTGTACGAAGTAAGCAGAATTATTTTAAGTCTATTTCAACCACTTTAATCACTATTTATATTAGTATTTATAATTCAATACTTTGAAGATTTTCTAGCATATAGTAATTCTTTAAAACTATATGGTATTATACATTTTTGCAAAAATGAATCAAGCAATAACTTTTTAGAGAACTATAGAAGATAGTAGTGGTAGACGAATTTAAACTATAAAAGTTTTATGTTTCTATGAGAGTTATTATAGTTTGTATACTTTATAGGGAACATATTTTAGTTCCATCATACATATAGTCTGCTTCAATTCCAGTAATATATCTATCCCAAAGTGTAACAATTTACTATACCAGTTTTAATTAGTGATCTACCGAATCCACAAATTAGGGTCTGGATACGTTTTTAAGTTGAGATCCGGCCGGTTGTGGATATCATTATAATATCAAGATGCGTTCGGATCAGACAATTTTTTTACATTGAGTATTAAAATACTCTTTTAATTTAATGATTATACCAGAGGTTGGCAGGCTTTTGGTGATCGCGGATCAAATTTAAAAAATCAACATCTTTGCAGTACACAATTGTTGTTACAACGTCTCTTTTTTTACTTTTTATTACAAAACACAGAGTAAGTTTTAAATCGCTGGACAATTATACCAAATACCTTTTTTTTTTCTTCATTACAAACCCCATAATATTAAGTTTAAGTTTTAAAATTTCTGATTTAGTGGAATTTACACCCTCGCGGGCCGCAGTTTTTCAATCCCTGTTCTGTACTTACAAAAATTTGTATACATACAGTAAAAATCAATTACAATTTGTAAAAGTCCTAATACTGCGGTATAACTGGTGTTCTTGTGTATTTTCAACGAACTTTTTGAAACAAATTTATTTTATATTTTTTTTTGTTGACAATATTGCTCTTTTTAAGCAATTGAAACCGAATTCTATATCTATTTTTTAAACTAGGATCTGGTGACCAGATCCAGCTCTTTGAAAAAAATGCAATCCTGGGTCCGGTAGATGACTAGTTTTAACCCGGGTTTGTACAAAGTATATACATTGATAATGACTGTATTAAATATTCTTATTAAAGCATGTTATCACATAAATTATTCAAAAACTTTGAGATCATAAGATCATATTAAAAAAATCATCGTTGTTTAAATCTAATGAATCACGATAACTAGTCAAAATGAGAGTATTTAAATACGAAGTCAATAAATTGCCTACTCTTTTGAATTTCAAACAGGATAGCTTATGTTTCTAAAGTAAGAAATCAACTGGTACTAAATAGTAATGATAGGTACAATAAACCATTTACAACTTGCTGACCATACAAAAACGTACCATATATTTTTCCAATCTAGGAAGCATAGTCGTGTGCGTGAATTGATGTTTCAGTTAAAAAGGTGATGAAATGTACGATAGTATATTTGGAAGCATTTTAGTTTGTTAAGCCTAATATATTATAACCTAATATAGAATGTAAGATGCGTGTAATATTAGATAATAATTTCGGTTCCACCTTCAAAACTTGGTCCAAAAACAACAAACACGCCAAAGTTGAGAAAGTACCAACCACTAAAACCCATGTTCCTAACACAACTATCGTTACAGTTATAAATGCACTTTGTTATGCTTAGCCAAAGTTTAGTTTCCTTAGTTACCTATGTTTGTGTACGTGGAAACATTTAAGAAATTTATAATTCTATAAACATTTATAAGTGTTTCATCAAAATAACTTTCAATTAAAAAAGACAACAAGTATTTAAAAATACTTGTCATTTAACTTCAATTACTTGCAGTTAAGTTTAAATAAATATTTCCAAATATTTTTTAGAATTTCAAAAGTGTATAAAATAAAAATCAGCTCAAATCTTTGATTAAAATTAATGTTCATAATTTATACCATTTAATGCAAAATCAATAAATGTTAGACAATTATAAACAAGAAAAAACATAAAAGTTAAGAAAAGTAGCAACAATAAATATGTATTAAGTTTAAAAAAAAAAAAACATAAGTTACCTTCATAAGTGCCAGTAGAAGATCTACAAGGTAGTTAGTGTAATTCATGTAAATAACGAGTAATTGATTATTTTGACAACCTAGACATGATAGATAAAAAACTTGAGCTGCCGATGTCAATGTTCTATTTTTGAAAATATGTAAATTAATAAACTATAGTACTTGTAAACATAAACTTTTGAAGCTTGTAAGTATTAAAAGTCTTACATAAATAGTCTTATATTTAAACTATTTAACTTTTAAGTACTGTACAATTTACACTATATTAAATTTCAAAAATACACAAACAACAATTAAAAAACTATTTTAAAATCAATTTAATTTAAATGTTTCAGATAAAAACAAACTTTTCAGGTAGTTTAAAGGTATTTGTTTTTTTATTTTGAGATGAACTTAATCTATTCATTCCAATTTTCATTACATCCATTAAAACACTAAACCCTCCTGCCATCCTAAACAAATTTTGTTCGGTAGCTGTTAATGAACTCTGAAATTGTTTAATCGTTTGTTGAAACAAAGTAGTTTATTACAATTTAAGTTTCAAAAATTGTTAAATTTTAATTAAAACAAAACCAAACTGACTAGTTTTTCTAGCAATCGAATCATCTCATTTAGTGAACGATCTAATGAAGTTATTTGATTAGCGTTCCAAGATACTGCTTTTTTATTAGTAAACAGCTTATCAATGTCGCTGACAAGACGAGTGGCTCTGAAATAAAATTGAAACTATTATTTTTAAAAGCAACAAAATAGAACTAAATTTTATGTGAAAAATTCATAGCAAATAAAACAATAGCAACAACTTTTTTGTTAGCTCATAAATTGATTGTATAAATGTTTTTAAGACCAACTTGCTTTTTACCGGTTTTGAAAATGTTTTTTTACAGTTCTCATAATGCTTTGAAAACTCATCTGCTCTGAAATATCAATATAAAAGTTAAAAAAATATAAATAAACACTATACTTGTAATTTTACTCTTTATATATAAACACTTGTACAAAACATAATCGTTAAAAATAGTCCTAAACGTTTAGGCTCTGCAAATTATCAAATTAATGACGTTTTTGTGCAATAAATTAACGACATAGATTAACTTATATATTAATTGGTATTATGTTAAAAGTAATTTATACAAACTTAGTATTTTTTAATTTTCAATGTAGCTTTCAACAAAAGCCTATTTTTAACTAGTTCTAATCAAACACATTAAATATTCTAATAGATATAACTTGAAATGTAGAAAGTTATAACTAGTATTAGTAAACAAACCTTAAATTCATTCTATTTTTAATTTTTTTCAATCTTTTTTTCATAGATTTTTTCCATTCACAGCTAAATATTTCATTCAATTCAGTATCATTTCCAGATTGTGTCTGTAAAGTAAAAAAAATCTCAAAACTCATATACTAACTGTACATTGTTAAGTTTTACTTAATCAATATTTATCGAGCTTTTATTGCTCTGCTTTTTATCTAAGTTGTCTACATTCGCTGATATATAGACAGGAATGCCTAGCTAAAAAAAATCTAAAATTATAAAAAGATCAAAAACTATGTAGTATTAGTTAGATTTTTGTTTAACCGTTGAATTATAATATTATAAACTATAAAGTATTAGCTAACGTTCTAACAAAAAATATTTTCAACATCCGTTCTTGTTCTAGTTGCATTTTTAATCATTTTTGATTGTAGTTTTTAGTTTATTTTTTATTGCTTTTTCGTCATAGTGCTAAAAATTTTCACAGGGACAATCGAGCAACTTAAATTTTGAATATCCTTACACGCAAATTGAGTTTGTAATAAAGTTAAAACTTTGATGAACAAAAACCATCTTATTGTAGGCAAGATTTTAAAAACAGTGTGAATAAATTAAATTAATTTGAGTATCAAAGTAATACTTGACTTATTATCTAGCTAGAGATACTGTGGATTAGTGGTCTTCAAGCTTATTAAAATCTGTGCACACTAAACTGAAAAAACAAAACTCTGTGCATTCCAATTTGTAATTTATTCAATGTGCGCTGCTAGTGGTAGGGCAGCGTAACTTTTTTGTTTTAATATTTATTACAAATAAAAAATATCTAGAGTAATAAAAAAAAATCTTATACCTAAGAATATATAGTGTAAGATTCATATTTCCCGTAGTTAGAACTAAAGATTTTTTATTTATTATAATCTCCATAATATATATATATATAATTAAAACAAACTTTTGCTTGGGATAGCTGTTTCTGCGTTCAATACGTGTCTTCAGCCAAGTATTTTATTCAATGAAAAGCAAACATGTAATCGTAAAACCTTGCAGAACTCAAGATTCGTGCCTACACACTCCTCAACTGCAAAACAAGTTCAAAATAAAGTACAAAACATTCAAATGAAAGTTTAAAATTTAAGCACAAATGCATTATGACGTAATTTTAAAACTAGTAAAAATCATGCAAAACGGCTTAAACAAAAATTCATAAATTTACTTTAGTGAGTGAGTACAAATTTGAACAAGTTAAATAAATCAAATAAAAAGTTAAATAAAAAATGAAATTAATATAAGATTTTTTATTATGTCTTCAAGACGATACAAACTCGTTTCTTTTGTTTAGGTAGGTTATCTTTCAGTGCATACACAACGGCTGTTGCTTCTTTGAGACACAACCTACATATCTGGCTATCATTTTCAAAATGACACTGAGCTTTCAAAGTATGTTGTGGCTTAAAGCGCAGCGGCACTGACTTATAAACATATAAAAATCGCTTTTTAAGTTTTAATTTCACCTTATATTAATTTAGACTTCAATTTTTATAAAACTTTTTATCTTATTCAACTTTTTGTTCAAATTTGTACTCACTCACTGAAGTTTTACGAATTTTTGCCAGTTTATTGTCGATTGGGAAGTTAATTATAGCACAAGCCGTTTTGCATGATTTTTAACAGTTTTAAAATTACGTCATAATGCATTTATGCTTAAATTTTAAACTTTTATTTGAATGTTTTGTACTTTATTTTGAACTTGAGGAGTGCGTAGGCACAAAACTTGAGTTCTGCAAGTTTTTACGTCTTGTAATAAACTTTTTTAATAAAAAAGCCTTTAAGGTGGGCTCTGTGTTAAAAAACTTGGTTTATTAAGTAAATCAATTTTTTTCTATTTTTATAAATATATATAAACAAAGTTGCACAAAAATAAACTTCTCTTGGAACAACTGTTTCTGCGTTCAACACGCGTCCTCAGCCAAGTATTTTATTCAACTAAAGGCTAACTTCTAAGTACAGTTACAAAATTATAAAAATTAGATATTACGTAATATTAGGATAATTAATTAGTTCAAATTGAACAACATTAATTACACAGTTTTACATTATATATATATAGTGTAAATTTCATATCTAACTTCAATTATGTTATGCTTGAGATTTTTTTTACTCTTCATCACAAACCCCATAGTTTCAAAAATTTTTGGTATAGCGGCCAGATTTATATATTCGGGATCCGCAGTTTGCCGACCATTGAGTTAACGTAATTTAATAAAGAGAATGTATACCAAATAAAGAAAATGAAACAAAATAAACTAACATGGTTGAATTTACGTTTAACCCTAAACTATAGATAAATATAAAAAATGAACTTCATACTTTTTCCTATGCACACTAAAAAACAGTTTGTGCTGTAATGTTAGGCTTATTCGAAAAAGTACAAAATAGTTATTTATTTCTAAGAACGCTAAAATCAAAAGATATGACGTAACAATAGATAAGTTTTGTTGTTTTTGAAGACATTTTTTTAGATAGGCAGAGTTGAATGCTAGGGCTTGAGAGTGATATTATTTGTTTTGAAAGTAACATGTTAAGGCTTCAGAAAACTTGGTGCAACCTGTGGTGAACTGTATCTTGTAAACGCTGTTTATCTCTCTTTATTATTATCTTTAATTGCAAGTTTACATTTCTAATTTGTTTAATAATAAAATTTAGTAAAAAATAGTTGTTTATAAAATACTAGTGATTTATTTAGTATATTAGTGGTAGTTTAAGTTATCTGTATTTATATATAATAATTTAGAACTATTAGATCCTGTTAAATGTTCATACTATTATTAGTATTTGTTATTGATTCCATATGTTGATATGCATATTTGATATTCTAATATTGTAAGTAAGAGTATTTTAAGACTATCTCAAGTTACTCAGAGGCAGTATCTGTTCCCTCGTGGCTGCCAGGCCCTGCGAGCGGACAGTGCACACCGTGAAGACTAATGCTATAAATCATATTTTTAAATATAAATTTGAATACTTAGTTTTCTAATTTTATTACTTTCAATATTTTTTGTGATTTTTACTGAGAGATTATAACTTTTAATTTATCGTTCTACTTTAACTGACAAAAACGTACCACAATAAAAAAAATTGTAGAAAATAATTTATGATTTAAGTGTCACAAATTGATACTTAAAACTATTTTATTTATAACCTGTATCAATAAGTTACCTTTTAGGTAAATAATTTTTATGCAAACTAAAAAAGTCAAACTAGCAGTTGAAACAAACAGCGTTGAAGTATTATAATTAAAAAACTATTAAGCAAACAATTTTTGAAATTACTAATTAATTAAATTTGTGTAGTTAAAATCCCCAGTTGATTTATCAAAACACTTATAAACTTCTAAAAATATTTAAAATGCATTCCTTATTGTCTTTAAACAATGTTGTTGAAAGACGTACGGTGCAGTCTAGTGCATGCAATTTGATGGCGAAAATACAGCTAAGATTTGCTAAAGAAATCCGAAATAACTACTAGTTAGTACTTTATAACTAATGTGTTTTGAAGTCTAATTACAAGAAATACTTTGCATGAATTTACAATGGTAGGTTATATAGGAGATAGCGCGAACGCATCTTTACCCAAGTGACAAATGACACGACCAATTTACTTTCTTTTGAGTAATCGCAGAGGTCAGTAGTCACAAATGTGCACTGGTGATACCTCACCCTGGGTCATCAGCCTGCCTGATGGCTGTTAAGACCCCCGTCAGGTTACTTTAAACTTTCACCGACACATTTCCTGACGAATAACAAAACGAGAATAAACTGTTTATGTGCGTGCTTGTATGAAGTTATAATACGAGAAAACAATGCACATTCTCAAAAGAGTTGAACTAAAATAGTTTGCAACAGATGATTTTCCCTTTTGATTTGTTACTTAAAAAAATCTAAAACCCTGATTTAGATATTTACAAATCTTTAAATTTATTTACTTAACGAATAATTACTTTCAGACATTTAATACTTTCTTAAAATATTAAAACCAAACTGTGTACCTAAAACGTGAAAAAATAAATGTTATTACGAAACTTTTACATTTTAATAAAAGGTTTTCATAATTTAAATTTAATATAAATAAATAAAGCAGCTTTGTAATATATTAGCTTAACTACATTTTTTATTTAGAAAAATGTTTAAAACTGAGTAGATAAGCTTAATAATTATATGTAAAAATAAAGATATCTCAAAGTTATTTTTTAGAGCTGTAAACTTATTTAAAAATAACTCGTTTTTAATCACTAAGTTTAACAATGTAACTCAAGCTAACAAATTCATAACTGCTTATTTAAAATCTAAAAAAATTGTTTATACTTTACTGTGTTATAAAAGTTATACAAAGGTTTTATTAACTTTATAATAAACTAAAGTAGATTTATGTTTATAGTTTTTATACAAGTATAACAAAATAATCACCTCCTTACAAGGTTGCTAAAGGTTTTTTGAAAAATTTCTCCAGGTTTTTTAAAGAACGAGTTCTTTGGTTCATTTTTTGTATAAAACAAAATTGAAGGTAAAAAATTGTCTTAAATAGTATAACAACATTGAAAATATACTGCAAAGCTACTTAAAATGTTCTTTTTAATAAAAAACAAAGTTTTCACTATATGATAGCTTTTTCGTATCTAATCGAATTTACATCACTTTACATGTAAAAATTATTTAAAATTCAAAGATTTTTGACAACGCTGCTCCTTTAGTACAACATTTTTAGTAAATTAGAGTAGTCAGGGTTGCCAAAGGTTTTTTGTAAATTTCTTCTAGGTTTTAAGAAAACAATTTTTTTGGTTTAGATTTTGTAAAGAATTAAACTTCAGGCAAAAAAATATAACTTCTTTGAAAAATACAGTACAGCTATTTTAAATGTGTTTTTTAATTAAAAAAAAAAGATAATTTTTTATGTTCTATATTTTTTGTAGCTTATTAAAACTTCATTCATTTACATGAAAAAACCCCAAGTTTTTGGAAATCCTGATTAGTTTAAGATGTCGCAATTATAAAGGTATTGGAAGGGGACTGCGCGAACGCATGTTCCCCGTGGGAGAAATTCTACGGCCGAGTTGTTCACATTTGGAACAATCGCAGAGGTCAGTTCTTTCAAAGTGCAATGATGAAACCTCGCCCTGAGTCAACAGCCTGCCTGATCGCTGTTAAGACTCCCGTCAGGTAAGTTTAACTACTCAGATATGAGCCTCTATTCAAACAAAAAGAAAGAATCGTTAGTTTGTGGCTTCTATTGTGACGTCATAATACGAAAAAGAAAAAGTTGAAATGAGAGAGTTTGAGTAAAAAATAGGTTCTTGCGTTTAATCGATTGAACAATGAACATACTGTGTTATTTTATAAAGAAAGTCATAAGTAATCTTACAGCCATTTTACTATTTTCTTTTTGTTAGACATTGATAGTTTATAACATAAACTTATTATATGATTTGACGAAGTGTTTTATCAGCGAAACAGTTTTACAAAAATAAACTTTCACTAAAAATCTATTTTGTATTTACATAGTTTTGTTAATAAAATTGACATTTATTGGTTATCTAATTTTTATATATGCCAGTAGAAATGCAATACATATTAAAATTTTCTTTTATTCAAAAACTTTGTTTTTAGCCAAAAAGTACCTCGTTTCTCAGTTTGCCGACTTTTTATCTTTTTTGCACTTCATCCTAAACTCAAGAAAATTTATCTAGCTCCAAAATAAATTAGTTCACCCTTAAATTTTTGTGCATTCCAAAAATAACTTTGTGCAAACTAATGTGTATGGGTGCAATACTATACATGTAAACTTTTAAAAAAACTTAAACCTATCTCAACTATACTTATTTTAACAATGACTTTTAAATTCAAATACTGAAATAAATGATATGAAACTTTTTGTTAAATAGCAATATTAAATCAATTTTTAAAAGCGTTAATTAATTTGAAATACAGCAAAGACCAAACTGTGACATATCTATAGGGAGATAACACACTTTCCAAAAAAAAAAATCTTATTGTTAGTTTTGCATAATGTTAAATTAAAGTAATTTATATGAAGACTTATAAACTTTTTTGAAATTGTGCATAGTTGTTGACTAAAAAGAAAACTCTGTGCATACTGATATTTAAGTATAGATTTAATATTGTTTAAATTTGGTATAATATTGTTCAATGCTTGTGGGTCAGATGACAATTCAAACTCGGAGAATTCAAATTCCGTCAATTAAAATTCTTGAAAAATATTTAAAGGGCCACAAAGAAAATAGTAATACATGTTAAAATCAAAAAACGGTTGTAGGTCTAACTAATAAGATTATGATAGTAAAAAAGTATTAAAAAAGAATTTTCAAACATCACAAAAATATTATAAAACGTATAATAAAATTACCTCAAAAAATATTAAGAACCATGCAAAAAAGAGTTTGTATGAATCAATTAGACCTTAAACCACTTTTTTTTTTTAATATATAACACTTTTTAAGTTGTGGCTATTTAAATATTTTCTAACAATAAATTTTTCAAATATAGTCGTGCACCCATAGTGCTCGATGATAGATTACATACCTCGGTGAGATTTTCAGTTTTATATTCATTGTATTCTGTACAAATAAAAACTAGATAATTACGAACAAATTAAATGGAATTGAGATATTTTGCTAATAGGTTAATTAGGCAATAAGCATGGTCGTTTTAGAAAAAAAAAATTACAGAGCAAAATACATTAAACTATAACTTGTCAATGACGAGCTCTTTGATCGAAACTTAGTTTGCTAAATAACCTTTTGAGAAATTAAACAAATATTTGTTATCCTTTTATGAAATAGAGACCTCTAATTGTTTTCTAACAATCAAACCTTTGATATACACTTTAACTATTTACAATTCCTAAGACTTCAAGGCCATAGAAGAGCTAAATAACTTTTTCTGAAATTTAGTCTTATTTTTTACATAAAAAACTACTAGTTGTTTTTTTACTGCTTTTAAAAATTCAGAGTACTTTTTGAGATATAAGCGATCAGAGATAGGGAGTTCAACAGGTGCTTTATAGGAGGCACATACTTAATAGCTAGAATAGACTGGTTCACTAAAAATCTATCTCTTGTTCAGTTTTTGAGCAATTGATTTAAAACTTTCTCAGTATAATCATAAACAAATTTTGAACAACTTCTAGCAAACAGATTTTTTTTATTATGAAAAATTTTAAAATATAAAAATACTTTTTCTAATTTTGGTCATAACTTTTTAAACTTTATTTTCTTCAAAAATTATTTTCCTACAAGTTGATCGTAATTTCAAAAAGATTATTTCCTGAAAAGTTTGAAGAAAGGCGCTTAAAAGTGAAGGAGAAGATAGCAGGGTTGCCACTCGTTAAACATTTTTTTTCTTCAAGGTTTTTCAATTTTCTTCCAGTTTTTTAAAAGTACACAATTTTGGGTCTTTTTTTTTTTGTTTAAAGTTAAATTTAAGGTAAGAAACTGTGTTAAATAGTATAAAAAGAGACTGTAAAAATACTTAAAATGTGTTTTTTAATAAAAAAAATTTTTGGTGATGACAATTTTTTTTTACCTATATGATAAATTTTTTGAGTCAAACCGAAATTTTACTACTGAACATGTTAAAAATTCCAGGTTTTTTGTTCAAAATTCCAGGTTTTTTCAGTATTTTTTTTTTAATTTATTAAATTCCAGGTTTTTCAAGTAAAAAGGCAACCTGAGATAGAATCTTAATAATTTTTTCAAAATTCCGAGAAAAATGGTCATGAATTTCTTTATTCTATATGGTTGGTTGTATCAGATATTTTTTTAAAAAATTGGTTATATTTCAAAAATTAATTGATACTTTTTTGTTCTATAACAACTACTTATAGTATATACTCAAAAATTACAAAAAAATGCCAATATTAATTGAATTTTTTTTGATCCCCGATGACCTTAATTATTAGTATGTTATAAACTTTAAAACACTTTATATTTAGTATCATAAACATAACTTCATATCTTGAGATTTAAAAAATAGGTAATTTAAAAAATAAAATATAAGAAAAATATTTCAATTCTATTTAATAGCACCAGCTAGTTAACAAAAAGGTATAACACAAGGTATGCCAACCAACAAATTAATTATATCAAGAAAAATAGGAACATCTTCAGGTTTCTATCTCTGCTTTGCAGTTAATACTTATTTATCTTTTTAGCTCAATTTTCGAGTTACAACTTGTACTACTAATTTCAAATATTCACTGAAGCAATTAAAATAGAGATTATCTCAAACATAGTTGATCTTTTGTACAGGGGACTTAATTATCCGAAAATGTGTTGTACATCTAATGATGTAAGTAGACGATTAATACGGGCTAATAAAACAAAAAACAATAATCATTACTTTAAATCAAAGTTTAACAATAAATACCTTGACATTTAAATTTGAAGTCAAATCGGTTTCTTCGCGTTTACTTTGTAAGGAATCAATATTGTTTCTGAAAAATTATGTTAACATTATAATGAATCATGTTTTATCATTGACTATAAAAACTGAAAGATACATGTTATTAATAGTTTCTATGAACTATATATACTACGTTCACTAAAAGCATACAAAATAAGTTGCTCATTTTTTGTCATAGTATAGGACATGTTGGGTGGAGTTGTTGTTGTAGATGAAAATCTTCCCAAACTAGATAACTCAACAGCTCTTTCTTTTTTAATATCTAGTTGTTCTTGGTGTCTTCGTTCGCTTTCATTATGCTAAAAAATAAATATATTTTTAAGAAACAAACGATACATAGAAAGTTTTTAACAGGTTTTACACCTGAATCTGACCGGACCCTATTTGTGGATCAATTACCAAAACTTAAATTAAGTCGTTTTACACGTGTTATTAGGTTTAAAATTTATGAAAAAATCAAAACAAAGCCGATTTAATGTTTTAAAGTTAGAGTATTAAATGTTTAAATTTATTCATACTAATTTTCATATACATATCCACTTGTTTACACCACCAGAGTTTTCCAAAGAACACTAGAATTTTAATTTTAATGTTTTCCAATTAAGAAATACACCTGCACCGGAAGCAAGGTTATTCGCTTTTGGACAAGCTTTGTATAAGTAAGTAAACAATAACAAATTTAAAAAATATAACAATAATCCATAAAAGACAAGCATTAAAATTTCTTTAGCGGGCCGGATTTACATGCTCGCAGGCCGCAGTTTACATTTCGAGGGCCGAATTCCACTTACTTTGCTTAACATTGGCAAGCCAGTCATTTTCACTCCGGATCCGGTCCGTACGTTGCCAACCCCTACACTAGCACAATATTCAAAAGGACCGGAACCATAAAAAAAGCTTCAACAACAGACAAAAAGGATTGTGAATTATAAATGGGACTTAAAAGTTACGAGCAAGGGTTTTAGTTTAAAATGGGGAATACTTTGAAAAACAAAGCAAAACCAAAAAATTGCAAAACGTGTAGTTTATGAAGCTTAGATAAATATAAATCGAAAAAAATTAAAAAGAAAAGAAAGGCAACAACTCTGTGTACATAATCAAAATATTTATTTCAAAAAACTAAAATTCCATAACTTACAACACTTGAAAATTTGCAGTTTTTAAAGATCGACTAGATAAACTATTATTTAGTAAAATACATCCTAATGTGTATGTTGGTTAGTTTTGTAATTTTTCACTCAATAAACTTAACTTTGATGCATGTGCATTAGGAACTAAAACAATTGTAAGTAATATCGGAAAAATTTGTTGTTTAAATAACGAATACACGTACTTTTATGTTATTATATATGGTTATAATTTCTTTGTAAATGAAAATTGTATGCCATAATTTGAAAATATTATAAATAAGTTATAAAAAAAAACTTTTTGTTTGATCTTCTTTTGTAGCTCACTAACAGCTTCTTTTTGAGCAGCATCTAATGCTTCTTTTCTTAGTTCACGTTCTCTGTATATTAAAAAAATATTAACTTTTCTTTTTGGTGTAGAATAAATATTAATCAAACAACAAATGTTAGTTTTTTAAAGAACTTAGTTTATTATAAACTGTGCAAGTTTTATTCATTACATAGTACTGTAAATACAATATTGAATGCATAGAAACATTTTATACAAAACTTATTTTTTATAACATAATATTTTAACAGGTTAGAAAACTTAAAATAAATTAATCTATACACTTAATATTAGACTGATAAGCAATATTGTGGCGTAGGTATAGAATTTTTTAATTTTCTTTAATTTTTTTTATAAACTAGAGTTTTACTACAAATGGGAACGGGTCAGAAAAGCACGGGTGACACTTTAGGACAGTGTGACACTTTAGCACGGGGTGACACTTTAGCACGGTGTGACACTTTAGCACGGGGTGACACTTTAACACGGGGTGACACTTTAGCATGGAGTGACAATTTAGCACGGAGTCACTTTAGCACGGGGTGAACTTTAGCACGGCGTCATTTTAGCATGGAATGACACATTTGTTTATGCTCATATGTTATGTTGAAAAATATAAAAATAAACTATGCAACATAATACTACAAGCTTTTAATATGTTTCAAGTTAAAGCTTCAACTAAAACTTCGTATTTAATATAAAATTACACTAGTTACTCTATGGCAAACCTCAACTTGATAATTAAAATATAAAAGTAATTTTAAGAATTATACCAAATCATTTTATTAAGATATTTTAACTAACGTTTTTAAATATTTACTATCATATTTTAAACGTAAAACTATTTGTTTAAACCTAGCAACATATACGAGCTCAAGGTTTTTTATAACGTAATTTAATAAGATTATAGCTTAATTTAACTTCAGTGAGTAAAGTATAAATACTAATAAATACTAGTATATTAGTAAATACGTTACATAAATGTGTAAGATATATATATAAACTGCAAGAAAAGTAAATAAAACTATTTTACTATTTTCTCTGTCTATTTAGGTTTTCTATTCTTTTAAATTTTAAGAAATAGCATAATTTGAAGTTTGATCAGTATAATTTTTATTTGATTATTTTAAGCCGATTGTTTCAAAAGTGTTTGTACTCATGTTTGCATTTTTTCATCTGCCGATATTGTTACTCTTATATATGCGGGTTTAGCGTTTAACTGACTTAACGCGTTATTATAAGATAGGTCGTAGATAGTTTCTTAAGTTACTTTCAAATTAAGTTGACATGTTAATAAAGTCGATGTATCAAATCCAAATTAAACTTTTACTATTAACTTAATATTTTATAGGTGCTAAACGAACTATTGTTTATTAAAAAGGATTTAGAAAACAGTTAATTATTTAAATTTAGACTAGTTGTAATAAAATCGAGTCAAGGAAATGGTGTATTTACAATTAATAAACTGCGAAACATAAAGAAACATAAAGTTATTTTAACCATGTCAGCCACGCAAAATAATTAAATAAAATGTAAGTAAAGTATTATTATTTTATTAACAGAAGTAAAAAAGAATACAGTATAAGAAAATTTAATTATTTAAGGATTTTTAAAACTAGTTACCATTTAATTTACCAACTTCTTGTTTTTCAGCACTTATTTTTGTTATTAAGTATAGTTTTTCTTAAAAAATACAGGCCACTAAAGATGTTTTCTAACGTTTTGCTACCTACAAATGATTTTTCTAAATATAATTCGAAAAGACTGCCAAACTTTGTCTTACATTTTACTCCTTACTTAGATAATATTTTTATTAAAAATAATTTTTGAAGACACACTCTTTCTTGAAATCACACTTTAAAGTGCCTAAATTGCATAATCAACAGCATGCTGGTTATATAAATTTGATTTTAAACGTTTAATTAGATAAAAATTTTACACGTATTTAATTAAATTACTTAAAACTATCGATAGCGCTTATCGACCGTGCTTAAGAATCATTTTGTGCAAAAGCATCAATCAGTGATAAAGTTACACTCCGTGTTAAAGTGTCACCCCGTGCTAAAGTGACACCGTGCTAAAGTGTCATCCCGTGCGAAAGTCACGCCGTGCTAAAGTGTCACCCCGTGCTAAAGTGACGCTGTGCTTTTCCGACACCTACCCCTACAAATGGTTCTTGTAACCTTTGATTGACGCTTTTTCGTAGTGTTATTTAACTCTAATAAATAACTTTAATTTTCAGATACAGTTGTAATTTTTTTCTCGAATGATTTTGGTACTTAATTGACAACTTACTGAGGGTGATTTGATTTAGCTTAAAAGTTTGGTATTATACATGGCGCATAAGTGACGTTGCAAACGTCTAGCTCTACATCTAAAGCAGTACTTATATGATTAACTCTGTGATTAATTTAAAATAAATATATTACATATCATTTTAAGTCTTTTCGAAAAAAAGAAGATTAAAATACTAAAACAAAATCCAGAATAAAATAAAATTATTGACCGCAAAATCCCTTTCTTGACCTTTAAGCATAACCCCAGCACCACTTGCGTTTACAATGTCACTAACTGTAATCATAAAAATTAAATATAACAAGTCATTACAGGGTTACCATAGGCTTTTTGAATTTCTTCAAGGTTTTTAAAAGTACAAGTTTTTTGTCCAATCTTGGTATAAAATTAAATCTAAGGTAATAACATGTCTTATATATTACAAAAACATGGAAAACGTGTTTAATTATAAATAAAATTCTAAAAAGTCCAAAAATAATATTGAATATGTTTGATTTTTTGTATCTTTTTAAAATTCATTATTTTACAAGTAAAAAATAAATAATAATACTAGGTTTTTTAGTAATTTTTGTTCAAAATTCCAGGTTTTTCTAGATTTTTTTTTGCCTAAATTATCATATTCTAGGTTTTTTGGAAATCCTGCATTATCAAAATAAAAAAATTAAGTCGAAATTTGGAATGCTGAACTGTTCAAAGTTGGGAAGTCGTAATTTGAAATATGGTAACTTGAGTTCTCAGAATTTAAAAAGTCGTAATCTGAATTGTCAGAGTTTGTAGTTGTCAGAATTTGAACTGTAGGAATTTGAGTTGTTAAATTTGAACCGTCGTAAACCTGTTTTTAGTGAAAAAATTGGCATTATAGTAATTTTAGAAATAAAGAAGCCATAAATGTAGAAGTAAAGTAAAACAAAAAAAAATATACACAGCATATTGAATGCCAAAAATAAGACTAAACCTTGCTTTTTCTGAAGCTACTTTAAGCCGTTCCTTTTCACGTTCTAATCTTTGTTGTTCAATTCTTTCTTCTTTATCTTTTCTTTTAACAACAAGTTCATCAATTCTGTCTTGACGCTCTTTTTCAATGACACGCAATCTCTTCTGTAAAAGAAAGAACTAATTTATAAACGTAAAATATAGTTTCACACTTTTGCTAATCAATAAATAAGTACAAAATATTTCTAAAAAACATTTTTAGGTATATTTGTATGTTTTGCTACTCTTAAATATTATTTAAATTTGTAGATATTTTTTTTAACGTTTAATAATGATCAATATATATTAAATAGTATTTAAAAATAGTTAAATCTTTTATACAGCTGTAAAACTTGAATATACTTAATCAAAAAAAACTTATAAAATAACTACAAAAACTTTATAATAAGACATACAAATTATTTAACATTGCATAAATTTTGAAAGTTTTAGTACAACACATAAACTGAAAATTTTACTGTTAGTAAATACATACAAAATACACGTAGCTAAACACGCCAATAACTCTAATAGCAACTGATCATACTTTAACACTTTCTTCTTTTGCAGTTTTTATTTCCATTACTTTAGTTTTTTCCGACTCAAGTTCTTGCAATCTAGTTTCATGTTCATCAATTTTCATTAGAACTTCGTGTCGCTTGTTTTTTTCCTACATTAAACGTTTTAATCTATTACTAGTTTTAATCTAGGACTGAACTTAACCGTAAGAACATCGACAATAATCTTCATAAAATTTTGTGACGTGTTTGGTATTCATTAGAAGTAACCAAGAAGAAAAATCACGATGAATCGTTCTATTAGACTCGGCAGCCTTTTACAAGTAAGGGGCCATATTTTAAGATTGTTTGCTAGCCGCTTTGTATAGAAAAAATTATTCCGCGGATCGAGTTTTACAAAATAATTGTAGTACCAATAAAAATAATAATCAAAAATTTGATAAAATAAGCAATAATAAATTATAATAATTACAATTTATAAGCCTAATTTAACATTTTCACACCTCGTATGTTTTTAGCTAAGTATTCGTTGCTTAGGCTCTGTAGAATTTTGCCGATGTTTCCTTGAACTTTATGTCTTTAATAACATTGCCAGTTTAAATGTGAGACTATGGTTAACGCTAGTTTTAAAAATCAGTTTATCATGACAATATATGCCTGATAAGTCCTAATGAGGACGAAACTATTTCGCGTCTCTAATACATAAATAAATTTTGTGCTGAAACAACTTGTAAATGTTCACAAGATGTTAAATATTAAGTTTTGATTAAAAAAAAAAATTTTTCTACTGAAATCCAAAAAGTCCTATAGGGTTTTTTTTTGAGGAATACGTCAGCTAGAAGTGTCTCAAAATTAATAAAAAAATCCGAATTATCTGAAAACTATTTAATTTATTCAATGTTAGTTTTATTTTTTGACAAATAAACTAAAAATAAATTTAAAAATTACTAATTAAACTTGTTGAAAAACCTTTGAAATACTTTTTTTAAACTATCTAAAAAGAAATAAAATAATTTGACGTAAAAATATTTTTAAAGGACTTTTGTTTTAAGGTTGAATTTTTATTTAAAAAAAACATATTAATGTATCCGAAAACCCTTCAAATCGCCTCGCGCCAACTGGCATAACTTCTGCTATAGACAAAACTAAAAATCTGATTTAAAGACCTAAAATTAAAGAATACTAATTTTCAAAAAAAATAAAAACAAATTACATGTCAAGTTGCTGGTACACTGCGTTATTAAAATTTGGTAAAGAAAGTTAGATTGCAACAAAAAATAAAAAGCTTTATTAATAAGAAAAAAAAAAAGTATTTTACAAGGACGTGCAATTTTATAAATTAACTTAAGTTTCGCATTCTAGTAAGCTATAGAAATAAACATATAATTAAATTTTATATAATATATAATATTTGGGTAAGTGTCAAACATGCAGGAAGGGACATTTTTGCACGAGGGGCCACTTTTGCACGGGTTGAAAATTTTATTTATATATTTTTTAATAGTTTTAATTATTTTCTTTTTGTTTTACTATCACTGTTACCCCTAACCCTTACCCTCGGTCGGTTTTTTTTTCTTTTATGATTTTTCAGTAATTTATTTTTTTAGTTGTATTCTATGTTTTCTTTTTTTATAATCTTTATTAACAACTTTTATTTCCGTTTTTTTTTCTTTACTATCACTGTTACTCCTAAACCTCGATCGGTATTTTATTTTTTATTATTAAGATTTTATATTTTTTGTTTTATTTTACTCTCGTGAAAAAGTGTCACTTTGTGCCATTTGACCTGTTCCCATGATAATCTTAATAAATAAGTATTAAAAGTTTAAAATAGATAGCTACATTTATAAACGGAAAGTAAATAAAAACCCAATGCTATTGAGTGTACTTAAAATTACTATCATGCCATCTGTAAGTTTAACTATATCTATCTAAACACACATCCTTAGCATACTTTGTAATTGACTAGGATTGCTTAAAACTAAAATAAATGTTCTTTTCCATGCAACCAAGGTTTATATTATATAAAAATAGTGTAAAGTTAAAAAATACTTTATGGTAAACTAATGAGCCTATAAGTCATAAAATCAAAACTAATATTACCTGTAGCTCATTTATAAACGCGATTTCGTTAACTTTTGTATCTTCAGCTTGAGCTTTAAGCTTAATTTTGAGCAATTTTTGTTCCCGCTGTTCTTTTGCACGTGAAAGTTTTTCCTAATTAATAAGTACTTTTGATATTAAAAAACTACGTTAAAACACGAAAATGTTTACTTAGTTGCTACTCTTTAAAGAAAACATATTGGTCTGAATTTTCAGGCATAACTGAAAACTTAGAGTGCAAGACTATTCAAATTCGGAGAATTCAAGAATTCAAATTCTTAAAAAAAATTGAAAGGGCCAAACTAAAAAAGTAATGAATATTTGTCAAATAAAAAAAAAACATGTGTAGATCATACAAATATCTACAAGTCATTTTTTTCTGCTTGAAAAACATTAAATATTTTCTGAGATATGGCTTGAATAAAGTAAAAAACATAGTTATTTTCAGTAATTTTAAAATATCATTAAAAATATTTAAGATTTTGCAAAAAAAAGTGGTTTGTAGATTTTAATAAGATCTACATATGTATTCCTTATTTTTTTCAAATTTACATTACTTTTTGAGATATAGTCTTTTAAATACTTTTTTAGGAATTTAAATTGTCGGAGTTTGAGTTGTACTGATTTGAATTGTCATGTAACCAAAAACTTATGAATTTTAATGGCTAAAAAGCTTTACTTACTTGCTTTTAACAACTATTAAACATACGCTTCTTAATTTCTACACAGCAGAAGTATAAGTTTTTGAATTTGGTTATGTAACTATTTTAATATTAAAAACATTACAAAAGCATTTACAATAGTTGTATGCAGTAGCAGGGATTTAGTAGGTATGATCATTTGAAAAGATCGTTTAGGAAAAAAAAAATGATAAAAATACTTTAAACGCATTTGAGAATAAGAGTTGGAAACTTGATAATTCTTTATAATAGTAATTTTAAGAAAAAAGAAAGAAATAAGTTTAGTAGGTATTCTTAATTTATACTGTTTGCATTAAAACTTCCTGAAGCTTTAAATACAAAGTAAAGAAAAAATAATGTAGTTTTACTTTTCTTAAGATAAAAATTTATGTAAAAGTTTGCACTAGAAATCATTTAAGATACAGGCTACATTCTAAAACTCCTGATATAGTAAACCAAACCGACAGTTACCAAAAGTAACTACTTGGAATGTAGTTAGTCCAATATTTTATAAATCTGTAGAATGATAACTACTAATTTTTATTTTTAAAGGTTTTTTTGGGATTTCAAATAAAAACTAGTGATCATCTTTCAAAAGAGCATTTATGCAAAAAAAAAATCGTACATTTGATTGTTAACTTTATCATATTAAACAACAAATGAAAGATAAAAAAATTGTTTGAAAAATTTTACCAAAATATTGATTAAAATCTTCTAGCTATCCGGAGTTAGCAAAATAAAGTAGGATTTATGTGTTTAGCAATACAATATATTAATTAGTATAGAGTTGCCACTGGTTTTCGGGAATTTCTTCCAAGTTTTTGAAAGTAAACGTTTTTAGGTCTATTTTTAATTTAAAGTTAAATACTATGTTCAGTAGTATAACAACATTGAAAAGATACTGTAAAGCTACTTTAAATAAGTTTTTTAATAAAAATAATTGATGATGATAAATTATTTTTATCTGTATAATAGATTCTTCGTGTCAAATCATAATTTTACTACTTGGCATGTAAAATTGTTTAAAATTTCAGATTTGTATAGGATTTTTAGCGATTTTTGTTCAAAATTCCAGGTTTTTCCTTTTTTTTTTTTTCAAAGTTTCTCAAATTCAAGGTTTTGTGGCAACCCTGTTAGTATATAATTAAATACACAACTAACTCCAATATAACAAAAAATAAAATTAAAAGAAACTTAAACTAAAAAATAACTTCGGTTTCAGTTAAAATCAAAACAATAACACTTGAAAAATCGAACATAGATATGTAAAAATATAACGAACAAATTGTGTGCACTGAAGCAATTCTCGCTTGCTCCTTATCAAGTCTTTCTTCCAGGTTCTAACTTCTTGTACCTTTTCGGTTAACTCTCTGATTCGTTGTGATTTTGCTTTTTCTATTTCCTGTCTTCGTACTTCTGCTTTTCGATGCTTTTCCTCTAATTTACGCTTCGATTCAGCTGGAGTTCTGTTATTTTGCTTGAATGATGAAAACAAAACCAAACACTTAACTATTAAAAAGTCTTATTAAGTTATTAAAATACATATGTTTGACTGTCGAAATAAACTGAAGTTGTAATAATTGTTAATGTAAAACTTTAGATAAATTTAAAGAAGAGGAATGCAACTTATTTTGACTTAATCTTGTAAGTCTGATTTGCTCCTATTAAAAAAGCTCATATATAAACACATACATTTTAAAATGGGAACGACTCACTTTTCCACAAAGCATCACTTTTGCACGAACTTAAATTGTTCTAATTAAGAATTTTTATGACTTAAATTTTTTATTTAAAACGTTGTTTTCCAATAATTTTTTTAATTTTACTTATTCATTTCAAAATTGGATTTTTTTGATTGCGAAATTGACGCTGCGTGCATTTCTGACACCTAAGTACTTAAAAATAAGTTCATGAAAACTAGTACTATCTAGTGTTTATGCATTTAATGACAGATATAAGAAAACCATAGCAAAAATTAAAATATTAAATAGCGTATCTGCTACAGTATTCCATTATTATTTTTTTCGTCAAAATCTTTCGTTGGTCTTTTTTGACCATTTAATGTAGTAAAATAACGGCAAATTTCCATTAGAAAAGATGATTTATAAACTATGAGTGCACTAATAAGCCTACAGATTTTAATAAGCGGGATGTGAATGATACTTTTAATACCGACAACGGCTAGATAAGGAACAATAGCAGCTTTAATTTTGTGTGCATTAAGTCGCAATAATTTTTGTAAACTTTGCATTGGAGTCGTCTTACTTGCTATTTTTAGAATACCGTGAAGACTGATTTTATATGATAATTGGCTAAAAAAGTAAAGTAATTGTGTTGCTTTTTATGTTGAGAAACTATAGTAAAGTTTTATATCTTAAGCAAATCAAAATTGTTCTTAAAAAATGCATGATAAATAGACACAAAATATGTAATTACAAAATAAAAGTTTTTTAAATGACAATATTGTTTGTTGTTTACTCTAATATTACTTAAAACATTTAGGTTTTCGCTTACAAACCAATTACAACTTATTAGTAAAAATCAAGTTTTTATAAACACTTTACAGATTTTTTTTACTGTTTTAATTTAATTACGTATCAACCATAAATCACAGCAGTTTTTAACAACTAACAACTATTAAGTAAATAGATTTTTAATCTATTTTTAGAAATTTAATTTAACCTTTTTCTAGACGGAGAAGAAAGCTTTTCGTGCATTTGGATAATACTTCCAGGTTCTCGTACTTGCTTGAGCTTGTTGTACGCTTCAACTTGTTCAAACCAACTCGTTCCTTCTGCTGCTTCTTTTTCAGCTTAAAACATTGTTTAGTGTGAAGTGTTGTCACTCACAAAAGTATAGCAACGTATCAGAAGTACACAATTTACAAGGCTTTGTATATAAGTTTAGTTTATATTACTGTGGTGCTATTAGAATTAGTTAAAAAAAACAACTACTTCCTCAAAAACAGGAACGTTGAACACAACTATTACTGTGTAAAATTTTATTAATTACAAATACCAATACAAATATCATGCTACAGTATAAATTAGTTACACAATTTATAACATTTTTTAGTTTTTAAAAGTTTAGAACTACATTTAAGTAAAAATGGCTATATAGACATACTGAAGTTTTCAAAAACTTAAAGATTTACTACGTGGCAATGTTTAAAAAAAAAGAATTAACTTATTGTATCATGAATTATAGTTGTATCTAAAGTTAAAATAACTTTTATATATTTTAAAGAACGCTTTTTAGACAAGTATATGATGCTAAATGTTTCTTAGTTTAGAGATTTAATATTAAGTAAGCATTAAGAATAGGTTATAACTAAATTAAACATAATATTGTAATCAAAAAATTGTGAATTACAACTGTAAGTTTAGCTCAGTCAATCAATTACAACAAGTTTTCCCCTAAAAGACATTTTTTGTTAAAAGTATTTTGCTTTTTAGAAAACAGTTTTCAATAAATTTCTATATATTTGTAAATAACTGAGGGAAAAAAGCTTTTTATTATAAATATCACTTGTCAAAAAGCTTGTAAGCAATAACTAAGGAAAGCAATATTTACAGGGTTGCCACTTGTTTTTCAAAAATTTTTCCAGGTTTTTGATACTCAACATTTTTGGGTCTACTTTTGGTTTAAAGTTAAGTCTAAGGTAAAAAAACTGTGTTATATAGTATAAAAACATTGAAAATATAATATAAAGCTACTTTAAATATGTTTTTTTATAAAAAAAATTTTAATGATGACAAAAATTTTTTATTTTTATGATAAATTTTTTGGGTCAAATCGAAATTTTACTACTGAACATCTGAAAATTGTTAAAATTCAAGGTATTTCCAGGTTTTTTTGTTCAATATTCCAGGTTTTTTTCAAAATTTCTCAAATTCCAGGTTTTTCCAGGTTATTTTCGCCTAAGTTGTCGAATTCCAGGTTTTTCCAAGTTTCCAGGTAAAGTGGCAACCCTGTATTTATTTTTTGACGACCTAAAAGATTTTGAGAACTAATTTTGAAATTTTGCTACCTTTTTTAACGAATTCCTGATAATAGTAATTGTAATTATCTTCCTCACTATAATCACAATGTTTTTCTTCCAAAAGATCTTCCGTACCAGTCATACTCTTTGCATTTTCCTGTGTGTACTTAGCTTTTAGCTTCTTTGAACACAAAAAAAACGTTATGCTAAGAAATTTTTAAAGATAGTGTCAGACGCATACTTTGCATTGTATCATATATACTATTTTAAATATTGTTTTATAAAGTAGAAAACAACTAATACCTTAACAAATATACTAATTCCCATGAGAAGAAAATATTATAAAATATTTTTATTCGTTACAGTTTTTCAGTACTAGGAAAAAAAATCAAACGATAAAAGATTATTTATGTAAAATAAATAATATTAAATATCAAACAATTATCTATCGTAAGAATAGGTTCAGTCCAGTCTAGCACTGAAACATTCATGCGAATAGAAGCTTTTGGAGAAACTTATTTTTAATTCTATTTCTCAGGAATCAATAAATTTGCATGTCAAAAGTTTTTTGACTTTATTAAATAGTAATTATATAAAACAATATGTAAAACAAAGCAAAAAATACGTCTAACTTTAAACACTATTTTGATCAATGTCTTTAAAAAATTAAAAACTATACTATGTGTAAATGAAAAACAGTTCCTAAAAAAGGTAGCCAAAAAAAGCTTACATCTTTTATTTAAACAAACTTTGTTTACAAATAACTAACTTGTATTATTTGTTCAAACAACTAAGATAAGTCTATAACTCACACATGTATCTGATTCTGCAGAAGTTTCTTCTTCAACTTCCCTCAACTGTCGCATGAGGTCGCGCTCCCGTTGCTCAGCAACCAAAATGTTGGCGTCGTGTTGATCCGTCAAAGTTCTTGCAAGGTCAGCTTCCCATTCTTCTAGCTTTACCAAAGAACTATCCAACGTCAGCTGGTTATTTTCTTCTGTTTGCGTTGCGCTGACCTTGGGAATTAATCAAATTACTAAAAGCTTTTACATAGTTTTATGTTTAGTTAATAAAAAAATTGATATGTAAAATACAAAAGTCATGACGAAATCATTATTTAAATTAAAAACTAGTCGAGAACTTTTGAGCTTCAGTTTAATGGAAGTTACAAACGCCTTAAGGTCAAGATATACTTACAGAACCAATACGCAAAAAAGTATATTTTAATTAGTTGGTTTTATTAGTTTTTTTTTAATTACTTGGACTGTTTAATTCTTATTTAAGAATGCTTCCGTTACATAAACTTTTTTTTTAAT
This sequence comes from Thalia democratica, assembly GCF_965202585.1. NCBI lineage: Eukaryota > Metazoa > Chordata > Thaliacea > Salpida > Salpidae > Thalia > Thalia democratica. Next base: position 25,407,407 of record NC_139170.1, on the reverse strand, counting down.
TCATTGATTTTTATGATATTCTTTTGTATTTAATTTTATCTCACCGATAGAAACTGCTGATTAACTTTACAGTAGAAACTACATATTGAAACTCTAAACATTTATTTATCACAAGATACATTTTATAGATAATTCAAATTGATTTATTCACTACTAAGTCGTCAAAAATAGAAAACTTATATTAATGTCATTTGTATGTATTGAATGTAAACTAACTACCTCATCAGTTTTAGAAGTAACTACAACTGTATCTGACTTGGCTTCTTTAGCCTTAATAATAGTTTCAGCTTTGTCTAATTTAAAGTTAGGCAGAGGAGTAGTATTTGCCCGAATTCGTTTTCCTTTCTCCTGAACACGTTTAAAAGTATAGGAGCCTGATTTTGTTTCTTTATTCTTAAAATTGTTGACAGATAATTTTGTCTGAGGAGACATTCTGCTTTTAAAAGACTTCGTAACTTTGTCTGAAGTAACAACTACTTCACTTTCAAAAGAAGATCGCTTATTGTTTCGAGATTGCTTGTTTAAACGAGACACTTTTTCCCATCCATCTCCAGCTGTTCGTTTATGTAGAAGATTTTAAAACAAAAATTTATTGCTGATCAAACAAGTAATAAGAAAACATGATAAAAATATATTTAAGAACCAATTAGTAGCAGTTATCTTAGCACTTAACAACTACCACTTACAAATATCATATATTAATATATGATACGTTATTTGGCGACAAAAATATTAAGCGGTTATTTATAGCTAACATAACAACTCTACTACACAAATATATTTTTTCAACGAATAAGATATGCATAAATTTTTAAATTAAAACTTAACATGATCAGCATTATTAAAAATAAATAGTTTTTTCAATGTAAGTTTATTAAAAAGTGCAACAATTATAAAACATTTTGCGTAAAACCACAAAAAAAATTGAAATAAATAAGTTTCAAAACTTGAATCTATACAAAAAACTACTAAAAAAATTACTTTCTGCATCAGATACAGTTTTTTTTTCATTAACATTTTCCAACTGTACATTATTTAATGACGAAACAGAAACTTCGGAAGGAGCACTGGAAGTTTTTTGGTAGTTATTTGTGACAACATTTGATTTATTAGTAATTCCTTTTACTTTATCAGCCCAAGTAGCAACTGACGACATACTGTTTGATTTGCAAATATTTGATGTTGCTAATAGCTGATTTTGAATAGGACTTTCATTGTTTTTATCACCTGATTGTAAGCTGATAATATTAGACGTTGAAAATTTCGGCTTTTCATTTTGCTTTGGAAGTGTTTTCTTTCTTAAAAATTTATGATTAAAAACTTTTTTTTTTGATTGGTAGTTAAAAAAAATAACTACAAACATACTTCACATCTTATGGTTTAAAATTTGGCTGTAATTAAATTGGAACAGAAAAGTATAAGTTGCAAAATAAAACTTAATGTTTCTATTATTTTAAATAGCAACTACTTATAATAAAAAATATTAAAAAACTATCTCAATCCAAAATAAAAAACTCTTAAGATATCTTTTGTTTATTAAAAACTTTCTTAATAATGCTGGAAAATACTAACTAATAGATATAGGTATTTAAGATGTTAATAAATAAGCTACAGCAAATAAAGACTAAAATAAAAATCAAACTTTTTTTCAATAAATGCACAATTAAGAATAAAACCGAAAAAATCTAAAGAAAAATGTAAATTAAGTATTATTTACATAAAAGTTAAAAATTTATATAAGCTTTATTTCAGAACGATTGAAAGTATTTTAAATTAATGAAAGATCTCTTGAGAGTTTTTTGTGTAGAGTTAAGACATATTTTATAAATAATTTTTCATAAGTATTTAGTTAATATGAGCTGTCCATTTTTATATTCAAAAAAGGTTTACTACTTACTATACCACTATACCTTTCATTCTAGAAATCTACAATTAAAATTACAAAATAACTTATAAAAAACACTTTGAAAATTACTTATTATTAGTAGATTTAACTTTCTTTTTGTTTTGATTTCTTTTAGGAGGGCCTAGGGAAGACTTTCTGACTTCCCAGCTCAAAGACGTAGGCCTAAAGATTTTTTTTTTAAATTAAAAAGAGTGCTATAGATGTTAATTTGTATCTAAAAGTTTAAAAAAATGTTGATAAAAATAAAATTCAGATTATTCAGTATATTTTCTACCAAAATATAGTATAAAAAATTATTTTCCTGCTATTTCTTTACTAGATGACCAAAAACAATTAAAATAAAAATTCAACTGAACAAGTCATACTTTCAAAAAAAAAACACGCAAGCGAATTATACAAAAAAATGTTCAACAAAAAGTTTTAACAAATTCTTTTAATTAGTGACCTACTGGAAAGGGGATATGTTTTTCAAATTAGTACCACGATCGTCATCTTTTTTTTTTCAATTTTTGTAATGCAAAAGTGTAATGAAATAACTATTTTTAAGTTTTACTGTGTACGGAAGATAAAACTTAAAGCTAATTTGCAAAGCTTTTTTATTATCTTAACTATAATGCACAAGTTGTTTTCTAACTAAAAAACTCAACGCACGCTAGAGGTTTCTGCTTGGCAGGCCAAGACCAGCCCATAGGTCGTACTTTGCCCATCCTTAACACATTCATGTATTCTAGTTTCTAACTAAATGAGGTTATATAAGCAGTTTTTGGTTTATTAACTTTGCCAACTTTTACCTGTGACCACATTCAGAATTTTCTATTATGTTTTTATTTCACGTGTTTTTAAATGCTTATGCAGTTTTGTACATAACTAATATACATACTTTTTAAATATTATTTATGAATATACAAGGCTTGATAAATTTTTTGAAAACTGGACAAGAAAATCCTTACTAATACTTCAGTCAGATAAAATTCATTAAAAAAAGACCTAACATATAAATTAATGAAGACATAATAAGCTGCTCTTAATAAACTGGAAAGAAACAAACAGCTTATTAAGTGTTCTACAAAACATAAATTTCATTTAAAAGTAGTTATATTTTTGGATTTCTCTGATTAAAATTTTTATTTAAAGTTTTGTTGATATTTGGTTGTGTTCCAAATTTGGATAAGTTTAGATCCAGTAGATCACTACTTTTAACATCTATAATGTAAAAATAATTACCTGTCATTTAAATCTGTGTTCTCAAGCTTTTCTTCAAGTTGAATCCAATTCATTAGAGCTTTAAAGTCGTGACGGTAATTGTCAAGCATTAACAGCACTTCCTAATATTGTTTTTAAACAAACTGTTATTCAATAGATGAGCTTATACTTATAAAGGTTATATTTAGATAATCATCATAGATAAGTTTAAGTGCTGAATAACTTTTCTATGAAATTTATCAGTGTTTTGAAAACAAAATCTTTTACTAAAAATTAAAAACCAATAAAATCTAGTTTTTGAACAAAATTGGTTATAAAATATCAAAATACTGAAAATGGAACAACTAAATGTCATTTAAAATAAATATAATTAATTTTATATAAAAAAAACAAACTGGCCTGAATTAACTTGAGTTTTTAAATAATTTTAAAAATAGCCTGAGTTATCTGGAGACTTTTAAACTGTTGTAAGTTATTCTGAATTTGTGGTAACCCTGAGTCACACATAATGTTATTTTCAAGAGGCAACAAAAATATAATTATAACAAATTTTTAATATTGAGTTATTGATTGACTTAGTTGGTTAGAAGTCTCTAAATTAATATCTTAAATAACATATTTAAATTTATTATGAAACTAGTTCTTTATAAACTACATAAAAGTTCAAGCAACTACTACTTTAAACTGTTTTATTTAGATAAGCAAGCACTAAAAATGTTTATACTAACTTTACATTCAACAACACTAGAGTCACTTTGGCATGTAGCATAAATTTCATCAACAGCTCTCTTTAAGTTATCAAACAAGTATCCCCAATAACGGGCTCTAAAACTTATTTTTTTGGAACTATGGTTACTTTCTGAATTATTTTCGTTGTCTATCTTTTCGTTTTCTTTTGTTTCGTACCCTAGTAAATTTATTGAGAAAATTTAAAATATGTTAAGTAAGGAAAGTATATAAATTGGTTGTTCTTTTTCAATGCCATTTGATTTTATAGCTTAAGTGTATGAGATATATGTAGAAAAATATAAGCCATTTTTAAGAATGAATAGTTGCACAAAAACACTTACTAATATAGTATTTAGGGAAACCAATTACTAAACATAATATGTAAAGACAAGATCACAGTGGACTGGTAAGCATACATTGATTATTTTGGTATTTTTTTTTCAAAATTGTTTTTTTTTTTTCATGTTTTAAGTATTTTAGGAGTTAGCTAAGTTGGAGTATTGCCAACTTATCCTTTTTTCAAGTTAAAAATTACGTAAAATATTGAATAACTTTACCACAGAATTAAGACCTGGTTTAACTACATAAAAGTAGCTAAATGTATTAGGACTCATCAGTCAGACACAACCGAAAAACTTACAGTCTTCATGAAAGAACCTTCATGAAGACTGCAAGTTTTTCGGTTGTGACCGACTGATGAGTCCTAATCAGGACAAAACCGGTCTTAGTCTACCGAAAGCTTGTGGTCTGATGATCGAATTTGTATGATCAAACCTTGTAAACTTGAGCTTGTCTCACGGCATATAAAAGTCCAGGCTTCGGTTCTGTAGACATGGTTGCCACTGATCAAGCTGAGAAAAAAATCCTGACTTTTCCTGACTTTTTATAAAAATTTTCTTGACTTTTCTAAATCAAACTCTTAAAGTAAATTTATTCTAAAATATATAATCTAACACTTGAAACTATATAAAGCTTTCAATCAAATTTTAATACAGGTTAAAAACAACAGTCATCAAACTATCAGTACATCACTTGAACCATCTGTGTATGATTGATGTTTGTAATAAACAGCTCTATCAGCAAAATACTTGTATAATTACCTTATAAACACAGCTTGTCTGAAAAAAGACATATTTTTTAGCATTTCTTAGCATGAATTTATCTAGATCAGGGTTTCCCAAACTTTTTTGCTAATGGCCCCCTTTAAAGAGTTTGAAAAAATAATGGCCCCCTTCAACATATAGATTACTCATAAACTACGATAAAATACACATAAGACTTTTTTTTTGCTCTTCATCTGTAACTCAAGAATATCTAGTGTAAGTTTCTAAACTGCCATAAAATACACATAAGACCTTTTTTTTTTTGCTCTTTATCTGCAACTCAAGAATATCTAGTGTAAGTTTCAAGTTATGGCCTCATGGCCCCCCTGTGGCTCCTTTACTGCTCATGACCCTCTGAGTATCTGTCATGGCCCCCTAGGGGGCCACTTGGCCCACTTTGGGAAACCCTGATCTAGATAAACAAATGTTCTACTCCGGAGACTTTCAACGGCTTTTATAATAAATACTCTACATTCTTTATTAAAATTTAAGATATTTTGTTCCTCAACTAGGTCTTTTTTCCTAAAATTTGAAAGCAAATTGGATGCTGCACAACCAAGATCAAGTGCAGGTTTCAGGGAGGCTTGATCATTAATTCAATCTTGAATAACTTGGGAAGGCTGAGGTTCGAAACTATCCTGTCTTTCATAAAAATACACAGCAATTTAATCACCAAGCACGAAATGTCCTCATGCATAAAGGCAACAATAGGCTGAGTACTCTGGTATAGTGTCAAAAAAGGTTGCATGAGAGATGCTATATAACTAAAGAAATGCATCTTCAATAAGACAAGTTAATCAGCCACCGCATCCCTTACGACTTGGTAACACCTGCTGTCAGGACATTTACTCTTTAGACCTAACTTCCAATAATGAAAAAACAAATTAATGTATGGTCTAATTTCGATGGCACAATCAGCCACTAATACCTCTCTTATAGCTTATTTTATAAATTTAAACAACTTTGAAAAAATTATAAAGAGGTAAAGTAGACACATTAACTTGTTACATAAAATACTAAACTAACTGCTTAGTTATAAAGAACTCAATTGTTTACTTAAACAAAAAACACTTTGATTCTAAAATTATGGTAGATAAACTTTTGTGTATATATCACAGTTTCACTATTGAAATGTCCTTGCTACAGATCATCAATACTAAAAAGCTTACAAAATCTGCTTGTTCAAGTAGGGTACTTGTTAAATATGTTAATAGAAAATTTTTGCAGTTGTATAAAGGATATTCTACTAAATTATACCAGATGAAGGTATTGGAAACTAAATCAAATATTTTTGTAAATTTCTAGGAAAATTTTGGAAACTTTTTCCGACTTTAAAGGACTTTTAATTAAATTTTACTACCATTTGAAGGCTTTGGAAAACAAGGAATTTTGTAAATTTAAACTGACAAAATCTGACTTTATTTTTAAATTTTATTAAAATTCCTGACTTTTCCTGACTTTTTTTCAAAACCCCCCATTTTTTCCTGACTTTTGTCATTTTTTTAAGTTTTTCCTGACTTTTCCTGATTTCCTGACCGAGTGGCAACCCTCTGTAGACTTTCGCCAATGTTTTTGTTGATAGTCTTCAAAACGAGTGTACCAGATATCTTGCCTAGTGGACAATGTAATGAACATTGCACGGCAAAAGACAATGCTGACGTCACTAATCAATTTTGAAAATCATTGTCTTTTGAATACTTTAATTTAAAAAAGTTGGATTTTTCAGGCAAGAATAATTTCATACCATGTGTTTACTTAACTTAAGACCATAGGGGGGATCAGACTTTTTTTTTTACAAAAATTAACTTTGGTTTTTATATAAAAGCTTTAAAAACAAACTACAAGACTGTTTTTATAGAATTCAAAAATATCATTTAACTTTTGAAATATTGTAACTTCAATACAAAGTTTCTTCAATCTTCTTCAAATTTTCAGGAAATTTCCCTTATATTAAAAGGAAAAAACGTTACTTTAGAATTTTGTTAATGTAAAAAAATAAAAATTTTATTAGAAATATAAAAAAAAAATATTTTTTCAACTTTTTTTTAAATAATTTTATTTTATAATAATTTAAATATAGTTTTCAAAGAAATATAATCTAGCTAGACAAGATTTATATACAACGACTGAAAATTTATACCTTTTAAGATTGCTTTTAATTTAAAACAAAACAGACAACTTATAGTCCTAAATTTTTAACTTTAACTACTTCAATAATTAACAGTTAAACAGTTTTTCATAAAATTAAGACAAAAGTTTGAAACAAAAGTACTGCTAAACTTATTTGTCAAAAAAGTGAACTAAAAAACAAACTCGTGCGACTATTAAGTTTGTAATCTTTTGAAATGCCAATTTCTACCTATATTTTAAGTTAACTATTTTAAATGTTTATACGTCTAACAAATAGCACCAGCCGTTTGATATTGATGGATATCGTTAGAACATGAATGCAAAAAATACAATATATATTAAATAACTTACAGCAAACATAATATAAAAAACATTTTTGCTAAAACCTTAGTGTGCCTAGTAAAATATCTTTCAAAACTTTAGTTTATAAAGTCAAGAATTTGTGTTTTTTAAGTTAAACAAATAACACAGTTCAAAGTAGTTTTAAAAATATATGTACTGCATAAAAGTTGAAGATAAAAGAGATGAATATGAGTGTAATTGTTAATGTATAAGTTCTATTCTTGTTACCTTATAACATAAAAGAGAGATTCTCCGAAATTTCCATTGAAGAGAGCAATGGGAAAATAATAAATATTCAAAAACTACTTGCTAATAAAGATCCTAACGAAACGAGTTTGTTGGAATATACAATAATAACAACAATTAGCACAGTACTTGCTTTATTCAACTGACATACATTTCTCTGTGTTAAGCAATTAACATAGTTCCACGGAGTTTGGTTGTTATTATTGTCCATTCCAGAGAAATTGTTTAAATATAATTTTTATTAGCAAACTATTAGCAAGTAATTTTAGAAATAATAGTTTAAAAAAAAAACAATTTGTTTTACACCAAGTCAAGTTTTTTGATCATTATTTAATTTCAATAGACAGAAAAAAAAATCTTATCTATTTAAAGATATAGTTTTTAAAGAAATATTTATTAATATATAAAAATAAAAGGCTTTTATTAGCACTACGCCTCTTAAAATAAGTAGAACAGCTGGAGTCACCAAAAACTAGAAAAAGTCACTAAATTTAGCTATAGTCTACTAGTATAGCTATGGCAGGAAAAGTAAAAACATCTAAAGTAGAGGTAGCCACAAGAAATAATTCTTAGTTCTATGAATGAAGAAATTTACAAATAAAAGCTAAATTAATACAAGTATTGACATAGTGCTAAGAAAGTACCTAGAAATTAGTCAAAATTTTAAACTAAGTCAGCCTAAACTTTAAAAAGTTTCAAACTAATTCTATAGATTACAACTTAGTAAAATAGAAAATTTTATTAAAAATATTTAGCATAACTTCTGGAGGCAAAAAAAAACAGCCAAAAACTATCCTGAATTGGCCTAAACTTGAGAGAATATTGAAAAACAAATTATGATCCAAAAACAAAAAAAAACACTGTTTATCAATCTGAAATACCTTCAAATATTTAATCATTATCAAAATCACAATTTAGAATTCTGTCTTAATGTAAATAGTCTATCCTGGGATTTAAGAAAATATCCAATCTAGCTTAAGATGGCCTGAGTTGAAAATAAATTTCAACTTGCCTGAGGTATCCTGAGTGTGAGACAACCCTGGTATAAAATTAAAAACCAAGTAAAAAATAGTCATAATAAAAAATACTACTTATTATATTGTATAAAATATATTTAAACAAAGTACATAAATATATTTACAAAATACGTTTTTATAGTTTAGAGAAAAATTTAAATTAATTTAAATAGTTGTAGAAAATGTTTATTTAACTAATGACTAAACTTTGCTACAAAATTTTATTACAACCACAAATAATTTAGAAACTTACTAGACCGTCCGTAACAATACTTTTTAGAAGTATTTTTTTGATTACATGCATCTCCGTTCTTTGAGTATTTGTTATATCTAGAACGCTTGTTTTTCATTCGATCTAAAACAAAACTATTAAATATCTAAAAAAGCATGAATATTTAAAGAAAAAAGATAACTAAAAATTTCTCAATTAAAACCTTTATCGTCAACTGGAATGCTCCATGAAAGAAGATTTCTTGCTAATCTTCCTTCCTTTTCTGTAATTTTCTTCATATTTTCCAGTTGACATGAATGCTGTGTTAATTTGTTTATTTTTGTTAAAACCACAGAGTAACAAACACTAACTCGAATATAACTATATATTATACTTGAATGTTTTGTTTTAATCTATTTTTTGCACTTTAACATAAACTGAAGTTTTAAGGGCATAGGGGGTCCACCTAGATTTTTACAAGTTGATCTTATTTTATAGAGTTTTATCTGAGCTATCAGAAATTTTTTACCGCTTGAAAAAACTCAAAAAGTATTTTTTGAGATATGAGCGATCAAAGTTGGTGACCTCAATAGGTTCCTAATGGATGGCGCAAACTAAAAACGCAAAAAAAAGATTATTTCAGTAAAAATCTATCTCCTCCTTCATTTTTTAAGCAATCTTCTTCAAATTTTCACAGAAAGTGTATTATTAAAATTTTAAAAAGATTGAGTGCAGGATTTTTTTTTATTTTGAAAAGTAAAATTTTTATTTAAAAAAAAACATTTATTTTTTTGGTTTTTTTTTATGTAAAATTTTAATTTTTTTTTAAATTCCAACATTCAAAGTCTTTGAAATTATAAAAGAAATATTCCCTGAATGTTTGAGGTCTCTAGGTTAAATAATAAAGGAGAAGATAGATTTTTAGTCATTTTTCAAATTTCAAAGAAAATTTGTTCCCAAAAAACTTGTGGTCCATACATTTGTGTCGGAAAATTTTTATAAAAATTACAATATCTCAAAAGTTAATAACCATTTTTTAATTCTTTAAAAACTGGCTTGTAGTTTGTAATTATAGCTTTCATATAAGATCCAATGTTATTTTTAGTAAAAAAAAAATGTCAGATCCCCCCTATGCCCTTAAACATAAATGTTATCACGCCTTGCCCCTGATAAGCAGTAGTATACCTTAAACTTAAAACAATTTTTCCTGTGATAAAAGTCAATAACACGAGTACGCAAAACAAGTTACTTGAAAAGCTTTCAAACAAATACCTATACTTTTGTAGTATATTTTTATTAAAATAAATAATACTTAGGTCGGAAAAAGCTGAACAGCAAAAAAAAAATCAAGTATTGATTATAATCTTAATATATATTTTTTAATAAAAAAAGGTGGATTTAACTTTTTTACAGTTTGTTAAAATAATTTTCTTTAAAGTAAAGCTGTATTATATAAGTGTACTAAGCATAAAAATTATTTACTGAAAAATTTATACAGTTACTGAGTTTTTCACTGCAAACGGAATTTTAAACTGTGAATCTTGTTCAAATATAATATTCAGTTTGAGTGAGATTATTAAATTTCAATAACAATCACAGTATTAAAATTTGTTTGCGGTGAAACTCAGTAACTGTATAAATTTTTCAGAAAATATTTTTTAATACATCAATCTTCAACTTGAATTGATTCCTTTGTCTAACCTGTTTCAACCACATGTTTAATAATGTAAAAACATAGAATAAACCATATTTTGACCAACATAACTTTGTTAGTTTTTGCAGCTTTTTATAGGCCATTAGTAGTTTTATTGACATAGAAAAAAGTTCAAAGTTAATTAATAACTAAAAAAATCTAGTAAATGTTATAGTCATGCTGACCAAGATAAAACCATTTTGAAAGTTTATAATAAAGATATAAGTGACATACAAGATATAGTCAGGTTTATGAAAAGTTTTCAGTATATACTTTTTATATATGTCATTATTTTATAATTAAAAAATTATAATTTTGCAAAAAAAAAAGTTGATGCCAAAAAATTGAAAAATATGTGATTTTTGGGGTTGAAATCAGTTTTTTGGGCAGCAACTATTTTTTTTGCAAAATTATAACTTTTTTTAAGATTATTTTTAAATAAGCAAAAACACATCCTAATCATTTTTACTGATTTGAATTTTACAATATGACCAAAAAAATGTGCTGTACTCTCTACCCCTACATTTTACAGACAAATTTTGCACATTTATGGTGATTATGACGTCATAATACATCAAAAGCAATTAATATGCCTTAAAATATATGTCAATAGGTATAAGCTTTCATTTAACACATAAATTATAAGTCCTGGCAAGTATAAGTGGTTTTATTACTGTTTTCAAAAAGTATATGATTTTTGGGGTTGAAATTAGTTTTTTGGGCTGCAAGTATATTTTTTTTTTGGATTTTTTTTTTCAGATTCTTCTTAATGAAGCAAAAACACATCCAAATCATATTGATATGAATGAATATCACAATATAACCAAAAAAATGTGCTGTACTCCCTACCCCTATTTTTAGAAGCACAAATTTTTAAATTGATTACAGACAAAAAAACAGCTTATTTTTCTTTTAAATGGTTGATACCATTATAATAAATAACTTTAAAAAAATATTTAAAAACTACATACATACCCTTGGTGATGGAGTCTTGTTAGATACTTCATGAGAACTCATATTAGTCAATCTGCCTTGATATTTATCTTTTAAATAGTGTTAATCATTAGTATACAATAGATAAATAATGCCCTGTAAAAATTAAAAAATTGTTAAGGTTAAAACATACACAAGTTAAAAAAAAATTGTATATTTTTAATTAAAAATTAGGTTTACTTAAGCTTTTTCAATGACAGAACAGTTTTAATTATACTTTTCTTCTTTTCTTTACACTTTTCATAGAACTTTTTTTGTCTATATGAAGTTCTTTTAACTCATAGGACGTTAAAACATCTTTAACTGGTTTAATAGATTTAGTCATTAAAGCTGCTTCAACAGAACCTTTTAAAGTACTTAAATCAATAACAAGTTGTTCTCTTAGAAGCAAAAAATTGTTTTCAATGATAGGTGTTCCCATCTTAAGAGCGTTATCAATACATACTTTACTTTTATTCTTATGAGTACAATATTCTAAAACTTCTTTTGTTTTAATTTTAAGAGAACTTAACTGGGCACATACTTCTGATTGATATGCATTATCTAATGCTTTATTAATTAACTTGTTAACTTCAACAGATATCAGTTTACGACAATGCTCATGCTGTTCACTTGTTTTAGAATTTTTTAAGGGTTGTGGTTTAGAAACACTTTCAACTATCAAGGTTCTTTGTTTACTATTCTCTTGTGGCTCTTGAGTAAATACATGCTTATACAACTTAAAGTTGTTTAATAACACAAAAGTGAGGTGTCTACAAAGAAGTTTGCATGAAACAATACCAATTTTTTCTAATTTATAGTAAACATTTAAATCAGTTTTTAATTTTAAAAGAGCTTCAGAAAATGTAAGTTTTGTTGTATTTTGTAAATACTGCTTTGAAAACAAAACACAATTAAAAGCTTCATTCAATGGCATACCAACTGACAAAACAAACTGAGTTGTTTGGTGCAAAAAATCTACATAAGAAGCCATTTTTAAATCACATTTCAATTTATCTCTGTCTAATCCTAGCATATTAGCTATTTCCAGCTTTGCTTGTGATGATGACATACATGCAATTCTCTGAAGGTCACTTAAATTTTTCAAAAAAAATTTATTCAACACACTTTCAAACATAATTCTTACACAAATATTTTATACTAACTAAAGCTTTGAAAGTAAAATCTGCAAAAAAAATAATTAGTAATAAAAAATTATCCTTATAAATATGAAACAGAGCTTAACTTGATAAAAAAAAAGTAATTTATTAGTTTTTTTATTCAACTAATGTTTATAAAGTTATATTTATTTTCAAAGTAAAAACATTTTTATCATTATAGTTCAAATATAACATGCTAACATATTCTTATTAACTCTCTAACACCGTTTTTATTAAGGCCATAGGGTGGGGTCCAACATTTTTTTTTACAAAAATTAACTTTGTCTTTTATATGAAAGCTTCAAATACAAATAACAAGCCTGTTTTTATAGAAATCAAAAATATCATTTAACTTTTGAGATATTTTATTTTTTATAAAAAGTTTCCAATACAGACGTATGGACCGCAAAAATTTGGGGTCAATTTTCTCGGAAACTTAAAAAATCACTAAAAATCTATCTTTTTAAGCAATCTTCTTCAAGTTTTCAGGAAATGTTCCTTATATTAAAAGGAAAAAACGTTACTTTAGAATTTTAAAAATGTAAAAAAATAAAAATTTTATCACAAAAATAAATAAAAAAATTGTTTTTTTTTTTCTTAAAATAATATTTTTACAATTTTTTTTTTAATTTTAAAGTAACGTTTTTTGTTATTGTATAAAGATTAGACTGTGAAAGTTTGAAGAAGATTGCTTGAAAAATGTAGGAGGAGATAGATTTTAAATAAAATAGTCTTTTTTCGCTGTTTTAGTTTTCTCTTTCCATAGGGAACCTATTATGCAGCCCAACTTTGACTAGTCATATCTCAAAAAATAATTTGAAATTTTTAAAAGGATAAAAAGCATCTTCAAGCTTAAAAAAAACTCTTTAAAATAAGATCAACTTGTAAAAAACATGGTTTACCCTCCCCCTATGGCCTTAAATATTTAAAAGTTAATCAATTTTTACTTTACAGAAAATTATTGTATATTAAAAGACAAAAAAACCTCAAAATATTTGGTCATAGGACCTGGTGAACGAAAAAACCTTACAGTTTACGAGTCGCACCCCACATAGATACCTTTTAAGGTCTTGTCAAGGACTATGATAAACTATGATAAACACTTTACACATATTAAAAACATTGTTAATTTTAATTTTTGTTTCAAATATTTCTTCAGTTTAAATTTTTGTTTGCTGCCTCTAACGGTTAATTCTTATAGTGATTTAAACTTAACAATTTCGTTTTTATCAAGTTTTAAAATGATACATATTTTTATAGTTTATTGAACAAAAAAAAAGATGATCAATATATTTGGTCTTAGAGCCTGGTGCACAAACAACCTTTTGGTTATCGAGTCGCACACCACGGATACCTTTTAACGTCTTGTCCAGGACACAGATAATATATGAAAAAAACCAATAATCGAGTATTTATAGTAAAAAGAGGTATAAAACGGTATAATATATTGGTTAAGTAACGACAAAAATACGCTCAAAATATTTGGTTCAAAGACCTGGTGCACGAAAAACCTTTCGGTTATCGAGTCGCACACCACGGATACCTTTTAACGTCTAGTCCAAGACATGATTCTAAAATTTGTTAAGTAATAAATTATTAAAACTTGTTTAAAATGTTGTTAAGTTATTTAGTATAGAGTAGAGTTTCTTACAGTGGTCATTTGGTCCTTTTTGGCGCTATTTTAGCAAGTCAGGGGCGATAAGCTGCAAATAGGCAAAAGAGGGCTATGAGGGGTCAATCTAGGTACATTTCACGAGAAATTTAGAATTACACTAGATATTTGGGTTTTGTAATGAAAACAAAAAGGTCTAGTAAAAATAATAATTAATAAACTACACAACAATCACAAAAACTGTTCTAAGAATTCCAAAATTTATTCGAAGTATGTAAAATAGAAATTTCATACTCACACCTGATTTTTTGAAATGTCAAAAACAGGTTTAATCTAGTGTTTAGAAACCCTGTTTTAAATAAAAAAAATCGAAGTTTATTAGCGGTGAAACAAATATATACAGCAAAAAAAAATTATTATAAGTCAGTTTGAATGGACAGTAAAGCTTCTTAAATTTTAGTAAAGTATAAAAATTTATTAAGTTATTAATGAAGAAGAGCTTTTTTATTGTAGCTATTATCAATTTCTTTATCTTCAATTAAAGTATTGCATTTAAAAAACAGAAAATGGGAAATAAAACATGAAATATAAGAATTATAAAACTTGGTTAGGAGTTATTGCAACAACAAACAAAGCGCTTAAATTAATTTCAACAAAGCATGCAGTAACTTCAGTATTATCTTCAGTAACTACAGTCAGATCAGAAAAATGTATCAAGTCGAGTTATAAAGTAGCAAAAGTATATACTTAAAAAGAGACACCGTTAAGAGTTAAAAATGTTTTTAAAATTTTGTGTTTGCTGTAGTAAATGCATTTTGTTTATTTTCTCAATGACAACAAAAAGTCGTATTTAGGAAATGTCTGAATATTATAAAGTCGCATAAATCAAAATAGGACTTTAATTGATAATTTAAGATAATACCACTGCTACAATAAATACTGCTTAGCTGGGAATACTAATTAGAGGAGTTTTTCTAACTTAGGTATTATTTTAAAAGCTGGTTTGAAAATGAGCACCTCTGTACATTGGTGCGTATAGGGATTAATTTAAAGTGCACAGAAAACTTATATATAAATCAAAATGTGTCAAAATAAAAATGAAACAAACCTTTTTTCTTACTATTATGTTGTTTAAAAACTTTTGTGTACGTTTGAATATATCTTATAGTGATAAAACATCTATAAAAAAAACTTTATAAACTACATGTAAAATAAACTACCTAACTTGTAAAGAGATGACAGTTTAGTTAATTACTGTGTACTGGCATAATGACTATGATAATTTCTGTCAAGATTTTACACACAATAAAAGAACGTTATACTGCGAACCTATAAAAATGTGTTTACCTACAAGGGATATTAAATATGAGAAAATTAAAGTAGTTGGTCATTATACTAAAAACCACCATTATTATTAATTTTGCAAATGCTTGTCTTTCCTGTGTTGTATGAAAAACAACATATGTTAAACAAAAAATATTTGTGCTAATATTTTAATCCTTGAAAAGAATTTAAAAAATTTCTGGTCATTTGAATTTCTTCCACGTTTTTTAAAGTAAAATTTTTGGGTCTAATTTTAGTATAAATTAAGTTTAAGAAAAAACAGTCTAAAATAGCATAGCAACATTAAAAAGGCACTAATAAGCTACTTTAAAGGTGTTTAAAAAAATTGCTTAAAACACAATTAAATAATTATATGATAGACTTTTTTTTTGTAAAATCGAATTTTAATTACTTCACATGTAAAAACCGTTAAAAATTTCTGTTTTTTTTTTTAATTTTCAAACTTCATGTTATTCTAGATTTTTTAGCCTAAATTGTCAAATTCGAAGTTTTATAACTTAAGATTTATTGGCAACACTGATTGTTCACACTTATATGTTTACAATAATATAAAGAATATTTCAAATTATAGCACCTGCAAGACTTAAAATTTAACATATATTATATTCAAAACCAAATTGTGAATTGAACAAAACATACATCATAATTTTACTTTGCAACTGTGTGGCGATGGTAAATTATTTATTTGATTAAGTTTGAACTACTTTGATTAACAATAAAAAGAATTAACAAATTTACCATCCCTAATTCTAGTTTGTCTTAAATAAGTAGTTAAAAAAACAGCATCTGTCCATATTGTATTTACCGCATAGAAACTAACTTAATTTTCCAAAAATGTTTATTTAAATAATGAAAATAAGTAAACAACAAAAACCGTTTTTATTTAAGTCATATATATTATTTTAAATGTGTCTGTACACACTTAGATATTATGTGTAAAAAAAATTAAAATGGATATCTGTGCTAAAATTACACTTAATCTAATTTGATTATTAAATAAGAACGTGGTTAAAAAATGAGCATCTATGTACATGGATGTGCAAGTAGTTTACTTAAAGTGCACAGAAAACTTCTAAAGCAACAAAAATTTGCCAAAAAAAAACTTTTTTTGTATTATTTTAAATGTTTTTGTGTACACTCAAGTATAACATATATTGATAAAGTATCTATTGAAAAAGTTTTGATATAAATTAAATGTTAAACAAAATACCTAAACAGTAAAGAAATGACACTCTGGTTATTTACTGTGCATTACTTTTGTACACAATGAAAATCATTTGCATTTAGTCAATTTACTGAATAGGTATTTTAAAAATAACTGAGTCCAAGTACTTTTAACATTCTTTTTAAGATAATAAGTTTGTGTTGTAAAAAGAAAATTATTATGAAACTGAAAAAAAACTGCTCTAATCCTAATCTGTATTTTTCACATTTTTAAGCCAAAACAGTAAAGTCTTCTAATTGTTTCAAAATGTTATGCAGGGACTTAAAACAAAATTAATCCAAATTACCGAAAAATTTAACTTAAAATATATTTGCGCTCAGCGGGCCACAATTACATGCTCGCGGGCCGCAACTTTTTCTTTCGCGGCCGCAGATTTACACTTCGAGGGCCTCAGTTTTCCGACCCCTGCTCTAAGGTATCTACTAGAAGCGAATTAAAATGCGTTAGTTCTACAAGCAAGAATTTTAAAAAGTATTATGACATTAACAGATCAATTCAAAGTTAGAGTACAAAAATTAAACCAAAAAGCTTTACCAAACTTGCATCCTACGAAGAAAAACTTCTTGAAACTAAGTAAGGAAACATCTTATACATAAACTTCTAAAAGCTATTAAATGTACGCTCGTTATGTAACTTTAAAAGAAGTTGCAAACATAGAAAGAACAAAAGTTTAGTTATATGAAAAATACGAACTTACAACTAAGTTTTTACATAATTTATCAAAGTCATTTTGTTTAAATCTAATAAAAACAATTTTGCTTTTGTTTTATACAGAACAGCCTTTATAAGTTTCATTTTATAATTCCTTTACTTATTAATTTACTTAGTTTGTTTATAGCAGGTGTCGGCAAATTGCGGCCCATGAAGGGTAAAAGTGCGGCCCGCAAGAATGTAAATGTAGCCTGCAGATAAAAAAATTGAAACTAGATATTGTGAGCTTCGAAATAAAAAGTAAAAAAAAAGGTTTGAGGTAAAATTTTGGAAGATTTTAAATTTTCATTAGATGATCTGTTTATGTGTAAAACAAAAACTACGACTGCCGCCCGAGCAAATTTAAATATTTAAAATTATCTCTGCGACAACCAAATGCCTGTAACTTATTGAATTGTAAATTTTAAAGCAAAGCTCTATATTTATGTTTTACATGAAAAAAACTATAATTTCTACAAATAGTTTGGAGATTCACTTGACTTTAGTTTGTTTTTGTTTTAATTTTCATTAAAAAATATTTCTTTGTGTGCCAGTACAAACAAGTTTGAATTGTTGTAAAACCTTATCCATAAAAAAAATATATACCGAAATTTAATCTTTAAAACTGACCTTTATATTTCTGAAAATGTTTATTTAAAACTAATATTTTTTTAATACTTCTATAATTAAAAAGGTAGTTTTTTTGTTTACTTATATATATTTACATTTAGTTGAAATTTTATCCAATGTAACTTTGTTTTTAATTCGTAGCTCATTTCTTATTATTACATCAGCGGTCGACAAACTACGACCCTTAATCTAAATTCTTAGTATCCCGATATACTTCTTTGCTAAAACCATACTATTAAAAAAATGTGGTAAAAAATTACAGTTAGGTTCTTATTAATAATTACTAGTGCTTTATTTTCAAATCTAATTTACGGATTTAAATAATACTTTTTTGTTGATTTATACAATTATTTTAAATGAGTGTGGCCCGCAGAAGACTTTTTTCTATGAAGTGCGACCTGTGAACAGCTGTTTCTAGGAAAACTGGCCCGCTACTTATAAAATGCCACTAAGCATCGATTAAACTTCTTCTATTTACGCATTCTAAAGTTTTTAAACCTTTAATTTATAGAACTAAAATTTTCCCAAAGGGCTAGTCCTCTTGAGTAACTTTAAAGACTCGAGAGTAATTTTAAAATTTTTTACTTTAGGTTCAATACTTGACTTTTGGTGAGATTTAAAAAAAAAGTTTACATTCTTAAGTAAAAAAATCAAGTGCGTATAAAAAATATTTTTTAAATGGGCGATATCACTCTTTTTGGGCAATAACCAGAGTAAGGCAACAAAAAATTGATTGGGAATCAATTGATAAAGAGGCGATAATTAATAAAGGAGGGCGATTACGAAAATAAGTTTGGGAAATCCCTATCTAAGTATTCCAGTATTTTTAAATTAGATTTTTATGAAAACTAATTAATAGCTTAAACTAGATAAATTTTTTGTTTGGTATAATATCCAGTCCAAACCGAGTCGAACCTGGATCCTCTCCAGTCCAAATAAACAAAGCGTCTACCGTATGCATAGAGTTACACATTAACTAAAAAATAGTTGCAGCTCATAAAACATATTAGAATTAAATGTGTTTTAGTATTTTTTTTGTATATAATTGTTGATGAAGAAAAAAAGACAGAATAAAAATATCTAAAGTTTTAAGATATGTAAAAAAATATTATACCAAGCTTCCAGATGAATTAAAAACAGAGTCCAAAAGAGCGAACATAACAAAATCTTAGTCTTTATATAATTCATCAAGAATCTCGTCAGTGTTTAACAAAACATGTGAGTTGATTTTGACCAGGGTTCCCAAAGTGGGCCAAGTTGCCATGACATATACTCAAGGGGCCACGAGCAGCAAAAGGGGAAGAGGGGGGGGGGGGCATGAGCAGTAAAGGAGCCACAGGGGGGGCATGAGGCCATAACTTGAAACTTACACTAGATATTCTTGAGTTGCAGATGAAGAGCAAAAAAAAAAGGTCTTATGTGTATTTTATGGTAGTTTAGAAACTTACACTAGATATTCTTGAGTTGCAGATGAAGAGCAAAAAAAAAGGTCTTGTGTGTATTTTATGGTAGTTTAGAAATTTACACTAGATATTCTTGAGTTGCAAAAAAAGAAAAAGAGTATTCTTGCTGAAGGGGACCATTGCTTTTTCAAATTCTTTAAGGGGGGCCATTTGCAAAAAAGTTTGGGAAACCCTGATTTAGACTATAGTTATAAATTGTATTATGCTTGTCTGATCGTATTATCACTTTTAAATAATCACTTAAAAATTTTACCCTTGAGGAAATAACTTAATGGCTGGAATTCATGTCTTTACTTGAACGCAGAGTAACTTCATTTTTTGTTTTATTATGGTTCTTTAAAAACGTATCAAAATTTCGATTAGTATATGAAGAGCCTTAGTTTTATATTGTATTTTATCAATGTATTTAATTTAAGTAAAAATATATATTTAATGGTTATTTTTTTAATTAAAATTGTGTTTTAAACACAAAACTTTTGACTAAAAAATACGAGCTCAACTGGCAAACTAACGTAATTTAAATTAATAAAGTTAGTACTTGGCATGAAGTAAAACGCAGAAAGAAATATTTAAATACAAAAGTTTTGAATTTACCCAAAAACTTATTTTAATATCTCTATCGTGAAGTTTAGATAAATCTCCTTGAAGTAAACTGCATAAAAAAATAAAACTATTTAAAAATTATGTGATAAAAACATAGTTAGTATCAAACTTTATAACTGAAAAGTAGAAGAAAATAAAAATACACTAGTAGATTATAAAAGAGCACAAAAAATCTAAACAGGTAGTATTTAAACATGAGGTTTTATAGTATTTAAGAATCAATATGAAAAATACATTGCTAAAATTACTTTTAAAATACAAAGAACACATAGTTTTTATAAAATGCTAAGCTACACAGTGGGCCGGCGATCGGCTATTGACTTTTCTGGTCATTAGATGATCAAACCAGTGTTTGAAATAGTTGGAAACTAAATTTTTTGTTATCAAAAATGTCTGTTTTTTTGCTTTTAGAATTTAAGGTAAATTGAAGCCAATTTTTGCTACTTTAATATTTTCCGAAAAAATATATCTTAACTTTACGTTAAATTTAAGACCCGATTAAATTAAAATTATATATGGCTTATACTTTACCACTTTTTTTGGATGTGGTAAAGTGTTCCTGAAAAACAAATTAAGTTATTTGAAAATGTAAAATATTAATATTTTTTAGTTATTTAAAACTCATGAGTAGTTTTAGACAATTTAAAGGGCCATATAACTCTAAACACCTGCAGAAAATCTAATATATTTATTTTTGCACGCTAGTAGATATACTGTAAGGAGGTTAAAAATAAATTTACAGGGAATTCAGACTTTTGCAAGTAAAATTTTGAAGTCTATCTAATACTTGTATTTTCAAATAACTTATTATACTATTTGTTGATAACTACTATACCCTTCATATAAACTGGTAAAAAAATAGTTATGAATAAAATTTTCAGGTATTTTTGTGTAGTTTAAAAAAATATTTTTTGACAAAATTTATGTAGTATTTTATTAATTTTTAAGCCAAAAACTTCAAACACTGATTGAATTTAACTTTCATAAGTTCTGAAATATTTGAATAAAAAGATTATAAAAACAACATTTCGAGTTCTATCCATTATGATTGTACACTGGTTTGATTTTTTAACCACCAAAAAATTAATGTACGCTTGATCCCATTTTTCACTTTGAACTAGTAAAAATAAAGAATGAACGAAACAAAATTAAAAATGTATTAAAAATAATGACTATTTTTTTAGTTTAAAGTTTAAATTATTTTTATAAGTTGTTTAGTAATAAAAAAATTAATTTCTCACACTTTAATGTTAAGGTGTAGAAGTCACACATAAAAAGTAACTTTTACGCTTTTTGCCAAAGATTAAATAAAATTCTTTAACTCATACTCAAAGTTTACTTAAATTAAACCGCGATTATAAGTATTTAGAAAATTATGTAAATTAGAATATTTTATACCAACTGATACTAAACTTTAAATAAAATTACGTTTAGGTCATCGTACCATTGCTATTCTTATTTTAAAAGAAAAGTAACTGAGAACTCTAAAAGCAATAAAAAACAGAAAAAGTATTAGGAAAGGGTTAGAAGGATTTTCATTTTCAACATCAAGTTCTCTCAGAATCAATGATGCATTCTGAAATCGACATTTTCCTGACATTTCCATTCTGATTAATTCTCCTTTTGAAATTTGTATAAGAAAACTAATAGTGAAAAGAGTAGGTAATTTACAAAAAAAAAAGCTAAAAAATTAATATATAAAGATATCAATTTATACCATTATTTAAAAGTAACATCAAACAGCATTAAACTATTTGTACTCGTATTATCATAAGTCAAAAAACTATAAATCTTGCAATTAAATATGATTTTAATATCAATTATAAAACATGTTCTACTCTACTTTGTATAGTTTTTAATTAAGTTAATCATTGATTCTTTATAACTTTCAAAAACATTTTAAAAAAGCTGAATAAGGTTTCCAAGTCAAATTATAAACTAAACATATTTCAAAACAATTAACAGAATATTTTTGTAAAGGTTGTGAACACCAAGTTTTGCTTTACAAGAACAACTCAATTTGAAAATAAGTACTAAGTACTTAAAGTATAATTGCAGGTGAGAATTTTTTAAACAATAAGGTGAAATTATAAATATATTTATAGTTTTAAACATGTATATATATATATATATGTTATTTTAATATAATTATTAAAATTTATTAAACTAATGAACAAACAAAATTACTTAATAATTTTTATAACACATTTAATTTAGGAGTCAAAAGAAAACTTATAAAAAGGTGGTAGAATATTAGTTTTTTTTTAACTTCTGACACTTTTTTTACTAATCGTTCTCTGAAGTTACAGTCTACGCTTATTAAATAACTTGGATTTTTTTGAACGATTTTTTTGTAAACAAAGTTAAAATGTTAAGTGAGTAACAATGTTAGTTTTTATAATATTAACTCTAAAAAATAAGTGTATTCTGTTTCAAATACCAAAATTTTTTACATCCTTGTCTATAAAACATTGTTATTTTAAATTTTAGTAAAAAAGTCAATTTTTTAATACTATTAACTCAAGATCAACTGAAAACTTTGTCGGTTAGTTCGTAAAGTAAAAAATGAACAGTAAAACAAACCTGATTCGTATTTACAATCTAGCCTTGCTCGGTTGTTACCGTATATAGATAAAAGAAGCGCTTCGTATCCGTATTTTGGAAGAGATAGAAAGCTAGCCCATCTTAAATACAAAGGTATAGCCTTCGATTTAACGAAGAAGCCAGCAAACAAAAACATAGGCATCAATAAAATAGGCCCAGTATAAGCAGCAAGCTGAAAAAAAAAATCGTTAAAGTTTATTAAATTTCTTTTAAACATACATTTATACATCCTTAAGCTTTTTTTTTCAATATTCTAACAAATATAAACTATAAGATTGATTTTATAGCAAAACTAACATTTACATGATCAAATTATTTTAATGAGTCGATAAATGCTATATATGTTTAAAGTAGTAAGTGCTGTTTTCAAGGTGTTCAAAACATTCTTGTGCTAATTGTTTATATCTGGTAAACTCTACATTTAGAAAATAAATAAAAATGCACAACAAATATGGGGAACGGGTCAAAGTTGCACGAGGGGACTAAATTGCACGAAGGGTCAATTTTGCACGAAGATAATTTTGCGCGAAGACAAATTTGCATGAGGGGAAAATTGCTTGAGTGACAGTTTTGCCCGAGAGTGATAAAAACAAAAAAAATAAGTTATAAAAAAAAAAATTAAGAAAGAAATAATAATAATAATAATAATAAAAAAGGAAAAAAAAGTTACCGATCGAGGGTAAGGGGTAACAGTGATAGTAAATATAAAAATAAAGCTAATAAAAATTACTATTAAAAAGAAAAATAATAAATTATTAAAAAAGAAAGAAAAAACTACCGACCAAGGGTAAGGGGTAACAGTGATAGTAAAAATAAAAAAATAATTAATTGAAAAAAAAGAAACTGACCGAGGATAAGGGTTAGTGATAAAAATCTAGTAAAAAATAAAAAATTATACAAAAAAATAAATAACATTTCAACCGGTGCAAAAATGTCGTCGTGCAAAATTGACCCTTGTAGAATTTTGTCCTCTTGTGCAAATTTAACACCTACTCGCAAATATGATATATACAGGGTTGCCACTCGTTTTTTCAAAAATTATTCCAGGTTTTCCATATTTCTTCCTTGTTTTTAAAAGTACACATTTTAAGTCTATTTTTAGTTTTAAGTTAATTTCTATATAAGAAACTGTGTTAAATAGTATAAAAACATTGAAAGATACTGTGAAGTTACTTTAAATGTGTTTTTAAATAAAAAAAAATTTTGATGATGACAAAAAATCTTAATTATATGATAGATTTTTTGTGTCAAATCAAAATTTTCCCACTGAAGATGTTAAAATTAATTAAAACTCCAAGTTTTTCAAGGATTTTTGATTAAAATTCCAGGTATTTCCAGGTATTTTCCAAAATTTCTCAAATTCCAGGTTTTTCCAGGTTTTTTTTTGCATAAATTGTCGAATTCCAGGTTTCCAGGTAAAGTGGCAACCCTGTATATAAGTAATGTTTCTGATACAACGATACAAAACTTAAAATGATTGAATTTAAAATGGTCGAGTTAGAAATAATAAAACTTGAAATATATCGTATATAAACGATCGTAGCGTTTAGAATAATGGAGGCATCCTTTTTTTGCTGTTTTTAAGATAGATATTTTTAAATTTCAAAATATTCGTTTAGTTTTTTAATAGTTTTATGTTATTGAATGTTTAAAAGGTCGTGCTTTTACAAAAAATATGAAAAAATAATTTTGTGATTTTTTTAAATTTCTGTACAAATAAACAGTTATTTTTTGAAGTTTTAATAAACCTAAGCTTATAAATTAAAATGTTAAGATTTAATTACAAGCCTAAATTATAAATTCACTATTAAAATACTCTACAACATTTAAAACTTACTTCAGCGCTAGGAGTAAAAGTTCCCACCATAAAACCAAAAGCACCACCAACAAAAGAAATAATAATGTTAGTGGTGAGGTATAGGAAAAATCTACTCAATTCTAAAGGTTGGCCTGTCATGAAGTACACTATAACACTGGATATCGTTGGAAATATAATCTGTTATAACAATACCTTGCAAATATTTGATTTTATATAAAAAAATCAAAACTTTATTAATAAATTTTATCTAGGAAACAAAATTAACTGTGCTTTGACCACCTTATTAAATGATTATTTTATTACAACTTGGAATTTAAAGAGTCTTTTTTCATTATTTTAGTACATTTTTTCAAAATTATGTGGCCCGCGAAAATAATTTCTATTAGCCCGACTAGAAAAGTTACTAACCCTTAATCTATATAACTGCAAACCTTGCAAAAAGCCAGAGGTTGTAAGCAATTTTAATTTTCTAAAACTATGTAAATAAAAGTTTAAAACCGATACTAATAATAAAGGAAAAGCCAAAACTGAGAATTAAGATTGCTTTAAACGGAAAAGCAACACTATTAAGCGTTTATTAGTATTTTAAACATTTATATAACCGTATTTTACTTCAGTTAAATTATTGCCTTCACAGGTTTTACTATTTAAGGTTTTTAAACTTTTTTAGTAAACAACAAAGAAATACACAAGCAGTTTTTTTTAATATTGTTTTTGTTTGAGTTAAAAACGTTCTTCGAAAAAATATTTAGCAATATGTCGAAAAGGTTTGATTTAAAGGGAAAATCACTAATATCTAAGTTCGGTTTAATATATTTCGATTTACAAATGCTATATTAATATAATAAAAATCATTCTTAAAATTCAATAATTTCATTTCTACGTTTCTTTAAATAAACTTTAACAAAAAAAAAGATTAAATTGTTTATTATAACAAAACTGTTCTTTTGACTTAAAAAAAATTTATTTGTCAACATATATTGAAACTATAAGTTTCTGAGCACAATTTCAAAATTAACTTTAGACAAAACACTTTCGCTTTTCAAAAAATATGGAAAAACTAAAACTTGAACCCATACAAAACTATGAATCGGTATGAAATATATAAGTACTTTTATATACTAACAAACTATATATAAACATTTATGTGCGTTGTCCTAAATTATAATAAAACGATCTTACTAATATCTACTTATTATTAATAGAAATACGGTCTTTTATAGTTTATTTTAGTAGATTTTTTTTAATAATTGTATGTACGTTCGTTCATCATATTAAGGTCAACTTTTTGTTCATTAAAATATCATGAATTTTTATTATTCAAAAAACTGTTGATCCAAGTTATTTTTGACATTGAATGCACCTCTTAAAGTGAGTACATTGTCAATGTCCCTCTTTCAATTTTAGATGTCAAAACACTGATTAAAGCTCAAATATATTAGTAAAAGATTTCTGAAAAGTTTTAAAAAATCATTATATATCTTTTAAAATCTTACTGTTTTTATATTTGTAGAAAACTGTGCATTAAGAAAAATATTTGAGATCAACAATTTCAATAACTATGTAAATGTATGTATACTAAACTTTAATGCAAAAAAGAGTTTTATGGTTTCTACTCACCTGAAAAGGGACATCAGCACATATCTTAGCCAAGTAGTACATATCGAGTGAATACCAACAATTTTGATGTTCTCTGATGAAAATAGGTAACTCTAATGGTACTGTTAAAAATACAGCATAAATTTAAATACAATCAATTTAAAATACAATAAAACTTGAGTAACAATTTTAAACTAATATTTTTACATAGTAATAAACTAGAAAATATTACAAATTTTTAAAAGTTTACAAAGTAGTGCATTATTTAAGATCTGTAACCAATAACCATATATTTTGACAAAAAAATCTTTTAAATTTGTCTGTTCAAAGTAAATTACATACACTCTTTGAAACTTCACTACAAAAATAATAACACACAAAGATTTTTTTGAGTTCTGAAAACAAACTTTAAAAGCACGTTGCATTATATTAGAATCTATCTTAGAGCAGTTTTGACCAAAGCTGTTTTATAAAACACTTGGGCTTCTAATAACAAAATAAGTATAGTCTAACCAAACCATTTTAAATTAAGCTTTTAAAATGACTTAGTAATTGAATAAATTCTGATTGCACAGTTGCTATTTTTTATTTCAACTTAAAAGTTGATTTTCATTACTGTTAACTTCAAAAATGTGTAAAATTAATAAATAAAAATTATAGGGAACAAGAATTCACGATACTATAAGAAAAATTAAAATAAGACAAAATAAACCACTTACAATACATAAAATATCTGTTTTTATGCAATACAACTTAATATAACGATTTAAAACAGCTGGTTTTTAACGCAAACACTTTATTAAACTGATGACGTTTCGCTACCTATAAATTATTAACAACCTGCAGAGTCCTAAAAACATTAACATACACAATTATGTATCTTTGTGATAAATATATTTACTATAAACATATATACTATTGTGCTACAGTTGAGCTTTGCTTAAGATATATAAAACGCTAAACATATATATGTAAAAACAAACGTATTATTTTATTTCACTTGAAAGTAAATCTTTTATCTAAGAACAACAGTACAACTTTATAAAATGAGCTTATTTAATAAGTTATTATTAATGTAAATGTTAAAAACTAATGTATATCAAACATGTAGGGTAGCCATTTAGTTTTTATAAATTTCTTACTTTTAGATTTTTTTTCGGGTTCCAAGTACAAATTTTCTTGTATAATTTTAGTATAAAACTAAATTTAAAGTTAAAATATATTTCAAATAAAATTAAAATTTTGAAAAATTTTATGTAAAGCTATTTTAAATGTGCTTTTTTCCTTAATTCTAAAGGTTACAAAAAAATTAGTTTATGTAATAGAGGAACGGGTCGAAAATGAACGAACACTTTTTGCACAAAGGGAAATTTTTGCACGAGAAAGGGTTGCCACTAATTTTTTCAAAGTTTTTCACCATTTCTTCCAGGTTTTTAAAAGTTCACATTTTCGGGCCTATATTTAGTTTAGAGTTAAGTTTAAGGTAAGAAACTGTGTTAAAAAGTATAAATACATTGAAAACATATAGTAAAGCTACTTTAAACATATTTTTTATTTAAAAAAATTTTAGATGATGACAAATATTTTAAATTTGTATTATAGATTTTTTGAGTCAAATCAAAATTTTACTACTGAACATGTGAAAATTCCAGGTTTTTTAGTAATTTTTGTTCAAAATTCCAGGCTTTTCCAGGTAAAGTGGCAACCCTGACGAGATCAAAAAACAAGAAAAAAATCAAAAGATAAATTAATAGAAATAAAAAGTTACCGACCGAGGGTACGGTGATAGTAAAAATAAAAAAAAATAAATATATAAAAGTAACAAAATTAAATATTGAAAAACGTTAACTTTCAAAAAAAAAAAAAGAAGTTACTGACGGTAAGGGGTAACAGTAATAGAAAAAGAAAAACAAACAAAAAAATATTAAAAAATAAAAATAGAAAATAAAAATACCCACCGAGGGTAAAGGCAAATAGTGATAGTAAAAAAGAAATAATTAATTAAAGTTAAGAAAGAAATTTTATCCCGTGCAAAAGTGGTTTCGTGCATTTTAGACTCCTACCAATATAATATATATTTTGTGTCTAATCTGAATTTCATAATTTTACATTTAAAATTGTAAATATTTCAGGTTTTTAAGTTTTTTGTTTAAAATTCCAGGTTATTTCTGACTAAATGGGCATTCTGAAAATTTAAAGATTTTAAAAGTCTAGCCTGGTTAACAATGTTTTTCTTTAAAATAAATTGGCTTTATATGTTGTATAAATAAAGCTTCTGAAGTATATTAAAGGAGCTTTAGATTTCTTTAAAATCGAAAAGTTTTTACTTTAAAGTCACGGTTGTCTATTTAAGTGTTAGCAGTTCGCAAAAAATATTTTGCTTGGTTTTTCAGATAGACTGTTAAACCAGTTTTGAGGATTTTTGGCGGTTAATGATCTTTAAGTGAAACCTTTGAGACGTGTTTCCCACGTAATCACTACAACAATGGCAACTGAAGTTAAAAATTATGTAACATATTGTTTGCGGAGGAAACATCTTTGTAGATTCCACTTAAGCGTCTATAAGTGTACATAATTCTTTTTAAAAATACAAAGCAAAAACCTAACTTAATTCCTAAGAAATTTGCTTAACTGTCAGAAATATTAGGTGAACTGGACCTGTTATGAAAAAAAAAAAATTTCTGCATTTAATTATTAATTAATCGACAACCAAGAGTGTGTCAGTAACTACAAATTTGAAGATTTTTTTATTTTAATGCAAGCTGAAAACTCTTTTCAGATACATATTTTGGAAGCTTTATCCATACAATCGTTTAAGACCGGTCTATGTAAACATAAAAATGAATTTCAGAATAGCCTTTTTTATCTTAATATTAAAGCTATAGGGTTGATCACGCCAATTCGATCATCAGACCACAAGTTTCGGTAGACTGAGACCGGTTTCGTCCTTATTAGGACTCATCAGTCAGTCACAACCGAAAAACTTGTAGTCGTCAATCTACAAACGGTTTATCATGCTTTCACATGAATCAACCATTTGCTAGCATAGACTACAAGTTTTTCGGTTGTGACTGACTGATGAGTCCTATTAAGGACGAAACCGGTCTCAGTCTACCGAAACTTGTGGTCTGATGATCGAATTGGCGTGATCAACCCTATTGTTAAACTTGAGCTTGTCTCACGGCAAACGAAAGTCCAGGCTTCTGATCTGCTGACTTTCGCCGATGTTTTTTGTTGATCGTACTAAAACGAGCGTGCCAGATGTCTTGCTTAGTGGACAATATTTTAAACGTTGCACGGCAAATGACAATGCTGACGTCACTGATCATTGCTAGCAAATGGTTGATTCATGTGAAAGCATGATAAACCGTTTGTAGGTTGACGACTACAAGTTTTTCGGTTGTGACTGACTGATGAGTCCTAATAAGGACGAAACCGGTCTCAGTCTACCGAAACTCGTGGTCTGATGATCGAATTGGCGTGATCAACCCTATTGTTAAACTTGAGCTTGTCTCACGGCAAACGAAAGTCCAGGCTTCTGCTCTGCTGACTTTCGCCGATGTTTTTTGTTAATATTAAAGCGTTATCTTAAAAGCCATTTTGAAATTGTTGTTTTACTATATGTAATTAAACATTTTTATTTTGTCCAATTATTATTTTGCTTAAATCATTAACTTGGTTAATGCAATTTTAATTATAATAGTTTAATATTCAAGTAGTTAACAGGAGTGTTAAACAATTTTTTGTTTAACTAAAACTTAAATAATTACAAAATAAAACTAGAACTTGTACAATCAAACTTTTCTCAATTGAAGCGTCATTTTGATAGCTTTAATTTTAAATGTTTTGATATGGACTATGTACTTAATTTTCATTACAATTAGTTTTCGAAGGGTTTTACCAACGAGATTGGGTCAAAAGTAATCAAAAGTAAAATATAATAATTGTCCTGTAATGTTTTAAATGTTAAAGATATTTTGTATTATACAAAATCAATGCCTAATTTTTAAATAAGTTCAAAATAAATGTAACAGTGTGGCCTCTAAGTTTAAAAATGCACAATTAATCACTAAAGAATAAACTTTGTGAAAAATAATTTATTACGTAAATTTACTTTGGTGAACACTATTTGTATGTTTTAATTAGGCTAAAGCAATTTAAAAATAATTGCTTCATTTCAACTTAATTAGACATAATATGTACATTACTTAATTATACGTTTGTTATTCATTAAAATTTTGTGCATACAAAAATCTTCACTGCATATGCGCATTGTACACACTTTGAGAAACATTATAACTTACTAGAAATATAAAAAACTTCAAGTATACTATATTAAACTCTCAAAAACACAAATCAATGAATCTAACTTGCGATTAGAACCGGCATGACAGAAGAGAATAGTAAAAACAACATGCTAAAAAATAACAATCCAGCGTTGTCTGGTATAACTCTGTCTGCTTCATCTCCAATTTGAAAGTATAACAAACCTAACAAAGTACCAACCAGAACTATACTGATCAATCTTGTATGCGTTAAAGACTGTAAACAACTTTATAGATAAGAAATTTAAAAAAAAGTTTGTTGAGCAACTTATGATACACTTAAAACAATGCTTTAAAACTTATTAAGTGATAATAAATAACTATTTTCATTAAACTTTAAAATGTGAAAAATATACTAAATACTAAAAGTGAAAAGCTAAATAAGAGTTAAAGGCATAGGAAGTCCCCCTTCTTTTTTACAAGTTGATCTTATTTGTAGAGTTTAATCTAGGCCAGTGGTCGGCAGGCATGTGGTGCCCACGGGCCAAATTTCAAGTTTTCAAAATCTTCGCGGGCCGCAGTTTTAGTGACTTATGAATAATATTTTGGTTTTAGTTTTAGTCACACTAATAAAAGCTTTTATTCAATTTACTCTTTTAAATGACTTTTAACTACACATAAAATGGTTATATAAATAATAAATATTTGATGAAATAAAATTTACATAGACTAATATACTTAAGTCTTAATAAAATATGCACTATCTTAAACAGTTGATTAGTTTAATTAAGCAACTTTTATAATTTTTTATATTTTCTACCAGTTTTTTTAAAATTAAAAAATATAAACTGCTTAAATAGTTTTGCAATTTAAATATATTTCACTCTTTTAAAATTACGTAACTAGTTAAATAAATGAAATTAATACCTATTTAGCTTAAATAATGCTTGAATACTTCTATAAAGTTCATAATTAGTAACTAATTAGTTTTTTACATAGTTGCAACTTTGAAAGCAAACATGTCTGAGTTACATCAAACCAGCCTGAGTTTATTAAAAGTTTAAAAAGCTAAAAACTTGTTTTTAAAAACAAAAGCTTAAATACCTAAATAAAATATCATCATCGTAAAAAAGTACATAAAATGTAAAAAGACTAGTAGAAATAACAATTAATAAACTACACAACAGTCATAAAAACTGTTCTGAGAATTCCAAGATTTATTCGAAGTATTTGAAATAAAAATTTCATACACACACCTGATTTTTTGAAATTTCAAAAACAGGTTTAATCTAATTTAAGTTTTTCAAAATTTCAAACTACCTTTTTGTTTAGAAACCCTGTTTTAAATAAAGAAAAAACGAAGTTTATTAGCAGTGAAACAAATATATACAGCAAAAAAATATTATTATAAGTCAGTTTGAATGGACAGTAAAGCTTCTTAAATTTTTTTAACAAAAGTATAAAAATTTATTAAGCTATTAATGAAGAAAAGCTTTTTTTTGTAGCTATTATCAATTTTTTTATCTTCAATAAAAGTATTGCATTTAAACTTATTTAAACATTAGTATAAATTAAGTTTAAGAAAAAACAGTCTAAAATAGCATAGCAACATTAAAAAGGTACTATTAAGCTACTTTAAAGGTGTTTAAAAAAATTGCTTAAAACACAAATAAATAATTATATGATAGACTTTTTTTTTTGTAAATTCGAATTTTAATTACTTCACATGTAAAAACTGTTAAAAATTTCTGTTTTTTTTTTAATTTTAAAACTTCATGTTATTCTAGATTTTTTTAGCCTAAATTGTCAAATTCGAAGTTTATAACTTAAGGTTTATTGGTAACACTGATTGTTCACACTTATATGTTTACAATAATATAAAAAATATTTTAAATTATAGCACCTGCAAAACTTAAAATTTAACATATATTATATTCAAAACCAAATTGTGAATTGAACAAAACATACATCATAATTTTACTTTGCAACTGTGTGGCGATGATAAATTATTTATTTGATTAAGTTTGAACTATTTTGATTAACAATAAAAAGTATTAACAAATTTACCATCCCTAATTCTAGTTTGTCTTAAATAAGAAGTTAAAAAAACAGCATCGATCTATATTAGTATTCACCGCATAGAAACTAACTTAAACTTCCAAAAATATTTATTTGAATAATGATTATAAGTACAGAACAAAAACCGATTTTATTTAAGTCATATATATTATTTTAAATGTGTCTGTACACACTTAGATATTATGTGTAAAAACAAATATAATAGAAAATTGTGCTTAAATTACACTTAATCTAAATTGATTATTAAATAAGAAAGTGGTTAAAAAATGAGCATCTATGTACTAGGATGTGCAAGTAGTTTACTTAAAGTGCACAGAAAACTTCTTAAAACAACCAAAATTTGTTAAAAAAAACTTTTTTCGTATTATTTTAAATGTTTTTGTGTACACTCAACTATAACATATATTGATAAAGTATCTTCTAAAAAAAATTGATACAAATTAAATGTTAAACAAAATACCTAAACAGTAAAGAAATGACACTCTGGTTAGTTACTTTGCATTACTTTTGTACACAATGAAAATCATTTGCATTTAGTCAATTTACTAAATAGGTATTTTAAAAATAACTGAGTCCAAGTACTTTTAACATTCTTTTTAAGATAATAAGTTTCTGTTGTAAAAAGAAAATTATTATGAAACTGAAAAAAAAACTGCTCTAATCATAATCTGTATTTTTCACATTTTTAAGCCAAAACAGTAAAGTCTTCTAATTGTTTCAAAATGTTATGCAGGGACTTAAAACGAAATTAATCCAAATTACCGAAAGATTTAACTTAAAATATATTTGCGCTCAGCGGGCCACAATTACATGCTCGCGGGCCGCAACTTTTTCTATCGCGGGCCGCATTCCGTTTAAATAAAAAATATGCTCGCGGGCCGCAGATTTACACTTCGAGGGCCGCAGTTTGCCAACCCCTGCTCTAGGCAATAAAAAAATTCTAATGTACAAAAAACTAAAAAAACAAAACAACTTTATTCAACAATTTCAAAACTAAAGATAGCTTTGAATAAATTTTCACTTACTGGGTTTCTAACTTGGGATTGAAAAGTTCTCCACAAAAGAATTCGAAACTGTTTGAAATAAGTAGAAACGTACACATCGCAAGATTTCTTGTCTGGCATTTTTGGTTTCTCTAAAACTTTTCCTAAGTTTTAAAAGTTTGTTTTTAAAATTAATTAAGAAAAAATGCTAAAAAAATGCTTTTCAAAAAAAAAATCAAACAGTTTTTCATAGAAACGAATGTTTTATCTAATATTTTATCTTTTTATTAATAAAGAACCAAGTATGTCATAAAATATCAATTTTTTTAGCTATTTAAGTATTAGCCATTAATACTGTAGCGCAATTCTCGACCGGTTTAATTCTTATATTATTAAAAAAATGTTGTTATTAAAATTTTTACTGCATGATTGTAAGTTGTAAAATCATTTGCACTTTTTTAAGTTCATGGATAGCCTTTTATTGCCTCGAGAACTGTACTACTTTAGTCTTAATCATGTATATACTTAAAAAAAATTCGAGTTAAAAAATATCAGTACTGTGTATGACTGTAGATTCTGTAATTGAACACTTGGGATAAGTTGACTCAGGCCAGCAAAACTCAAAAAGTTTTTGTTTTAATTAATTACATATTAATTATTTTACGTCATTTTATTAAGCTTTAAATCTAATTATAGCAATAAAACTTAATTCTTTTTGTTGGAGCTACCATTAACTAAGTAATTAATTTCATATAATTCGCAACCTTCATAAACTAAGGCTG